>NW_027287427.1:54883108-55413108 GCF_022747635.1 Hetaerina americana
GGAGAGAGAGGGAGGGAGAGAGAGGGAGGGAGAGAGAGGGAGGGAGAGAGGGTGGGAGGGAGATAGGGAGGGATTGAGGGAGATGGGGAGGGAGTGAGGGAGATTGGGAGGGAGTGAGGGAGATAGGGAGGGAGTGAGGGAGATAGGGAGGGAGTGAGGGAAGAAGATAGGAAGGGAAATAGGGAGGGAGGGAGATAGGGATGGAGAAAAAAATATATATCGCGGCCAGAGCACAAAAGAACGCGGCAGTGGTGGCGGGACGGCAAAGGAGGAAATGAACGGTCCCGCGCACGTGAGGGTGAGTCCTTCCCCCGCTTTAATTAAAAAACCGGATGCCCACCGCTGCCTTGGGACCGGTGGGAAAAGAGGCGGAGTGGGAGGGTTAGAGGGGAGAAAGGGGTTGGGGTTTTAGAGGAGGTGGGGAGGGACTGCTTATGCGGATTGGTCGTGCGGTGGGTGAGGGTAAAAGGAGAGAGAGATCTCCACCCCCTTTTTTAATAAGTGCTTTCTTCTCTCCTCTCCTTTTTCCCATTCCCCCCTCCTCCCTCTTTCTCTCCGCTCTCGTCGTTTTTATCGCCCGTAAATGCAGTCGCTTATGTGATTTTAATCTCCAGAATCCTTCGCCATTTCCTTGCGCGCCGCACTTCAAAACGGATTAACACCGACCCAAGGATAACTCCCACCGTGTGTGAGTATGAATTTCCCTCCACCTTTACTTTTTCCTCTCCCCCCTTTTTCCCTCTCGCAGGCACTCTCCCACTTGCAATTGGGATTACCGCTAATTGGAGCGCTTGCATTCCGAGTCCGGAGACTTCCACGTGGGGAGAACGATTCTCAATTTTCCCTGAGACGCGCCTGGATTATCAATTGCGCAGCATTATAGCTTGCCCCGCAAACATTTATTTTTTAGCAGGAGGAGTCTGGTAGATGCATAGCGTATATTAATCCAGGCGATAAATATCCAAACAAATGAGATATGCCCCATCAGTTAAAACGAGCGCTTAAAAAAATTGATTCACATCGATTTTCATATTACGAATCATAGCATACGGTGTAATATTTCTTTACAGGTATAACATGATTTGATTGGGTTTTCTTTTATGTAAATAGATCTCAGGTACATATATATATATATATAAATGTATATATGTATATATATATATATATAAATGTATATATGTATATATATATATGTATATATATATATGTATATATATATATATATATATATATATATATATATATATATATATATATATATATATATATATATATATATATATATATATATGAATTAAATTGACCCAGAATGAAATACAAAGGAAATAAACATAACTTTTAGACGAACTATTATCATCTTTGCGTTTTCCAATAAACCTAAATTAGCTTTTATGAGACAGATAAATGAGTTTTCAGTTTTATGATTATTAAAAATAAATTCAAGTTAACAATTCCAATAAATTTCGTATTTCGACTATTTTGGGTAGACGCCTGCACGACTGATCCAAATGACTACCCATAAAACTAAAAAAGTCAAATTATATCAAACACGCTTTATAAATGACTGATAACTCATGGGATACGACCTATTATCGATCACGCATGCCTTAGCAGCTATTCCATTAGTTTTTCCTAAATTATTAGCTCGTCAATAGTTGTTGCAAGTTTATCGAAAATTAGATAGATAATATGTGGTTTTCTTGGTGTGATGAAGATAAAATAGAGTTATATTTTGAAAAGTCCGTAGAGGTATGACCGAATATCCTTGAAAAGGTTCATGAAAAATACTTTGCCTCCGATATGACATAAAGAAATCATTACGGTTATCAGGCTTGGAAAGCCCTTCGATGTCAAAATCTCATGCCTACTGTATTCTTCTCTCCACTTTCTTGGCTGGTGCTGTTATGAGTCATCCTATTTCTCCCCAGAAAGATATTCAGAGTGTTTCCGTCCCCTCTAGTCGTCCTGTATCGCCCCTACGGCTCCTCACGCCCTCGCCAAAGGCTCTTAGAAAGCGAAGGAGAAGAGTGGGAGGCGCTGGGGCAGGGGCAGGTCAAACTGAAAGGGCCAAGGAGGGAGGAACGGCGAGGTCAGCTGAGGATCTAAAAGGTATTCCTCAGCGGAGTCAATTCCATTAGAGCATCCGTTACTGGTGGGGGAGGGAAAGAACAGTTGGGCGTGGGAGGAATGAGGAGGAGGAAAAGAGCGGGCTCTGGGTGAAAGGAGTGAGGAAGGGATGGGAACTGGGTTCCACAGGACGAGGATGGGAATGGAACAGGGGTAGTAGCATTGGGGAAGACGTTTGTTGATGGTGGAAGAATTTGGGGTGAAGGGTACCGCCCAGGGATCTATCAGGTTGGGCACTATGTAGCGTGATAGGAATGAGGTGAAGTCAGGGTTCCTGCTTTTCGATAAGGAAAGGAAAAAATCACGAGTGGACCTATGTTTAAATTTTTCCAAAATCAGTTTTTTCCATATGGGGAAGTGGAACACAGCTACACTGAACGGAGGAAAATACTTTCAATATTGGATCAGCTTAAACGATTTCAATGGCATGCAAGAGGAGCAGATAGGTGAACTGCATTTTTTTCACTGACAAGAGCATTGCTATCAGGCTAAATGAATGGAAGCATCATAAGTAATAAATGGATACAATTTATCCTACTAACTTAGAACGGTATCCCATCTCATTTATGATACTGGAATGTATGTGCTAGTAATCTTTTAGCTCGACTCCTACAAGGTGAAGGCCTTTAATAAATGAAATGTTTGTTGATTATTAAACAATAGAATTCAATTTTAACATTTTCATGCGTTCAGGGACGACTTTCCTCTGTAATGTGATCACTGGCAAAGGTTACAGTGTTGGTAGTCTGAATCAATGGACTAGAAATGTTTTCCTTCATATTTTTTTATGACATCCACCGTATTATGGGACCTTTGAAGTATTAGACCCTGTTCCTGGGCCGTTAACATGAAAATTATTCATTTTTTTGTCCCTCGTAGAAAATTTCATTTACGAGTTTCAGTTATAGGGATGATTTCGATTTGATTTATACCGATATTTCGTGTGAACACATAAAGGGTGGGCGAAACCGTTGGAAAATTGAATTGGGCAATTTGTGATAGGAAGATCTCGTGAGGGATAAAATGCATTTTACCAAATTCAGAAGGAATAAGCGTGGGATCGAGAGCAAAGAAGTGAGAGGGTTAGGAAAGGTTTTATTCGAAGAGAAGAAAGAATATTTACTGAAAGAAAGGCAGGGACCTCAAAGAAGCGAGGAGTATTTCTTATTTAGGCGTCGGCATAAAGGCATACCTTTCGAACTGAATGTTGATGTAGTGGTGAGAGCGTGGGTATAGCCTTCAAAAGGGTGACGTATTGAAAGAGAAGAATATCAATATGATCTATGCTGCTGGGTATTCGAGGAGAGAGAAACAGGTGGTATTCTAAACAGACCAATTGTCTATGACAGAGGATTTGTGAAATACTAATGAAAAATATGTTAAGTAATTATAAATAACTATTGCACTTCCTGAACTTACTCTCTATCACAATAAATGTCCATATTTGATGGGGATGTAATATGTTAAAACATAGATTGTCTGATCGATATGACACAAAGAAGATTTACAGTCTTCTCTCTGTCCCTCCTAAACAAAGTAGGTGTCTAGGCACAAAAAACCTTGAGTTTGAAAGGAATTCAAAGTAAAAATTGATACTCCCTCTGCTTATGTATAATTCTTTTCCCCTCCAAATGAACAAAAAACTAAGCGTGGTGGTACGGCTTGTGCCTTCTGATGACACCTATTAGAATATCAACAGGTTTTAGAGAAAATCATGAATGATGACAAAGAAACGGATTCAAAAGAAGAAATCTCTGATCATTCTATAAAATGAATATAGATAGCCGCAAAGGAAACAGTGAGACGTTTCCGAAACGGGGAAAAGGACCACGAAATTTTTAGCTACAGGCGAGATGAGTCAGAAAATTGACACAAGGAAATGGAAGAATTTATGCATAAATAAAAGCAGAGTTAGGTTCAAAAAAGGAACAAGAAACAAATTATAAGCTTAATAGGGAAACTAACATGGTAAAATAAGCATAGTGGAAGGTGCAATGCGATGATTTATGAAAATTACAGAGGAAGGGTGAAATTGATGTGCTTCACAGGAACGTGAAAGCACCGTCAGAAAGTACTGTAGGAAGGGAAAATTCATGAATATTTCAGGAAAAATTAATGAATGAAACGAGAAATAGCCTGAAAATATGGCAAGAATACAAAGAGATAATATTCGATTCGTCGTCAGGGCGATGGACTAGTCTGGGAAAGACGATAAACGACTCGTCCGTTGAAATTTAGGCAAAAATTCGGAATTTGGAAATCCCCGAGAAGAAGCCACGTTGAACATAATACGCTGGGAAAACATCCTTCTATGAAATTTGGTGTTTTCTCGGCGCACGATTGTGGTGAAGTCTTCGCCACTTCACCACAGGGTCAGTGTGTCAACTGCCGACAAATAACTCCGTATTCATTCTCAGAGCATCAACGATGGGGGACTTCGTCACTGAAACATCGACACCTGATACTCCGACCAGGTGGAAAACCCACGAAGACTTCATTGGATATATGTGACGACTATGGAACGATAAGTTTTTATTTACCATAAGGTTAAAGTGGAACTAAGGATCATCAATGTGGATAAGAGGAAGGCCAATTAATATTTAGGGAATCATTAGCTTAGGTGCATGGAAGGGTAAGGTACGCGTGATGCCATTGAAGTGAGGTAACTTACAGGGAGGAAAATAAAATTCAGTTAGAATGTATTAGTTTTGTCGTTGACTTCAACAAGGTACTCGATAGAGTCAACTACACAGAATCAAAGAATGAATTGAGAGATCCGTAACTTCTGAATGCCTCAGACTGCTCAGGTGAGTGTGGTGAATGGAGTGTCAGGATGGGCAGTGTCAGGAAGAGAGAAAAAACAGAAGTATCCATAATCATCCGTGATTTTCAACGTATACGCGGAGGAAATGTTAGGAGAGAAATGGAAAAAAACTGGAGAAGTTGATAGTTGGTGTGAAAGTCATAAAATCAGTTGGGCTTGCGATATTCAAGTATTAATTAATCATTCAGCAATCGGGACAGAATCATATTGAACGCATTATAAAATCAATGTACGAGGTATAGCATAGGATGAAGATGCGTTTAACAAAAAATGTTACGAGGTTTCCGATAAGGGGGAATGTTAGGTGAAAGATTAAAACAGGAGGAATAAAACTAGAGCAGGCAGAATAGATTACCTATCTTGGAAGTATTTCAGTCAAAGACGTTCTAAGCAGTAGAAATATCAGAAGAAGAACTGAAATAGGCATATGAGCTTTAACAGAAGGAGAGACTTGATGATTGGGACGCCGAGTAAGAATGTAAAGGAAGGAATACGAAAAAATTTGCTATGGACCGTAATTTTAAGGTACGGCTACATAGTCATCGAAGCAAGGTGATAGGTGTAGATTGGAGAGGTTTGAAACGCGGGAGAGGAGAAGGATGAAAACGTAAAACGGACAGAAATAAAAACAAAGCAGGAAGTGCTAAGCATGAAGTTGAATAGAGGGGATTGTTGGGAGATATCAAATGAGGCAGGAAAAATTGATGCAGAAAATATTGATTGGCAATGGAACTTTGAAGGTTGTAATAAAGGGGAGAAAGTTAGGCAAGTGAGGTAAGTGTATGAATAGAAAAAGTATGTTAGACGAAATGAAGGGAGGAAGGAAGTATGCGGTATTGAAAAAGTCTATTATAGTGGATGGAAACAGGTTTGCTTTGCTAGAAGAGGCAAAGAAATGTATCGTTCGGTCTATATCCATCCAAAACCTTCCTTATAAATATAGGAATTCATCTCGACGTCATTCAAAAAACAATAAAAGCTGAAATATAAAAAACTATTGATTAAAACTTCGAACAAATGCTTTTATAAAAACCTAGGATGAAACACAAAAATCATATACAAATATCATTAACGCAGGGAAAAGATAAAATTCAGCATTTAGCACGAATTTTAGGCAAATTATTTGAAATCTTTTGCCTACATAAATTCTACATAGGTCGACGCAATGTCGGTGACATGCGAGCTGAAATTACGTATCAAGAATGCCGGTGAATCAAAGTTTAGGAATAACTTCACCGGCAGGGCTTTGTGTGCACAATTAGGGATTTTGAAATTAATATAAAGCCGAGAATAATTAGAAATTCAGTTACTGGTCCACGACAGAAGTGGTGAGAGATAGAAAATTGAATGATAACCTTCAGCAAAGCATGAAAGAGGATAATGAATGGGTCAATATTATTCGATTACCTTGGAGCTGCTCGTAATTCAGGGGAAAGCAGATATCAAACCCAGGCTAATATCGATAAATCTTCCTCTGTTGAATAAGCACATCCAAACCTCGGTGATTAAACGGTCAGGCTACGTACCCAGAAAACTAAAGGTTGACGTTATGGTGTGTTAAAGGAGACAAGTGCAATATATATATTCTTAAATGTACACTTCATGTTTTCTCATCACAGAGGTGTGATCATATTTTATGCGTAACTATGACTTATTTGAAATTGACTGAAGTCGGCTCTAAACATATCGCAGTTTTTGTACTGTCTTCTTCTCCATATACAACATGAGTTTCACTTCAAGCAGTGAAGTATGTCGAGCTGTTTTGCATAAACCATATTTAAGAACGATGAGATAAACTTTTCGACGATTTTACTCAACAGAAAAATAAGTACAAGTGACAAGCATTGGTTGCTGCCTCATTCTTTCGATGATACTTGACTCATTAATAATTGAAGCATACAAGCATTTCAGAGAAAAAAGCCTAACATTCATAAAAAAGGCTAAAATAAACCTTAATCGACAGCGTGGTTTTCGTTAAGCGATGAAAATAAATGCAATTAAAAATTTTTACAAACATAGCTAAATCACTTAGTATCTGTTTTGAAACGGCAGCTAATTTAGCAGTAGAACATATGTATATTCAAAATTATATTATTAATACTATTAGTACATTAATATCATAGATACAGCAGTATCATGAAAAAAATAACAATGTAACAGTAGAGCGGTAACAAGTGTATAACAAAAATAAAATAGGTACTGATATTTTGAGTCAAAGACGTAATTTGGTTAAACTGGCTCAAGTCTTAAAAAGAAAGAGGAAAGATGGTGTCAAATAATAATTTAAAAAGTTGCAAACTCTGCCTGTTAAATTACACACATTTGTGGTAATATGTTATACGTTTCCCGTAATTGTAGGATCAAGAATGTTCGTTCAAATAAAAAGTAATTATTGCAATTATTTCACATATTCTCATTAATTATCTCTATCGATTTGTCACATTTCTAAAATTTGTACTGTAACCACAAATACTTGAATAAAAACAAATAAAATTTATTTTAGACTGAATTAAAAAACACAAAGTTAAAAAATACACCATTTAATTTGTTTGCAGCTCCTCTCACTTCGGCTAATCAAAGAAATTTGGCGGCTTTGGACCATCAAACAATGGAAAATTCCGTTTAAACGGCTCCCCATGTCAAAACGATGATAACACTCAAGGTGAAAGTGGAAGAAGACTGGGGCGTCCAAAATTTAAAAAAAACAAAAGGAAATAATGAAAAAGAAAATAAAAGCACACAAACATAAGCACGCACGGAGAAATTTCAAGAGCCGTGGGGTCCGAATGACACGGCACGCCTGACGCGAAACATTGGCGGTCAATCGTTGCCTCTCTCTCACCCCTCATCCCACCCTCTCTCTCTTTTGTGTGCTAGGAAACCGAGAACGGTGGGCGATGAGGTGGGGAAATTCGCACGATTTTGGGGTAGGTAGGAAGAGACGGTAGAGCAGGAGGGGGTGTGGGGCTCTTTTTTTTACGGTCTTGTCACTCAGGGAAGTGATGCCGAGGGAGAAGGGGGACCCGTGCGGTAGAGGGAGAAAAAGGAGTTTCGAAAGTGGGATAAGAGATGGGGTGGGGTGTGTGTGTGAGAGAGAGAACGAGCGGGTGGGAGGTGGTGGAATTAAATGGCCAGGGCGCGATGTCGGAGAGGCGATAAAAGGGTGAATAAAAGGAGAAGAGATGGAGAGAGGTGGCGCACGAAGGGAGGAAGGTGGGAGGCGAGGCGGAGAGGAATTCAAAGAACAGTGCCCGGGGGGAAATGAGGAAGGGAAGGAGGGAAGAGGAGATGAAAGGAAGAGATGGAAGGATTGGGGGAGGGAGGAAAGGGCAGGGAGCTGGGAGGGGGGATGGAAGATGAGGCAAAAGGGGAGGAGAAGGTGGCGGATTTGATGTAAAACGGACCGAAGCGAAGTAAATAAATGTTCGTCGTGAAAGGGCGAGTCGAGAAGAAAGGCTGGCGTGCGAGTGGCAAAAATTCAGAGTGAGGTAGATGAACGTGTGGGAGACGATTTGAAGAGGTGTGACCCAAAGGATGGATTTTTTGCACCCTCGGAAAAGATATACACATAGAGGCTACAGGGGCAATGAAAAATATCGAAAAGATTATTCTCCAGAATATAATATGCCAAGGGAAGTTATTAAATTGCTGTAATTCCAAAACTACGACGGAATCTGAAATTTTAAGTTTATTATAAATCAAAGACATACTTTGAGATGTGATTTTCTTTCCAAAATTTGGAAAATTATTTTGAACCCTTGTTCACTAAAAAAATATGGTAAACGAATAACCCTTCACGAGTGAAAGCGACATATGGATGCTTATTCATCAGCAAAGAATTAAAAAAAATATTGCAAGAGATGCTTCTTCGTGTACTACGTATTACAATGTGAAACGAATATAAACTGATTCTCTAGCTTTTTAAAGTCCATATATTTGAAAACTATTGCTCTGGGGTTATTTTACTGCTACTCATTCAAACAAACTAGAAAGCGATTTTAAGAACTGCGGCGGATGCCATTAACTGAGTCATCTGCTGATGAGCTGTAAAATTAAACTAAACTAAATGTAAACTAAATTTCCTTGAGTTTAACCAATTTAGCTACAGAGTTGTCCTTTTACAACGTGAAATCCCCCTCAGAAGTGCCAAAAACATGATTTCCGAAAATATAATATTGTTCTCGGAATAAAAATTCAAAAAAAGTTAGCGTAGAACTAACGACGAACTAAGTGTAACTTCAGTAAGCAGGGCAGTTTCTTTGAGACTGTTTCAATTACCACGTTCAAACTTATTTAATTTGCTTAGTTTAGGCACACATGTTTCCCATTTAGGGTATTTGAGAAACGTATTAACTTGAAACGGTCCAAATGTGTGGGATAGTGTCTGCTGATTCCTCATGAGAAGGAAGATTTAATACTTGCGTAAAGCAATTTTTCATTAGAATCAACAAATTTTTTCTTACTGCGAGGGGGGGCAGAAATTAGGTAATATGACCACGTTCATCTTTACTGCCAATCAAACTTCGACTAGGTTTCTCCTGCTGTAAAAAATGATTCTGAAGCAAAACTTGCTTTTATTTTCTGGAATCTTTTTCATCGTGGAACGGATATAAAGTATTCGCGATGCAAAGAGCGTTAAAGCAGAGTAGGATGCGAACTGTTAAGAGGGGAAGCGAAAGGAATGAGCTGGATCTCAAAACTTCATGGCAAGTGGCGGAAATGGGGGCAGCTTCGGAGAGTGGGAGAGATAGAGAAAGCGAGATGAGCTCTCTGAGAGCGAATGTCCCTTCTTCCGGATGGGGCGAAGGTTTCAAGAGGGAACGGGTTGGGGTAAGACGAAGAATAGGATTAAAAGGGGTGGGTAAAATGGAGGGGGATGAGAAGAGGGGATAAACTGGAGTAGGACGAGGAGGGGAAATGAGAGGTGTCATCCCGGGCATGGAGTGTCGCTTTCCCGCTCGCATCCTGGGGGCATTGTTGGCTGGTGCGGCCCAGCAAAATCACCGGGCGACGCCTCCGAATCCCAGCCTCCCCCCAACCAACCTGAACTTCTTCTCTCGCCCTCAGCACGTCTCCCCGACTAGAGAAGACGGCCAAACTCCCCGAATTCCCACTTCCGCACACAAAAAAAATCCTCACCCAACTTAGGTACTAAGATGTGGCCCAGAACCCTCCCCACTAACACACGTCACCCACCACCTTCGCTCCGCCACCCTCAACCCCATGTCCTTCTGCTCACACGTGCACACACACGCGCAGGACTACACAAAGACACAATACGGGTCGCGCACGGACACCAGCGCGCATAAGCGCCTCGCCACAAGAACCTTCCAGCAGTAGCAACGAATTCTCTCTTACTCCCCACCGCATCCGCCCAGCACCTCACCGTTCTCCTCTTTTCCCCTATCTCCCTCCTCCTCCACCTCCAGAGGCCATTCTGGGGCCCACTAATTGAATTCCGGGCAGCCCACCCCCTCCTCTCCCCTCTGACCATCCTCCACTTCGACTCCCCTTCCCCGTGGGCTTCTCTTTCTTCCCACACTGGCCCTTCCTCTCTTCTTCCCTCGATTCTGTCCAAGGCTGAACCCGGGGACGTCGGAAAGGCAAAGGGTCAGGTGGGTTCGAGGGGTGGTAAGGTTGAGTCGAGGGGGCGAGAGGTCCGAAAGGGTTGAGTTTGCGGGAATCGCGTTGGGAGATTGGGAGTTGGGTGTTACGCGGGGGAGTCGATGTTGCGGCGAGGGGAAGGGGTGGAGAAAGTTTAAAGAATGAAGCGGAAATGATGGAAGGGGTAGAGAAAAGGACGGAAGAGCGGAGAGAAACTGGGAAGGGAAAGACGGAAGTAATGGGAGAACTTACTCATGTTTTAAAGGATTTCTATTACTTTATAAAGACTTAAATTAATTCTCATCGTAAATTATCGTTTAAATCAACTAAAACATACGTAACCAAGTATGTGCTATCATTATGCGACGTTGTCTTTACGTTACGTAATATCAGACTCATCTAACCTCGGTTATGATTATGCCGGTTGCCTTTTGGTAAATGAGGTACGTTTTGGTACATAGCATATTAAATGTCATGCTATTTTATGGCCAACTACACGTCTCAGTTAAATTCGCATGCTCTTTTTGAAATTGTTGAAATAACACGCTTAGATATTCCTTACTCAAATACGTGATTCAACGTCATACGCTTAACTAACTGAATCACAATATTTTCAATAATGAAACTGGAAATCCGCGTTTGTTGGATGACAGTTATTAGAACTTGAAGGGTCGCAAACCGTGGAATATGTCGAGATTCAATAAAGTTAAACCAGAAATCTAAAAATAAAAAAATTAAAGACAGATAATGCCAGTAGTCATCAAACAATGGCTTCAGTAAAAACCATTTATCAATGTGCCTTACTTGGATTTCACTTCACTAACTTCATTTGCTTGATACAAATATACGTGTGCATGGGTCGTCGTCACTTCCGGTAAGGTTTCTGACTTCTGATTATTTCCCCAGATATAAACACTTCCAATACAAGCTGAACTACTTCGGTAGGGTATCGAGGGATCCGGGGTCGAATGCCGGTCAAGATGAATGATTTTTATACCCTGAAATTGTTGCATTGTAATGCACATTTAGCGGATGACTCCGCTAAAAGTCGCGGAATCTCCCGCAGTTTCTTGACATTTGAAATACTTCGGTTTGGAAACCGCGTATCAAATATCTATTAAATTTCAACAAAAAAAGCTTATCGGCACACGATTAGTTCTGCTCTGGCAATTACATAAATAAATGTTTTAAATTCAATTTAGGACTATTACTGCTGACAATTTACACTATGGCCTGCAAATCACAGGCACTTCGTGTTAAAAAAACATGGTCATATCCTTAAATTCCTCTAAAGATAGCTAAAACTTGTATTGATACAGATTGCCTGATATTTTCGATGATACGGTGGACATTTGCGAAAACTTGACAAAAATAAGGGGCTCTGTAAGCGGACTGGTGAGACAGAACGAATGAGGGCACACTGAGAGCAGTGAGACGAGTGGGAGAACTGAGGTGTGGTGCTAAGGAGGCGGTGGTTTGGATTACGTGGAGGGAGTGGGCTACGGAAGGGAGGCAGAAGAGTGAGAAGTGAGGGGGATGAAGAACGGGCGGCTGTGCACTCTTCAACGTCTTCAGGTCACTGCTTCGCATTCTCCACCGCGATGAGGTGACCAAGGTGCCGTGCGTTTCCGCGCGGTCAAATCTCCTCGCCGCTTTTCGTCCTCCCCCAAACCCCCACCACAGACTTCCTACCACCTTACGGTCCCCATCCCCCCCCCTGCCGTCCCCACTACTACATCTCAACTCCCCCCTCCCCATCCTTTCTCCCAGGTGCCGTTCCTTATCCCTTTTCTCCCGCCGAAAGGATTTCCGAGTTGGGCGAATGAGTCCTCTCTCTCGCTGCTTCATGGAAGAGGGCTTCGCCATTGGCCGAAACCCAACGCCCGTCTCGTAAAGCGGTCGACATGGGAACTGGTCCATATCGTGGATGGTCTCGGGAGGTGTCACAGAAAGGCTACGAGCGATACCGCCGGAATGATAAATGCTGCTGCCTTTAAAACCCAAATAGGTACTTTCCCCACGACGGGATTGCAACAGGGATTCAGGTGTGCCTATTTAATAATGCTTAAATTCTACTATTACAGTCACTATTTTCATTTAAAATTTCTCCATCGATTCCTTGAAGTGCAATTTTGCAATTTTACAACGCAAATGAGGGAAGAGCGTTATTTTTACTGGAAAACCCATTGAAATATGCAAAGTATTTACAGTAGTTATCTTTGCACAAAAGAATATTTAAATGTTACTCCTTGCAATCGAGAAATGATATGTCAATAATAATATCGAGATATCGGGATACTTGGTAATAACCTAACATTCAACTGTGCTATATGCCGTGCCAAGTAATATACTAGCAATTACTCAGTTGAAATCAACTATCAGTGTACTACTCTTCATACGTTAATCAATATCTTGAAATGCTTGCATTAGTATCTAAAAATAGCAAATGGTCAATAGACCCCAAAATAAGGGAATCATTAATCATTAAAAAATGCTCATTGCAATGGGTAACTGAGAGCAATGGGTAAATGAGTTCCAAATTACACATTTGACGTGAACGCAGGCAAGCTTGTTTTGTGAGAAAATTTTCAGAAAGCTTAAAATCGCTGCTAATGATGCTAATGAAACTAATGAGTATAAAAAATGTAACTTAACGTAAAAATCACCTCAAGGGAACTAAGTAAGGCTTTCAGTATAAGTACATGTGAGCTTACGTGAATCTAGCCACAAGAGATTGATTCTATTAGGACACTATTATGCCTGAGGATTTTGCGGTTCGGAAACTTAAGTTTCTAATGTTATAGTTCCAAATTACACATTTGACGTGAACGCAGGCAAGCTTGTTTTGTGGGAAAATTTTCAGAAAGCTTAAACTCGCTGCTAAATAACATTTTAATTCAAGCAAGTGGTGTATTTTCATTCGAGTGAAGCATATTTTCTACTCACCAATGCTACTCACGGGAAAAAGCGGTGAATTTGGGCAATGATCATACCTGTAAATAAAAGATACAATATTTAATAAATTATGAAATCAGTAAAAAAGGTCGTGAAGTAACTTATGTATTTGTGTGTACTTATAATTTATATAAATAATGGGATTGATAGTTGAGGTGGCTTGCCGTTTCCAGCTCTTTGGAGCTGGAAACGGCAAGCCACCTCTTTCACGTAACGTTCAATTCATATTTTTATAAATGTTACACTGTGGGCCAATAAATGAGGCCATATCAATGAAATTGATTTCTGCTTAACTAAGAAATTATTTCTGTAACAGAAAATTACCACTGAAACCAGGAAGGGCGCTAACTTAATTTTTATGCATTACGACTGCACTTCACCTCATCGAGTGACGGGTTGGAAATGCCAATACCTACTTTATTGTATTCGAAAAATTGCCTGCCTGATAAGTCACAAAAAGAGAAGGGCGCATACGATGGCGCCTTTATCGCCGAAATTACCCTCTAAGAGGCTAACTTTGTCACGCGACCGCGGGCTCGTAGCGCGTTAGCAGCCGCGACGGGAGCATTGAATTAATTTCGCTTCCTGTCTCCGGCAGGCGGACAAGTGAGCATCATGATCACAGAGCGCGCGTGGTCACTCGCTCGTCATCTGTTTCCATCCGATGTGAGTGGGGGAGTGGTAGGAGTAGGGAGCGGGAAAGGGAAGGTCGCGATCGGAGACCGCATTAATTGCACCTCCCTCTCCTATTGGCGAAAGGTAAAGCCTCGCCATTTCCTCTCCCAATTCCACACGCCCGCACCAAGCCCGTGCACTGCCAGGATACCACTCTCCGCCATCCCTTACGAGCGCTGTTTAGGGCCGAGTGGGAAAAGGGTTGAAAGAGAAGCCGGCAGGTCTGTAATCACCCTGGCTTTTCCATTTCCGGTTTGAGGCGAAGTTCAAACTGTTACCGCCAACAATAAAACGCATTACAAACAAAAGAATTCTCAAACGAAGGCTTCGGGGATTCAAAAAAAGATGATGACGGAACCCGACGGCACTCATTACGGATTTTCATCGTTCACCTGCGCACCTGGTGCCTGGTAACCGAGGAGACGCCCTATGGAGTACGAAAAGGCGTTTAGAGGTGACGCCTTGCTTTACGTAATTTGCCAAAATCCTACACTGAACGGATATTATGACCTTTACGAGGGTAGGTTTCGTGGTCAACGAGACACCAGTACAGTCTCGATAATAAAGCTGTCATTGTCGTATGGCAGTAAGTAAATATAGTGACGATTTGGAAATGGAGTCGAGTGTTTATCAACTTCAAAAGGTAATATAAAGAGAACTACGCAGTTTTAAACCAATAAATACGTGAAATCGCTGCAGCCTCCATCACTTAAATACAATTTCAAAAATATTTGGATCAACTATTATGACTGAATGGGGACTGCTGCATAAGATTCCGACCGAAAAACGAATATATTTTGAGCTAGAATTTATACTTAAAAATGCTTGTTTTCTCAAAATGTGCGCAGTTAACTCTTCGAGTTATAATTACACTAAAGAAATTTCAAAAATTTTTCCAAGGGCATATAAAGCTTGATCAAAACGATTTATCAACGCAATGTAAATTACATTGTCTAAATATCCTGATAAAATTATTTACCACCTTAAAAAGTTCACCAAAACAACACGGGTAATTTATATGAATTTTCTGAAAATATTTACTGTTTTGATTAAACTTTTACCAGTAATTATCAATGTTCTCCACTCATTTCCATCAAATATATCATAAAACTGTTATTTGCCATGAGGCATCATCATTTACATGAAGAAAAGAGTTAAAATTCCATACATAAATGATTAAATAGTCAGGAATTAATTTGATAGGAAACGCATGGAAACAATTATCACCCGAGCACTCCGGTGTGTAACCTTATGCGTATTTTGCTTCAGGTGCCAATCGAGGATAAGGATTAACAAAACTACCAGCTCTCCAAAATGTCGCCTTTGTTTAAGGACAAAGTAATCCTTCAGGAATAAAATAGATTTCATGCATCACAAAAAATAAAAGCTAGCCATGGCACCCGAAGGGATCATTTCCAAGTTAAAATTTAACGAATAATGATGAATACATGCAAATTGGATACCCTTTTCAAAATATTCCTTTTTCCATGATGTCCTGTACACGGTGTAAACATGAACACCGTTCCAATCTGCACTCCTATTAGTCGACTCGCATTATATAATCACAAACCGGATACGAAAATGGAGAAACGGCACGAACTATCCGCACGCTGTCATTGTGTGTTCCGCAGCTCTAGTGAGATTCCTAAATTCGTAATTATTTTTACAGCTCATTTCTCTATCTGCGACGGATCACAATGAAAATCTCCCTAAAATGAATGTCAAAGAGAATTTTTTCTCACCGATACGGGAACAATTTGTAAATTCATTTTTCAAAAATATCAAAGAGTGGATATAATAGATGGCCAGCATTTACGATCACAGAAACATGAATTGGTACCACAATTGAGAGCCTGAGTAGGGAATGTGTAAAGGTTACAGTGAGGTCGCGTAAAGGTTACCTCGATGTACAAAATATAGCTGGAAAAACAAATTGTGGATAAAGAAAATGAACTAACAATTAATACAAATACAGCCCAGAGAATCGAGACCTTTTGCAAATATGAGAAACCTAGATTGAGAAAATACGCCAGTGAGGTGCCATTAGAGGCGTGCACGTTTTATATTATAGGGCAATGATGACAAAGCTATGAGAATGAAATAAAAAACCCTACCACTATTCTTCAATATTTTTCCCGCATTTCCTGGAGAGACCAAATTTTTTCTTTCGCGGAAAACGCTACTTGCTATTTGTCCCATATTTCGTAGTACAACGGAGCCTCAGGTAGCCATTCAAATCGCATGAAACTTTGGCCCGTGAATTTCAACTAAAGTACTCCAGGGATGAACCCGGATGAAAAAGGTTCCGTCAAATCCGTGGCAGGCAGTGAGATAAAAGAAATGGGACGTAGTGATGTAAATGGATACCCTTAAACGCGCAAAATTGGATTTTACATTTGTTTACCAGATTCAAATTATAAAGCTAAAATCTTAGCTGTAAGAGGCATTTTTAAGTCACATTAATTTGGGGACCAATATATCTGTATGATATTTGGCAAATGCCATGATTTTTTCCAGAAACTTGTCTTTTCTATATTGTTCTAGTATAACTTGAGATGAATGTGTATACATTTTGGGACAGTATATGTAAATTATTAACGATGTCTCAAAGCGCAAGAACTTGGTAGAATAATAAATAACTGAATAAATAATGAACGAAGCATACATAGCCGGATAAATGGCGCCTTCACTTAGCGTATGGCATAGTGTATGATTCTTCTAGTTTGTAGATTATAACAAAGATATTTCTTTAATTTAAAACTTTAAGGAAAAATATGGACGCGACTAGACATACATGAATTATTCCGGATACTCACTCAAAAGAGAAATCTCTAGAGCATTCAAGCGTGAAGGGATTGATTTCGTATCACACACTGATATTTGATTACATAAAATATTCTTAGCTTTATTAATACTAATTGAAGATCTATGAAGATACCAAGAGAATTGTCATACATTTTAACAATAATTTGTTTTATTGACTGAGTTCCAAGGTACTCCTGAACGTATTTTAATCTCAGCTGAGCCATATTAAAGATTGCTTTTGTATCAGAGAATAAGAGTATTCATTAAATAATAATAAAAGATCAAACTAAAAAAGTCCAGAATTTTCAGTAAGTTTTCAGATCCGAAAGAATATAGTTTTAATCGGGTAAATAAATATGCCAATGCATTATACTCGTGAATGAATTAAATCGCAATAGATAATTTATAGCTATGGTTAAAAAAAATAAATTAATTATTCAACTCAAAACTTATTTCCTAAATAGTTGGGGATAATATTCGAGGAGGGAGAAGACTGGGATGATTATATATGGTTATCGTTTCTCCACTACCAGTGAGAATGCATGCATAATGCAGACTTGAAAAGAATTAGGCCTTCAAGGGGGCCAAGCAGAACATTAACAGATCAGCTGCATTGTCGAAGGCTTGCCAGGAGGGCACGGGAAAGCTTTGGTATTCTTGAAGGGACCGCGCTCTGTATGTATGGTGCGACAAATTTTTATTTATGGGCCACAGGAACGAAAGGCGAGTGCAATGAAATATGAGAGGAGAGAAGCCCATCCATCTTCCGTCCCGCTTCGAGCGTCATCGGCTGCATATAATCCCTTGACGAAGGCCAGGTTGCCCCTCTTTAGGTCACCTTACAAGAAAGGACTGCAGGGTAAACCCATTAAGTTATGTCGTCAAGTCCATCTCCCATTCGCCTCTTAAAAGGAGAAGAAATGAGCTTTTGGAAGGCTTCTGAGCACAACGAAACGAGGAATTAGACGTGAAACTAGAACACTTCTTAAAAGGTACGAGTGCGGCTGGTTGCACCAGGCATTAACCTCGTTCCCTTCGGTCATGAAAAATGATCCAAAGTAGTGTCCCTCCACAGCGGGGATGGGATAAATCTATGATGAATACAAAGTTTCCTGGAAACACAGTGAAGGATTGGTGCTGGCGATGCCGCCCGAATATGGCCAGTAAATTCATTTTACAACTTATTGCATGTGGAGAAAGTTAAAACACCTATTCATTGAATAGTGCCTCCTCTTCAACGTGAATAATTCTTCGTTAGGAATAGTGTCATAATATACATATGAGATGACTTGATCTTAATTTACGTAATTACAATCATTTATAATTCCTACATATTTTGTCCTGACGAATTTTAAATTTATTTTTTCTGAAATGACAAAATTAAAATTATAAATGAGTTCTAGAAACTAAATTAAAAATAAATAATTATTTTCCTGAAGGGAAGGGCTATTTCAAATAAATAAATTAATGACATCGGGCTTAACTTTGTGGAAATTATGAATACTCATACATAAAAAATAACTTTTTATTTTCCACTTTTATTAGCACCTGGCATAACACATTACGCTACACTGCATATTAATGTGCATTCGAATAAATATGCCACGGTGAAGTGAAACGCGTTTGGCCATTAACAAATGAGGAAAATGCGAAGTTATTTTTTAGCAACGGACCTTCAACTAAACATCTTTAAAGAAATAAATAAAAACGCAAGTAAAGAGTCGAAAACAATGAGACTAAATTTGAATAACTCTTTAACAAGGAGAGGAGATGAAATCTTACCCATTTCATCTTGAGCTACTAATGCTTCAAGGATGTGAAATAAGCGGACGAAAGCAGACAAATATGGAAGCAAGTCAATGCAACAATTATTTGGGATCTATTGGTAACATGTTACTAATGGAATTAGAAAAAGTATGGAGAAAAATCCTGTACATATGTTAAAAATTCTTTCAAGAAACCAATCAGCGTGACGTGTATTCTACAAAAATATTCCATTAAATAAGTGCGGTGACCGAGTAAAATACTGACGAAGAGAGAAATTAAAATGGCCCCACATTACATTTTCAAATTTAACCGTCAGGATGAGAGAGATGGTACCGCTGCTACTAAAACACTGATAGATTCAAATACTCGTTATTCCCTAACAGGATCTTAATTTGAAGCATACCTAAATGCTCCTACTTTACGAATTCCAAGAATAAAATTCAAAACTTAACTAGAACACACTCATTATAGTATAATATACATAAGCACGTATGTGTGTAATTTTACGAGTGCTTACGTGAGTGGAAATATATGTGGATATTTACCAATGAATAACTTTATACTTAATTACGATGGGGCAGATTAAAGAATAGACGAACAATTGGAAAGCTGGGAAAAATGTTTGCATTAAACGCGGAGAATGAGGCACGGGGAAACAAAGGGAAAAAAGTTGGTTGTTAAAAAGGAAAAAAAGATCATACATATAGGCTAAAATGGCCCAATCAAAGGAGCAACATAAATGAACACTCTTTCCTCAATAAGGACATGGGCGAGCAGATTGCCTAGAGATGTTTTTAAAACTTTTCCTGTAAACGTCAGAAGCTTCTAGGAGAGGAAGGCCAAGCATCTGGGCGGAATTCATTTTTCTTCTCATATTTTGATCTGGTTATTACCAGACTTGATTCAAAATATTGATTGGTTTAACGGTATGTTTTGTAACTATACATTTTACTTTTATATTGAAACTGTAATTTTTAGAATTTGATTTCTTTAACTGCACCTTGCCACCCTGATAATTGCCCAATTGCATGGAAATAAATTAATAAAATAAAAGAATGGCGTTTCAACAGTCCCCGCCACAAATATCCTTGTTCTAAGTATTGGTCTAAGAAGCGTCAAGCCTTCCCGGGCTCACCCCCTGTCTTTCATTGCGGGTGCGTTCGTACGCGCCAAAGCCCGACTGACAACATAGCCATGAGCGCTTCGGACGCCCACACGTTTTCCCTACCTCCATTTCAATTCTCAACCTTTTGTTTCAATGAGGATGCCGCGCCGATTGCCTGCTGCAGCCCATGCCCCATGGCGCTACATCCGAGCGCATGACACTCGGAAAGTTTTTAAGGAGGAACGAAAACAGAAAAAACTAGGCTACGAATGGAGGCATGAGTAAAAAAAGAACTGAAGGCGAGAGGGATCAAAGAAAACTTTTCATCGTCTTATTGTCTTTGGCTGTATACCTCGCCACCTGTGCCCGGTGTAAGGGCGCCGGAGTAGAAAGAGGAGCAAGAAATATCCCACTGCGACCTGTTATTCCTGTGGCCATATGTCGAGTGGTTTCATTTGGTTGCCTTAGGAATGAGGAGGGATATAAAGAAAAAAAAACCGTGACTGATGATGAAGTCTGAGGGTATGGTCGTTAAATAAAAAAAAGTTTCCCTTTCTAAGAATGTATTTTTTCATCCTGAACCCTTTCGTTTCCTTCGATGCCTGGGGAACACTCGAGCTCAAGTGCTCCTCCCAAAGCTATAGATTCTTTACATCACCTGAGCTTAAGAGTGAGCCGAACTCTATTCTTGGGGAAAACGTAATGATAGCCCGAGAGTTGAGGAGAACGGAATAATCCGCCGTTTCCGGATTAAATTCCCTGTTAAGAAGCAAAATGTGACGGCGAAGGTTTCAGAGGGTAGTATTAAAGGCTCAAAATTAGCCAATCTGGAACGTCTCTAAACCCGAGAAAGTGAGTATTTACCATTTATCTCATGAATAAAGCAATAGGTGTGCTCATTGAGAGAAGAACTTAAATTCGAAAGTGTCTGCCTTCGTAATCATTATAACGCAGTTTCACCTAGAAGACACTATTGGAACAGGCAAATCTCTACGATCCTAAATAGAAAACTGATTCGAATATATCAATAAATAATATTGACTTACAAACATAATTTTCAATCGCATAGGTATTTCATATTAATTTAAGGTATTTATAACTATCTCATCGTTTATTTGAGATGCTTTGCGTGTATCAAGCCCGTGAGATGTACTGATACTGATGCTCCAGCATCTCTTCTGATATTAAGGGAATCTGTTCTTCCTAGTTCCTTCCGCGGGCATCGTCCATCCCTTACTCATCGTAATTCATTTCGTAGTTTGTTCCTTCTTTGATTTCTTCCATTATTTTCTCCAGTAATCTACTGAACCTCACAATGTATCTAATTAGATTTTCTTTCATTCTTTCGTCTTCTATAGGCTAATTTCTAAAACCAGACATCAAAGGCCATTAATTCCTTCCATTTCATCTCCCACATTCTCCTCTTTCATCGCATTTCTATTCATTCAACAGCCTTTTCCCTCCTATCATTCTTGTCCAAGTACTACCTCGTGTTGTATTGGCCTTAGAAATGTGAGGTCCACATACCAGTTTTCATGAGTGGCTTGATTATATCTACTCAGTCCCATGTGCCATTATTAGTGACTCATAAATGTCTACTTCCACTTTTATTTTCACTTGGTTTCTTTGTATTATTTTTTTTATCATTTTTTATTAAATTCTATTCAAGAAAACCTAGGTCAAATTATTTCCCTTGTTCTTCATTTCTCCTATCTTCATTCCACATTATCAGACGTAATTCGACTGGAAGCAATTAACACATTTTAATTCCTGTTTACGTATATTGAAGTTGTAAATACTTGCATTGTCACTACTTCTTAAATACATTTCTTTCCCATTTCTGCTTACAATTTTTTACCCTCTTTGAGTCTCCTTTCTTCCCTATGGCTATACTATTCTATCCACGTAACATCAACAAGGCCAGTAACATTTTTATCACCGCGTTTATGATGTACACATCGAAGATCCAGAACAATAATGAGCATTTATACCTTACTCCTTTTATTTCTTTTAGCTTGATCTCTGCTTTCCCTTCATTATCGCACGCTAACCTAGAGATATTGCATTTAATCATCTTTTTGACTGTACTTAATTGCATTTCCTTCAGGATATATAGTATAATGTGGCATTTGAAATTCTAAAAAGTTTTCTCCTGCATTACGTGTCGTTTGATAAATTTTAATTCAATTCTTCATGAAACCTCCCAAAGTGAGTAGGAACATATCCTTCTGCTCTTCTTCATCTAAATAAAAATTTACCTTCAATTAAATACGCTCGGACTTAACATATACAAGGCAAAGAGAGAGCAATGCAAAGATAAAATTCGGAATTAATTTGGATCGGTGAAATAATTTGAAAAAGACACACATTATTGTAAATTTCGCATCATTATGTATTCTATGTGCATAATTTACAAAAAATATATTAATATTTGATCAATTAATTTGTAAACTGGTCATTCACAAGCGTACTATCACGCGCACTACATTAAACTTGACGCTCATGAATGCGAACTCATGGCAATTAATAGGAGAGGTGGAATAGCAAATGGAAGAAATATTTTTGTACATTTTTTAACGACTCTGATTCTCTTTGATGTTATCATAAATTGTCTTGAAAACACTTTTGGTACAACTGTGAATCAGTCACTTCATAAGGTGCACTTAGCTGCTCGAAAATAGATGAGCAAGCACTCAGTCATACCTTCAGGTGCTGAATTTTTAATGTTTTACGTGTTTTTCTTCGTATTTCAAAGCTTCATCCATGAAAGCGAGAAATAGATAAAACTTAACATCATACTTTACCCAGGGTACTCGTATTGAACAGATATTAAGCCCCTTTGGTACAGCATGCCTTACACCATATACTATGAAAAATTTCCTCTTCTAGAAGTACCAAAAAATTGTCATGTTAATTAAGCAACTTTTTAATGAAATGCTAAGAGAAGCATTAGATAGAAACTAGTAATAAATATCAATTATTAATATGAAAATTAAAGAAAGTCAATATTCAATTCCCAGCAATTTGGAATCACTAGGAGATTTTTCAGTCGCCATATGATTTCACTATGAATTTAAAAGTTTTCTATACAGCTTTTAACTGCCCACTAATATGGAATTGTTCGTATTTTCTTTGACGTAATATGTCTATGAATTTTTAAGATATCACTATCACTCCTAAAAGAGTACAAAAAACATAGAACTTCTCGCACCGCGTCATTGTCGGAAGCGATAGTATTAATTAATAATTCATGAGGAGTGTTGTTCTATATTTTATGTTCATGCATAATGACAAATTTCTAATTGCAAGATCATTAGAAATTATCTGGGATCACAGGAGCCTAAATACTCACCAAAATTTATATTATGCTCCTTGTGAAATCTTTTATACCATTGTTCGTATTTCTTACACAAAAGAGAGTTCAGTTTTAGTATACGGTCTTTTCCCGACGCTCCTCTGCCATCTTGAACTCTTTTTAATGCTGGCAGATCGCAATAGAAATGTACCCTCGCGCAGGGGACTCCGCGAATACCCATTTCGGAAGGGAAGGACGTGCAAAAAATCGCAGGTGGATATGCTGAAGCTAGAGGGGGGAAGAAATAAACGCGCCTAGAAAACCTACATCAAAGAAACAAATGAATGGCCGCAAGGCCACTCCTTGAGACAATCGCTCAGGGTCAAAATAAGTACCTGATTCTCAACCCGCCGAATGCTGAAGCCATAAAAAAGGCAATAATACTTGATGAAGTCCATTTGATACCTGCTAAGTGATGGTGGAATGCCATAGTAGCAGCTCCTTTTAGAAATTTCTTTGGCTAAAGCAAAAATTAAGTGCAGAGTATGAAGATTAATTAACAGGGCATGGATCAATATTATTATAGAATAAGGGCGTAGACTGAGAATAAAATCTGAGATATAAATTTAAGATATTTAACTAACATGAAGCAATATTCAAATCGTCCTCTTTGTTTGGATCATCCAACACAAGAACCCAACTAAGGCAGAGCATTAAAAAAATCAATACAAGAACAATTTACGGAGAAAGAAAAAGAAAATAAATACTATGTGACATATGAGAGATAAGACAACACCTGAGAAATTTGAAAGGAAAGAGTGGAGAGTATGATTTTCTCGTCGTACAACTTTAATTGCCGCTGATTATGGAGTGATAAGCTAAGATTTCTGTGGCGTCTTTTTAGAATATTTCTGTCCAATAAATAATTAAATTAATGTTCTTAATGATATTAAGCCATTTGATACTTTTACAACACATTGCTAGATTGTGTGCCTGACTCAGAAAGTAAATAAAGTTACTGCATTAATCTCTGATAGGACTGACATATTTATTTATGGAATAGGAAATAAAGTTGTTTAACAAGAAAAAATAACAGACTGCAAATTACGCCAAGATGTTTTGCAAACGGTACCAAATTAAAATAGAAACGCCATTCATAGGAAAACGCTCCAAATGGACTTGAAAAAATGTAAGTTACAGATAAATTTCACTTTAATAAACATAAGTCTACCATAGAAATTATCCTGTCTACGTGCATATAAAATGTTTTCATCGAATAAATTAACACCACGTTAAACGTAATCTGAGAAACTATAGCAGTATTTCTCATAATCCGATGAATTATTCATTATCTAATGCATATTAATTTAATTTTGATAGAAACTGGAGGATACATTTAGTTATACAAACTCAAAACTATTAACTCGCAAAACCTGAGTGTTGCTAGGTATAGGCAAATAAAACAATGTTCATTATTTGGTGGTGTAGCGTTTAGGTAAAAAATAAACATTCCCATTAGCTAAGGTGGTTATTTGATGGGATACTAGATGAAGTCATCGGATTTATTCTAGAGAAAACAGGTTATTTAAATTAATATAATTTATAGATCCTCATAAATTCTAAGGCAAAATCGTACCACGAAGCTTAATGAAAGACTTGGCACCCAGCTGCATCTAGAATATCAATAGACCCCGATCGTATGCTAGGGAGAAAACACCTTAGTCCACTTATTGAGGAACGAAAAGAGCCCTATTTTTCGGGTGCCCATCCCAATACCGGAGTTTTTATCTCTCTGTGAGGGTCAAGTTTCCGACCCTCAGCACGACCTGAGGGCAAAGTACTTCGGGAGCAATCTCAGGCGGGTGGTTTAGAAAAAAAGAATCCCTTCGGTCGTTTTTTCTCGTGAAATCGATAAGAAAAGGTGCGGCGGGATCTTTAGATGGGTATTTTTTCTTACATCTCGGGAGAAGAGCAATTACACGCCAATTACTGCACACGCACGCCGGTCTCTCCTTCCACCCGCATCCGCCGCTATAGCCCCATCCTGTCGTCCTCCCCTTTTCCATCTTATCCCCTCCCCCCAGCCTACCATCCCTTGGCTTACGTCTCCTCCACTCCCCACTCCGGGCTCCCCGCATCCAGCCCTGCGGACATTGCCACAGTGACCCCCTCCCAACCCTCTCCTGCGTTCCGACCCTTATTACCGGGAGACCTCCGGCTACGGGATTTTTCACGCCCCACGCAGGTATCCCGTAGAATTTCGTTGCTGCCCTGGTAACATTGCTAATAATCCCCGCCCTTACCGCCAGATCATTAGCCCGGGCGACGGGATTTTGGTGTTTCTGATGCCTTGGCGGGTTAAATTTTGAACATAGATACGTGTTAATGAACCACGACAAAGAACGGAAGAGACTGATATAGGATTTTATTCCGTGGCCGCTGGGGATGAAAATTAAATTTACTTTACTAAGACCCATTTTCCGGTGACAACTCATATTTGTAACACTATTTGAAACATACCAATGATCAGAATTCATATTTTTTCGGGAAGATTTCCTTGTAACGACACATCATTAATGATGGTTCGGTAGCTACGCTAAATCATGATCAATTAATCATTTTATTTTATTTTTAAAATACGACCAAGATTTATTCATTTTCATTAATTCACTGCAGCGAATGAGTACGAAATATTGAACTTACATGCTTGAGAAAACCAAAGTTATCAACCCGAACGACGGTTAGATTGGTATGGATAGAGCTAACTAAGTACATGTACCGAGGCCAGCGGCGTGTGAAATTCACAAATCAGGGCAGGGGAACCCGTTCTTTTCCCCGTACCACCTGTTTTCCCAAGAAGAACTGGTACCGAAAAAATCACGTGGCTTGTGTGAAGTTGAGGGTGCCCAGAGGCGTACACAGTAATCGAACGCAGACCCGGCGCGGTAGCCCAACACTCGATCCACTGACTATCAAGTCCCCTCAAGGCACTAATAATGCATTATTAATGAATCGCTACAGAAAAACATTACAAATAGCACAGTTTTAGGCTTGATTTGGTAAAATTGGAACAGTAATGACCGAAACAACAAAAATGTTTCACCAGCTGGAGGATTTATTCCCTTCAAACTTCCTATTTTAATTTTCACGTACTAAATCATCAAATGCATTATTAATTTTCCCACCAGGTGAGAAAAAGGCCTACATCTGAAAGTGATTACAAAGAAATCAGGTAGGAAATAAATACTTCAACTTATAGGGAATTGGAATTATTTCGTTATTAATAGGTAAATAGTTGACCATTAAGAGTTATCTATTTCTGAATGTCCAATATAACCACAGTTATCAATTCGAAGGTTGGTTTGATAACTCAGGTTAATTACGAGGCACTGAATTATATGTACGAAAAAATCCTACAAGATACATGCATGATGTAGTACTCCGATACGGTCGAATAATACATAAATATCTAGCGGAAAATTACAATAATCTGGTCCTTAATACTCTTCAAAGGAATCGTTAATATTACATTGTACTTTTTCCCCTCTTTCCACCTCCTCTTCTGGGCTTCAGTTTATTCCCCTTGCCTCCACTGAAAGGCTTCATGAGTATGCGACGGAAGAAACTGTGGAAAGGCCTGCCTATGGCAATATAGACGAAAAGGCCGGGTTTCGGACAGAGGGCCCGAGGTCTGGGAAAGGGGAGGAAGATGAAAGGTAGTATCCGTGACGTAGGGTCGAAGAAGAACGATTAATTGAGGAGAAACCAAAAAGAAAGAAGGGCTGGGAGAAAGGTCGATAGGCCTTCCTCGAGCGGTGGGAACGGCTGTTCCACACTCTACTTCCATACACTCCGGAAAGCTGGGTATTCTCCTTTGCCAGGTTGGCGTCGGAGGAATGAAAAGACATGGCTCTCGGCGATGTTACTTAACCTTTGCTCATAAGCGCCATCCATCCACACAGAATTTCCTTGCCGTCGACGTATTTATCGCCCCCTCTTTGTTTTCCCCGATCGAACGAACCGTTACTCAAGTTTCATAATCGATTTATCCAATCGCATACATCAGCCATTGTCACTGCCCGCTACATTATCCTCCGTTGATTATGCACGCATAGACCCGTATTGTGCCACCTTTAAGTGGTCTTCCCTCTGATAAAGGAAGGGATCGTATGATGAAAACGACCGGCATCCCACTCCAGCAAATGACATGGCCTACTTGTTTCAGTTCATGCAACCTTAAAACATGTCCTATGGTACTCAAAGTTTATCAATGCCTCTATCCAAATTACTTATTTTAAAATTTTGGTACAGAAAAGTCACGATATGGAATATTATGGAATTAAACTCAACGAATGTTTGAGAACAGAAATTTTAAATATTATCAGGATTGCTTCAAATTACGAGGTATGTACTTGGAAGGAACAAATGCACAGAAATTTTATCGCATTAAATATTGATATAATTCTGTGAGAATGTGGACAATGATGATGTAGAACATGTGAAATTCTAGGCAAAAGTTTTTTTTTGGGTTATGAAAGGATAGCTTTAAACTCAACATTTAGGGACAAATAAGTTATGAAATTCAACGCATACCGTTTACCATACATTCTACATATAGTTTACTCATTTTATACAGATTATTTATCTTTACAAGTCCTAAATAAAGTTTTTTAAAACCTTCATTTGGACTCGCAGAGACAAATTAAAAATGTTAAAAACTTTCATAGACACACTTGATCGCTAGCTAAAATAACACATTATCATTTGTAATAAAATGAGCTTAGTCCTGTGGATAAATAATGAAGCTCAGTATCTTTCGAAAATATATCACCTAAATAAACAAAATATTGCATGAAAAATAAAAGTTACGTGCCACCAAGGGGATACAAAAAGCAACCTTCGAGAAAGCTTGCGAGCGTGTTACGTACTGAGTATTAGTAGTTGTTATGGGAGGCGACCGACATCTGAGGTTATTTGCCACATTAGGAATGCACAGGAAAGGGTGAAGGTTAGAGAGAGAAACCCGGTGTCGACATTAGCCTACTCTAAACGAAAGGTACCGAGGGGTCCACAGCTTAACGTCCCATCCGACGGACGGCGTACTCACTCAAAGTGACCTCCACAAAGCACCTCAAGTAGGGATCGGGATACCACAGAAAATTATCTGCCGCCGCCGGGCCCTCTGGTGGGAAGCCAGTACGTTAGCCACCACACCATCGCGACCCCCCCTTACGTACTGGAAAAAGCTGCTTAGTTCAGCAACTTGAAAATGAAGGCTCAACCTATACGAATAGTCATTAGATAAAATTGACTTTCACCTATATTCCCGAGCCTCTCTTTCATGGGAAAAAAGTCATTAGATTTATTAATGATCAATCATTAACTATATAGCTCGTTTTGAATATGAAATAAACATTTAATCTAGAGGAGACATTCTATTAATCTGGATTATTAATTAAAAGTAAAATATTTCACGGGTAGTTTTGGCACTGCCATAATCTCAGGACTGAATGTGCATCTGGTTCAATCATAATCCCTTTTTTTTCAAAATATTTTTAAATCAACGCGTTGGCCCAGACGTTTATTATTCATAGCAAGGTTCATAGCAATCCGACTCTAATTTGTCTTCGTAACATTGATAAGGCAATGAAATATTTATGAGCTTCTTATTCCCTCAGCGCTCCTTCTCCCTTGTCTGCCCGAATTACTTTTGTATCTGCCTCACTCTCCCTCTTTTCATTAATTTTCGGACTCTGTCATCATTTATTACTCTTTCCTCTTCTCATCCTTCTCCTTTCGCTTTATATTTTCATCATCTTCAATGATTTTTCGGCGATTAACACTTAACTGTATCTTTCACCTAAAGTCAATCAATGACCCATTCCTTATTCCGACCGTACACTTCCCCTTCGTCAATTACACACCTTTCCCATCGCCCTATTCTCAGACCGAGCTCTCAACAATTAAAAATTCTCATTTATCTCCAAGAAAAATGACGGCGAGGTAGAAACTCAATCAACGACGAGAATAGTTAATAGGAAATTTTCAATCTTAACACTACTTTCATTCAAATTATGTGAACATCAGGACTAGTAAAATTTTTAAGCACATTTTCCTATTTTTATGCGGTGCTACCATTTTCAAAAGAGATTTTGTTAGATATATATTATGCAGCATCAACTAGGGAATCCCATTGTCACAGGGCTTCATTCTACGATGAGATGAGTGAAAATTCAGTAAATTTACCAAAGCGATAAAATAAAACAGTTTCAAAACACATGTCAATTAATATCATGGAACAATACACAATAATGGAAATTTTGTTATCATATTTATAATACTTAATGTGAATTAAAAAACTAAATTTATTTACTGAAAGGTCGCCAAGAAGATTCTTTCATCGTTTTACTTGGATTAAACCATGTGTCACAAAAGGAAATATTCCATCTGTCTATACCTTTTCTCGCCTTGGAATAGCATGACCGGATTCAAAATTTTCTTATAAGATGCGTGAAAACACAGAAGACTGCCCACATATCACATAGGAGCTAACGGCACGAAGAGATTTTTTTCAACGAGCTGAGATGACCATATGGTGTATTTCTTCTGAGAATCGAGGTTCTTTCGTGCCAAGCCTCTCTGAGCACTCCGCCTTGCCTCATCTTCCGCCACTTATCCTTCCATTCGATCATCCTTTCGGTGTTTTAAATCAAACGCCTTTCTCCACTCAACCTATTCTCCCACCTCACCACTTTGAGGTGGGCCTGGCGTCTCCCACAACATTTCCTCGCTCCCCAAACCCCGAAAGGCTTTGAACCGCCTAAGAAAACACTTCCCTTTGTCTCTGTCCAGTTCTATCCTCTAGAATTCCTCTCATTCCCCAACCTCGTTTCTCTCGCCTTGTGATGGATGAAGCAACGAATTCCGCATTGTAGCAAGACACGGGGTTCACACCGTATCCGTGGCCATGGGAGCGTTGAGATTGAAAACAACGCCGTATATCTGGGTGCATACTAGGATAGCTAAGCACGAAAAAATGTTCACTGCCCATTATGAAGTGCGCATTTCGGGAAGTCGTGCGATGAAGCCATTGCGTAGTCCAGAAAAACATAAATTTTAATGATTAATAAGTAGCGTTGATATCAACCTCTGGTTTCCCATAATCACAAATTCATGCCTTATTAAGTGGATAAATTAAAAGACCTTATAACAATATTGAAACGTCAAAGGGTGAATTAATTGCTTAAATGGGCAATAACCTTTTTCCCTTGCTAATAGTTTATCACTTAGATATAACTGTAAAATAATAGTTAAGTAGCAACATTATAGGTGGTGAAAACTCAATATGAACAATGTTGATATTTTCATGATCGCAGTAAAGGGCATATGAATGTACTATATTAACATCTTATTGCATTCATGCATTTAAGGAATTGACTTCCTTAAATAAAGATCAACTCACATATGCTCGATGAAAGGTTTTTAACGGCTTCAAAGATATTTATTGTAACGTGATTTAGGAAAGAAAATATACAATTTTCATTTTATTTAAAAACAAATTTCGTAATAATCACATTTGAGAAATGTAATGGTCTCAGTACTCGTATTTAATCGGTAGAGAAAAGTGGGTTTAGAATCAGAAAATATACTTGACAGGAAAGGTGAGATCAATGTCGCGTTGTGGGTGGAAATAAGATACTCGTGACCTAGTTTCCAATAAGAAAAGATTTCTATAATTTTTTCAAATCAACATTAACTTGTTTGAAAACATATAGTAAGCTATTATTTTTGCCGCTGGTGCCCAAAGTAGAAATAAATATACGGAAAATAAGTAAATCTCTTTGCAACCAAGATATCCGCCAACAAAAAGTAAGAGCATGACATTTACACGGATTCAAACTATAAATCTCCCAGGCATCTCCACACCCTATCAAGATCTTCAAAAATTCGAAAAAATATTCTCGACCCGTGTACACGACGACCTCAATAGCCCATAAATCTCCACCTTAAATAAAGGGGCACCATCTGCGGAAAAGGTAATTCAAACGGACACCTGAATATACACAACTATATCATGAGGACATAGAAAATAAAAAAATCAATGCTAGATCTGCTCGCTTACAAACAGCTATTAAATACGGCCAAGCGGTGATCTTTATCACCGACGCCCATTCCCTAGCATTATTATAAACCGCCCCTCTCCATTCAATCATCTCAAGCACCCAAATCATGAGGCCACATGAAATTTTCCCTTACTTTCCTGGAGTCTGACATTGACAAATAAACCCAGAAAATTTCGATCCACTCGCTTTCCCTCTCTCACTTCCCCTCCATTCCAACCCTTCTTTATACACTCCAGTCCTCCCTTCGTCCCCGTTCTCTTACCTCCCGGAGACTAAATCCACGCTTCGAGGACTCCGAATAGCCGACCAGAGTCGCACCGAAAAGCCCCTTGCCGGATAGTCTTTTTCCAGTGGCCTTCCGATAATTGGAAATCTGGCGGCCTATGTGATAAAGCTGTGCAAAAGTTGGAATGTTTAATGAAAGCCAAAGCGAATGGAAAAAAGGAGAATTTAGGGGAGGGGTTTTGCGGGATGGAGGAAGGGGAGTAGAGAGCAGGAAAGGGACAGGGGTGTGAGAGAGGTGAGGGTAGGCTCGGAAAGCACACTTTGTCCAGCTCAAATAAACCCCGGACCAGTTTTCTAAGGCGTAACAGAAGTTGTAACAATAGAAGGTTCCTGTTCCACCGTAGCTTACTATGGGGATCAATGGAAAGCGTGGTGGGGAGCAAAATAGCTCACTTTGTCCCGCTTCCGCTAAAAAGCCGGATAATGAAGGGCAAGAGGGGGACCAGCGGTACGGATCTCACTTGAGCATTGAAAACATTGCAACTGCGTGCAACCATCTGCTTTCATTTTAAAAGAATGCATGAAATTTCCCAAATTAGCAAGACGTTGGATTAAAAAATGAAAGAGAGATCAATCATTTCGAAATTAAAGAAAATGACATTCCGATTATGCCTGGACGTATGTATGACACAAAGCCCTTATATCCTATGGCTCGGGAAATAAGTACCACTGAATGTGTAAGTGTAGAAAATTAGGAGATATGGAGGGGAATCTTATTGTAAACTTTTAAGGCTAGAGAGGAAATATTAACCACGGTACCTTTCATCAATTTTCTCTTCCATCTGAAACTAGCAAGATAGGTTTTGCCCATTATTACGCGGATATCGTGAAGGTTAATATTTTATGGGCAATGTCATACAAGATATGTCTTGGTCAAATATGGACATTATACTCTGAAAAAGTGAAAAATTAACGGATATCAATTAGTCAGTTAAGTACAGTATACGTATGTCGGTGTAGGTGAAAAGATTAAACGGAACGCAAGAAAATAAAAAAGTGCTACATGATAGACGGAGAGGAAAAAAATTGATGAGAGAAATTTAAGGGAACGAAAAGTTGATTCAGGGCTTTTTTGAGTGGCAACGGAATGCTGAACACCTGTGTAAGGTAGGGTTTAGAAATATAACAAATCTAACGTATTCGATCCATCAAAAAACCACCTTGATCAGTCAACTCTTAATGATACTGAAAATCATGCATGCGAAACGGAAGATATTTCGACCCACTCATTCACCTTTCCTACTTCCCCTTAATTTCAGCCTTTCTCTATGCACTCCAACCCCTCCTCCCACATTCTCTTAATCTTGGAAATTAAAAACTAGGCTTCCGATAATATTATAATTTCAATGGCCTTTAGAAACCTTTATACGAATTAAACCAATAAAAGAATAGATAAATGTACAGCATAAGCTTATCATTGCATTACCACAGTATGAATATTTAAATTATATCAATTCGGGGAGCGTTCCAATAGTAATGCAGTTAAATTTCCCGCGCCGCTCCTATTGGTTGGAGTGGGATCAAACCACTTGAATTAGGTGGAGGGGACGTTAAGCTTTGCCGCAAAACTGGTCTCAGTGCTCTCCAAGCTCTGGAAGAGGCAAGACTTCAGTTTTTGTAAACCCTGGTGCACTGACCGTGTCACGAAAGACCGACCGAGCGGAAATTTCAGATGAACTTTTACAACGTATTGAAAATGAACCTGATTATTTGGACAACATCATCACAGGTGTTGAAACCTGGTTTTTTTTAATACGATCTAGAAACAAAACGTCAGAGCTATGAATGGCTCACTGACCAGTCCCCCAAGCCCAAAAAGGCAAGTATGAGCAAATCAAAAGTTAAAACAATGTTCATTGTCTTTTCCCACAGAAAAGGAGTGGCTCATAAGAAGTTTGCTCCAAAAGGACAGACAGCTAACGCTGCCTAATACCTGGATATGCCGGATAGACTCCGAAAAAGGGTCATCAGGACGAGAGAAGACATCTCCGCTACCTGACAACTCCATCACGACAACGCACTATGAGTCCGCGAGTTCCTGACCAAACACCAAAGGCCAAGGCTGTCTCACCCCCCTATAGTTCTGACCTCGCCCCAGCAGAATTATTTTTGTTCCCTCGAATTAAAGAAGCCCTGAAAGGAACCCGTTTTTCGTCCATAGAAGAGATCCAATCAGGCATGACGAAGACCTTGCAAGATGTCCCCGGAAACACCTACCAGGGCGCGTATCGGTCATGGCAGAGTCGCTGAAAAAAATGTATAGGGGCCCAAAGACAGCACTTTGAAGAATTTTAAGTGTTTGAGCAAATCTATTCAATAAATTACTTAAAATATAGAAAAGCATAGCTGTTGGAACGTACCCTGTAATAATGACTTTTAAAAGAATGAGTGCATTTTATGGTACGGATATTGGTTAATTTCCACAGTGGACGCCATGCAGGAAAGTCAGAAAATGGTGAGGGTTATATTTTTGACAAGAGTAATAAATATTATTAAAGAAGAGTTAAACATAAAGAGGTACAAAACGTTTAAATTAAGATACGCTCACACTACTGATATTATAAATTAGAAGAAATTCATTAACACGCGTATATAGTATGAAGTGCAACTGAATGAAATTTAGAAATTGAGTTACTAATGTCAATAAGTACCTAAAATCGACAGTAAAATCCTTGATCTAAAAAGTTTTGGAAGGTTGAAGACGTTACGAAGGAACAAACTGACTAATTTGTAAAAAGCTCTCTTGCCAAGAGAAATGCTAAATTCGCATGGATTGAAATTTGCAGAGCTGTCTCTAACGGGTACCGATTTCTTAATGCAAAATTTCTTTATAATAAATGAATCCTTATTGTTCGATTGCAATATATTATGACTGTAATTTATGCGTATACGGAGAGAAAACGAGCAAATGGAATGGATTTTGAGGATGGGTTGTATATTATGTTTTTAAGTACGACGTAGGTACTTGGATGACGGGATGCAATTGTACATTTGAGAACCTAGATCTTAACGAGGCCGCGGAGTTCTTTTTTGGACCGAAGAACGGATTCTCGGCAAAAAAGTGAAAACGATTATCGGAGGGAGAGTTTAGGGAATTTAAAATACTGCGAATTGGAGTTCGGGAATTCAAAGATTCTCGTTTCGAGTTAAATTCAAATGCCTAAAAGGTTACAGTAAAACGAGTAATGAGAATCTCCGAGGAAATATGGCCAAAAAAATTCCATCAGGAAAAAAAGAAGAGTAATTCAAAATTTCTCATAAGCTGAAATTCCAAAGAAAAGGGTGCGTCCAATGACGACCCTAATCAGCTTAATTTGGACAAAGAGGGCAAAAAAGAGTAAGCATATTTTCTCTGAAGCTAGGTTTTCAGACAAAATGAACTGAGGTGAGTCTTTCATGATATTCGATCTCAATGATTCCTTTAAGCTTCTCCGTTAAAATGTAATTCCGAAGACAAAGAAAGCTTAGTTAATCAATGAAAAGAAACAACAAATACAAATAATTATCATATTTAAAATATTAGGAAACTATAGTTTATAGAAATCTCTTAAGATATACGAGAACTCTCTGATAAATCAAAGATTCAAGAGAAAGAAACCTAATAGACTGATAATTCAAATAGCTGGATAAATGATTACAGTTGAGTTCTCTGAAATTAAATCAATTCATACAAGTAGGGTAAGTATCATTTTAAAAATAGGTCATGTTGCTTGTCTATGGGACAAGAGTTAATGTAACTCTTTCTCAAATCAACTGCTTTTAAATGTGACCTCCTAACATGTTTTTTATTTTATGTTAAACGAATTATTCCTCCATAGAGCCCGTTTTCGTTTGTTTTCCCAAGGAGCATTCCGAAAAATACACAAACTACCAACTTTTCTTCATATGGCATCCTTTGCTAGGCATTTATTGCAAAATATACACAATAGCCTGAACTGAATGACACTGGAGGTATTAAGGACAACACCCAGAACGAGAAAGGAAATTAAAGAACAAAACCCGCAACCGAGTTCAGCTTTGGCGCGGCGCCCATTAAAATAAAATGCTAACGGCTATAGGAATTCATCGACTTTGTGGATGGACAGAATGGGAGGGGGAATGGGAATTTTCCTTCCCCACTATTCGTAGGATATCTGCAGCGAGCGAAAACATTTCGGAATAGAAAGAAAATGAAGGATTAAAAAAAAAAACACGAAGCGCAACGAGATGGAGGAAGTGGGCGTTGTGTTTGGTCTCGAGCATAGCAGCGAAGAAAGGAAAGAAGAGAGATAGAGGAAAGAGGGCATTCCTGAAGAAGAGAGCCCTTGAGTTTAGGATAAGAATTGATGGAGAACGGAGAGAGGGAGTGGAAAATGAAGTGGGGATTAGTCCGCTGAAGTTGGAGCGGGAGGGAGGCGGGAGCGAGGGGAGAAGGGAGAGTGGGTGTGGCTGGGGAAAGGAGACGGCAATTGGGCCATTCTCTGCACGCGGAAAGCGATTTGAAGAGACTAAAGGCATTTGGATCGTGTCCAAGTCAATGCCTAGGTACTCTTTTATGGGAGTAAGTAAATGGGTGGAAAGGGGAGAGAAAGAGAGAGAAGATACCAAAGTTATGGAACGAGGGTGTTTTGTAGGAAGGGGGGTCAGAGAGACAATATAAAAGCAAGAGAGAGGGGATAGGGATGCGGGAGGGACAGAAAAGAAGGTCCGAGGGAAAAAAGGAGGTGAGGGGTGAAGTATTAGGAGAAAGGGAAGGGCAAGGTGGTTGAATATATAAGAAAGAGGGAAAAACTTTGTGGGGAGAAATGAAACATAGGTGGAAAAATAGTGAGCTTTAGATGAGAAGAAGAGATGAGATGAGGGAGAAGTAAGAAAGCGTATGGAAGGGTGGGGATGAATGCCAAAGGGTGGTGAGGGTTTAATGGAATCAAGAGGGAAAAATGGAAAGGAGGGAGAGATGGCCACTATTTTCGCCGAACCACGGGGCAGTTTCTGGGGAAACGAATCGCGGGAGATTACGGCCGAGGAAAGAGAGTATTGACGCGAGGGCTGGAACCGATCTACGAAGGAATGGATTCATCAATGGGGAAGTTTAACGAGGAAGGCGTCTTGGCGGACGTCGGGCGAAATCTTTCCCCGCCACAAATCAAGTGTGAGGAGGAAATTCAACTCCGGGGACCCATTAGATCACAAGGGGACTGCCAGGATCTCCCAATCCACCAAGAGAGTAACGAAGGGTCAATCGTCTCCTCGATTCGAACCTTTAGCTCTTTGGGCTTCATTTAGAAACGATTTGAACACTTTCAGATTGCATGTGCTCCTTACCTCTTCAACTTTATTAAAGGGAAATATATCGAAAAGAGTTTTCTAACATAGAATAAATTTAAATTAGCAGTTTCAGCAGTCAAATATCCATATAAAAGCATTAAGGTTGTAATATCGATTCCAGAAAAGATGCAAGTCTTGTACTCCAAGCGCATGGTTATTGTCGTGTGTAGTTGTCTACATCCTCAATGACGTACGGTTAATAATTTATTTCTTCAATGAAGAAAAATAAGTATAAATAATAATTTTTGATTAATATGCTTACTTTAGAAAAGAATTTATCACCATTTAAATGGTCTGAGAAGACATGCTATTTCTACATAGCTATTATTTGTAGGCTATTTCTAATCAAAATTGACATCCATTGTAACCTATTGTGAAACGGCCATGGGACAGGGTAAGATATGTTTTCCTCTTACGCCTGGAATTACTAAGAACTTAAACTAATAAGAAATGCATAGAGCATCGGGAATCACACCAATATGTCAGGCATTATAACTTTTAAAAACATTTTTAGTTTTAATGCTTTTATATAAAGCTTAAACCAGGATTAGGAAGAAAAAGAGTAGACAGAATGAAATAGAATACAATTTTTACTGATTGACAAAATAACCACCGTACTAATAATTTTGTATAGTAAATATGGGCATGATATTTTCACACATACCTGTAGACAGAGAGAGATATGAAGGATACTTCCCCGAATGAAAGGGGTTATATAGCCATTAAGTGAGTAGCTGTAGCGGCTATACAGCGGCCATATAGCCGATACAGCTACTCCAGAGGGGGGAGTTCCACCCGTCTAGGCGTTAGTCTGCCCTACGAGAACCAGCTTATAGGGCGTGGTAAGCGAAATCTTTGCATACACGCGATTTCAGGCCGCACGCTGAGGCGAGGCCCCTTTAGAGTTTCGCGCAGACGTAGCTGGGTATGGAATCAATCGCTTTGGCGGGGGACTTTCCGTGATTCCTACCCGCATTCGTTCGTGACCCGAAAGGGAAGGAAGTCCCGTGGAGTAGAAGACGTCTGGATTCCTTGACGGGGGTCGATTGATATGCAGCCGGCTGACGACGAGGAAAGTGTCTCTCCTCTTCCGAAAAGATAAAGGGGGAGACGGTGGCGAGGCAGACAGCGGCGAGGTGGGACACGGAAGGGGGAGGGTATTTGAACTGTGGACGGTTTCCCAAACTTTCTTTGCCTAGGGTTCCAGCACACTGGCCAGTAACCATATAAACCAAGCCCGACGCTGCACGCTTTGTGAATGCCCCGAGATGCCCTTTGGAGAGGAGAGACCTCCAGTACGAGGTTGGTGAGTGTGCGATGGAATATTTGGTTATGAGTGAATGGGCAAACTCTAAATTAGTCCGGCTAAGGTCCGCATTAATTTACTTAAAAATACACACTATTCAACTAGAACGTTTTTCTGAAAGGCGACAGCAAATATCACCTAACAGTCGAATGCTAAGCACTATACAGCATAAAAGCTCATTCACATGGTCGGTAGAAAATCAGGGGAAGTTGTTCTCCCTACGCCTCTGGCTTTTTCCTGGTAAGATGCCGTGTGTAAAAAATAAGAAGCCTGGATGAATTTGATATTTTCTAGAGGCATCTTCGAAATCGTACCATGCCTTAGCCATCGGAATACCAAACCCATCACTGGCATTAAGCATCATTGAAGGGCTTATACGTCGTAGACTAAATGACATCTCTATGAACTGGAGCTGTGAAAGCAAGGATCGTTTGGGTACGTGTATTTGAAAATCCTGAGCTCTCCTTGATTTTCAAGCCTGCCTCTGTAAATGCAAAAATGGTTGAAGTATTAGTCATTAAACTTGTGCCTGTATACCACTTCGTGCGTTCAATTTAAACAAGGACATGATTCTATGGTTATCAAAATTGATAAGCGTACTTACCAAGTAAACTAACAAATGTTATGAACAGGATTTGTGGAATCAACATCCGAGAGGACAATCAATTTGAGTAGTCTCAACGCTATTTTATCAGTAATTTCTCTACATGCACGTATCTAAGTTATTATTCAACTGCCTACAAAAAGTAGAAAAGTATTAACACTGGAACTCCGTGGACGCCGAATTGGATCGCGTGCAGTGTAGAGGAGCTACATTTTTAAAACGGTGTTTTCATAAACTTAGTAGCGTATCCAAAATATAAGAACAGCTAGGTCGGGAATCACTCACGGAGAGAAGGTTGAATTACAGATTGAAGATCTGGCATAAATAGGAAGTAGGACTCTTTAGCAATGATTTTAGAAATGTATTATTACCCCAATCGTACTACGGGAGGACAGATCATGTTATTAAAATTATAGATATTAAGAGTAGAACAGAAAGATTTAAGATATCATATACTCCACGACCGATAGGGGATCATAATAACATTGTTCGACCGCGGTAGGGTCATGTTCGGGTAAAATTATTTTGATGTGTATTCACCCCCTGCCACACACCCTAATGGTATCTTACTAGGTATATAAATAAATAAATAAACGCATTATGGGTGAGATCGAATAAGAAATAATATATAGGGGAGGATATTTTTCATCCAAAGTAAAATGCCCTTCTTCCACAGATACTATAATCCAAAGTAAAATGTGTACTCTAGCACATTTTGCTAATAGAAACTTCCCGACTTTTAGGGTACAAAGGGCAATGAGGTTGTGGTGGAGGGGAATGAACATTGGAGGGACAAGAGTCTCCGTACATTCCATTTCAATGTGACTCATCCCATCTCACGAGTTCAGCAGCATGTGTCTCATCCAATATTAGGCTGCATAAATAAATATACTACCTTGATCAAAAAGTTCCCGGAATAACCACCGTGTGGCGCTCCCATCGTTCCGATTTGAGTTCTGTTTTTTTTGTTAAATTGGTACATCTGTTGTTGATATTCCCTTTAAATCTTAGTGTCATAACTTGACATTTGCAAAAGTTACGTAGCCAAGAGTACATCTATCTCTGTGTGTGTTGGCGATTTTTTACAATTTCAGAAATGGATTTAAATTTGCAACAACGAACTTGTATTAAATTTTGCGTAAAAAACGGATTTAGTGGCGCACGGACGTTGGAAATGTTGGAAAAGTGTTTCGGCAACGATTCTCTAAAAAAAACGGTCGTTTACCAGTGGCACGAGCGGTTCAGAAGTGGTCGTGAGTCAATCGAAGATGATGAACGCAGTGGCAGACCATCGACATCGAAAGTCGGTGAAAAAATTGATAAAGTAAAAGAAATGTTGGTCAATAACCGCAAATTAACCATCAGAGAAATAGCGGAGGACTTGAACATTGCCTATGGATCCGCCCAAGACATTGTGGTTAATGATTTGGGTTTCCGTCGTGTAGCAGCAAAGTTGGTGCCTCAAGACCTCAATTTCATGCAAAAAAGAGACCGTGTTGACGTCGCAAAAGACATGATTTGCGAGGCTGAATCCGATCCCACATTCATCAAAAGGATCATTACTGGAGACGAGACGTGGGTTTATGAGTACGACACGCAATCCAGACATCAGGCAAGTGAATGGCGTTCACCAAATGAGCCGAGACCAAAAAAACCACGTCGTTTTCAGTCAAAAAAGAAGGCAATGCTGACGGTTTTCATGGATTACAACGGTGTAGTGCATCATGAATTTTTGCCAGAAGGCCAGACAGTAAACAAAGAGTATTATTTGGGCGTTATGAGACGTTTGCGAGAAGCAATTCGCCGAAAGAGACCAGAAATGTGGGCAGAAAACTCGTGGATTTTGCACCATGATAACGCACCGTCGCACAGTGCTATCATTATTCGTAATTTTTTGACGAAAAATGCAACAAATACCATCCAACAGCCACCGAATTCACCTGATTTGGCTCCCTGTGACTTCTTTCTGTTCAATCGAGTTAAAAAACCATTACGGGGAACGCGTTTTAGCAGCCGAGAGGAAGTAATGGAAAAATCGCAGGAAGCACTGATGGACATACCGAAAACCGAATATAAAAAATGTTTCGAGGATTGGATCAAGCGCTGGCATAAGTGTGTTGCAGTCGATGGGGATTACTTTGAAGGGGACAATATAGATTTAGATGAATAAACTCACCTCTATTGTGTTCGTCCTTTATACGTGTTCCTATCCCTTTTCCTTATATATGTCTCTGTATATATGAGTATTTATTCGCCATTTGGCGGGATTTCGTGTTTGAATGTGTATTTGGCCAATGTGGCTCATCTCTTTCTTCTGGCTATGCGTGCCACGAAACGCACTGTTCTTTTCCTGTATGATGTTGTATGAATTCTAACCACTGTCCTTTCCTCTTGTGTATTGTCTATTTCTCCTTTGGTGGGTGAAACAGCCCCCTGACGCCATCTCTTGGCTAAAGAATCGGGGCGCTTGGCGACATATAAGACCCACGGATCTCAGGGTAAATTACATATCCTCGATAGCTCAAGTGGTTAAGAGCATCCGCCCGGCAAGTGGAAAGATCCGGTGTTCGAGTCCCGGTTGAGGAAATATTTTTACTCTTGTGATCCGTTCGATTCCGCCTTCCCCACCTCTATTGTGTTCGTCCTTTATACGTGTTCCTATCCCTTTTCCTTATATGTCTCTGTATATATGAGTATTTATTCGCCATTTGGCGGGATTTCGTGTTTGAATGTGTATATATATATATATATATATATATATATATATATATATATATATATATATATATATATATATATATATATATATATATATATATATTTATGTGGGCAGTAATGCTTCATGCCGACGCTACTGGTTGGAGGGGAAGATGCGGATGGCATTGGGACATTCCTCCACCTTCTTTAAGGGGATTGCTCTGCGGGGCCCGATGGGAGAGAGACTGGCTGCCGTGCTGAGTGGGAGAATAGAGAATGAGGCAAAGGAGTTGCGTCTGCAAGAGTCGGGCCGTTCCCGCTGGCGACATTTGGCCGTTACGACGCTGATATTCTCAATACGACGAAGTGGAGTTGTGGAGTGGGGTCGTGGGACATGGACCAAGAGTTGGGATATTTGAGTGTGAGGCTTCGAAGTGGGTGGGGATCGACGGGATGGCGGAAGGTGGTGGGGTGCGTCGGGGGGACGAAGAGAGATGGCAGGAGATGCGAGGGTGTTCGGAAGACGATGTGGCGGGAGAAATATTTTACAGTGATGACGTACAAGGGAGGCATGCGAAACAAATTCATCTCATTGATGATGGAATTGGATGAAAAATATTGTACGAACGTTTGGATGGGATTTAATCATCCTTGATTATCATAGCCATGGCTATTTTCAGCATTCATCATTTTGACTTCTAACAACACCTTAATCCTAGAAAGTAGACGTCCTGCTTGGTAGCTTGAAATATTGCGCAGGAATATTTCTTCTCCTTCATTTCTTCTGCTCTTTCATGAGTAGGTACCATTCATTGGAAATGGGTTCGATTAGTAATTCCATGTAGATGTATTTACTATTGACCTGTATCTCTGTCTATGATGATCTTTTATTCTCACTGGAGAAAAAATAATGCCATACTTAAATTGGAACATAATGTAAAAAACCCACAATTGAATTAAATTAATAGGATTACATATTATTCGATTGCTGTACAAAAATTGCATTCGGTAGTTTAATACGTTCGAAAGTCCAAAATAAAAGGGTTATGGCATTGTTAATATTTCGTTTAATTAAATCTCGGCTCGAGATTTAATGAATATAAGATGCGGTGTTTACTAAACAGCTGCAGAATTATTGGCACAAAAGATTTCCTTTAATGATGTATCAAAGACATAAATGTGAGAATATGCTGAAAGGTATTAATATTGATAAGTTCCACACGTGCTAGGGTAAAAAGACGAGATTGTATTGTTCTTCAAAATTCCTTCATGCAAAAAGAAGTCCTTCGTCTTATCGATCTCACGACTTAATTTATGCTTAACGCCAAGATTATACTCAGAGAAGAGCGGAATAGAGCCAGAAAAGAAGTCCAAAAGGCCACGTAAAGGAAAAAAATGAGCGGCAGAGACGCGGAACATCAACCGGAGTGTGGTGACATATTGGGTGAAGGCGGCAAATGAGAGGTGAGATACAGAAAAAGAAACATGGGATAAGAATAATTGGAAAGAATCTGGAAAGAGATACTTTGATATTTGAGAGGTTAGGAGGAAGAATATAGGCATAAATACGTGCCCTTGTGCGGCAAGAAGTGGTATTGACATCGTGGACGAAACGAGTGACATAAGAAAATGACAATGAATAGAACTATCTTATTCACTTCTACCAAGAAAATCAATCTGCTGTTGTGTAAAAAGCTAAAGTATGTGTTTCAAAGGAGACATTTAAAAGCTTCGTGTATATGACGAAATTGAATCGTTCATAAAAGAAGAGAGAAGAGGTAGCATAAAATCTTATCAGTCCTTGAATATCATTGGGGATAAATGTAGCTTTCCATGATCTAATGTTACAAATTAAAAATCGACCGCTTCAAGGCGTGGTCAAATATCAAGAACCATAGTCTTCCGATCTAAATTTTCCTAGTGAATTGATTCTACAAAGCATTACGAATAGTAACTAGAGATGGTAATTCAATCTTTGAAATTTTCACTAGTGCCCGGGCAATTATTCTCACCAACTAATGACGGAAATCACAGCGGGATACATTTACAGCAGATATACTTTTCGTGAAATTTTAACGACAAAATACCGAGCTATAGATTTGGTCGTTCTACTATAAAATATGCTAAAAGGAAATGTAATGTCTCTGAAAAGAAATCTGGCAGTCAATGATAAAGCTTTGCAGTTCAAGATTTATGCTAATTTTTTCCGCCAAAGTATTTCAAGTTTGTGAATAGCGTAAGAACCCCTTTGAAGCGTGTTTGCTTAAAAACCTAATTTCACTGGATTCCACGCACACAAAATGTTTTATATGAGGTCAGGAAATAAGTTTAAAATAATAAATGGCAAATTTAGCAACAGAAGAACTTTAAATAAAATGGCAGGGTGAGAAATAAAAGTTGATGTTTTTCGCCTTAAGGACGTAAATGGGGCAGCTGAGAAGTATCGTTACATTACCAGTACAAAGAGAATTATATTTTATGGATCGAGATAACGTAAGTTCTTACAATATATAATGTACGGAATGTTTAAAGATTTCATCGTTTTTGAGCATATTACTGACCCATTAAAATGAATCAAAGGACTAAAGGTGGAGAAATCCTGTTCCCTGCAGAGACAATGACATTAAAAACAGAGGTGAGTAAAAGGAAAAAAAGTAGATGAGGGAGTCAGAATTAAAATCTTGTAGAGGATAGGGATGGAGTAGAATAGGGAATGAGGGAGAAAGTGGAGGGAGATAAATAGAAAAGGATTGCACGGAGGCTCATACTGACCACGACTCGCTCCCGCTTCGCCTCCTTTTGCCACGCCCAGCACTCGTCCTTCCTCTTTGCCCCCTCTTCCCTCTATACACTCAAGAATAATTCAGGAATAAAACGATGCCTTCCCGAGCCCACCCCGGCACCCCTGCGGACCCTTCCCACCAATCCATTCCGCCGTATAGCAGCCATCTTGCCAATAACTCCCCTTTATTCCCAGGCCCTTTCTTTCCCTAACCATTTTCCAGTCCCACACCCTCCCGAACCCCACCTCCCGTTCTCCCCTCGCAGTCCTTCCCTTCAGGCCTCCTCCACCTCTTCTCTCCCATCCCATCCACTACCTCCACCGTGCGGCGCCCCAACCTTCCTATCCCCTTCGCCCTTTCCCTCCCCAGGCATCCCCGCTCCCATTTTCTGCCAACCCCTTAAATTATGAATTTCTCTCATTTTCCCTCCTCCGTATTTCCCGTGCGCGAATCGCGATCTCGACCATAGATCCCGGGCACATTTTATTCCCGACTGCGCCGCACCTTCTGAATGTGCCCCATTCCCTCACGCTCCCCCTACCCCTGCCGCTAACCCCCAAAATGATAACGGCCGCGTACCAACATTTCCGATTCGATATCCTCCACCCCGTATTATTGTTACATGGCTCCCTTTACTTGGCAATGAAGAGCATCCCGTCATCCTCTAGGTATGCCTCCCACCGAACGCCAACACACTTGTTTCGATCACCTCATGCCATTGGCATCTCTCCATTTACTTATCAAGACGGCCATATTCACCAGCGACACGCATCAGCCGTCTCCGTGGCTCCCTGATCGTTAAAGGAACACATTTCATTTCACCTGTTCCCATATTCTCTACTCACTGTCGAAGTGGTAAGCAATGCTGACAAAACACGCCAAATCTTCGAACGCTGAAGGGAGTAAAAGATTTCTAATGGATCCATTGCTGGCAGTTTAATCTAGTGGTGAGGGTGGTGATACTCAGAGAATGATCATATTTCTCACAGTGAAAACAAAACGATGATGAACGACACCTATGCCACTTAGATGCCCTAAGATTGATATTTTGCTCTTAAACTTTAAATTTATAAATTTTAATAAATTATTCTAATATCGCTGCAAATACTTTCAATATTTTTTGATACTCCTCCCTGGGAAGGAGGAAATTGTAATTTGACAATGAAACCTAATTATTGTGGGATGACACAAACATTTTCTACTCAAAACAGTAGACTGAAATAAAGTTATCTCAGGAATCATCAATAATGAAGTCAGAAAATAGCAGAATGTGTTCTTCAAACACATCAAAATTCACAAACAAACGATTGATTGAATTGAGCTCCTACCGCTAGTAGTATTGAATAAATGAAAAACTCCATTAGCCGTTAACAGTTCACCTTTCAAAACAAAGTACAAATGGGATTAGTTGGCTAACGCCACAAGTCAAAGGATGCGGTAAAGGGTAAATAAGGAAAGGGATAAGAAAGGTGAATACGAATACGTGTATTTCGACCACAAAGTAGCCCTATTCAGCGAACTGAAGGTGAATCGTCATGACAACACAAGTTGAAGTGAGCTTCAACTTGTGTTGTCGCGACGATTAACCCTCAGTACGCTGAAGAGGGCTACCTTGTATAAAACCGCATACAATTTTTTGTTCGCAATCAATCGCACTGGCTTGCCAATGTGCTCAGTAATGCTGGCAAATCCTTGGCTGACTACAGCTTGATTAACTATCCATAGCTTGTTCATCAGCAAGCCTGATCGATTTTATGAATTTCTCAGAGATTTGCATTCCTACTACCAGTCCCGGGTACCACTTAATAGACGTGTAAAATCAAACTTAGTGTTCTATAGTCCTCATAAATGGTCGCCTTGCCATTCTTGGGATGGGATGAAACAAATGAGGCAATCTTCTAGCCTTGTTCCTCCCTTATAAATACTACGAATCAGCTTATAAAAACTCTTCCTCCCATGATTTCCTAAACATTTAAGTAGTTTTGCGGAAATGTTTCCTACCTACACGCCCTTAGTACCCTTTCTACATATCTTTCTATCAAATATGCCTGGACATAAATATCCCTCATCAACTTCATATTCTCTTTATACATACGTATGTGTAAGGTTTCTGGCCCAAGTCTTTTCTATATAGTCACTCTTTACATCCTTCCCTTCTCTCTCAACTCTTATAGGTAATCGAAATGTTACGGTGGCTATCGTACTGGCCTACCACACAGAAGGACCGGGTTCGAAACCCGGCGGTGTCGAATATTTTTCAGTGGTATCTCGATCTCTAATTGAGGTGCTTTTTGGAGGGCACTTTGAGTGAGTGCGCCGTCCGTCGGATGGGACGTTAAGCTGCGGACCCCTTCGCGACTTTCATTAAGAGTAGGCTAACGCCGACGCTGGGTTTCCCTCCACCCTTCATCCTTTCCAGCCCATCCCTCATGGCGCAAATGACCTCAGCTGTCTGCCCTAACCTTCCCTATATAAAACTAGTACTTGAATCTCCTATGGTTTAATCAATAATTTCCCAGACTTATCTTTGATTATTTGCGCGTATTTTCCCTTCTTACTCTTGATAGGTCTTCAAGCTTTCTATTCTGTGCACCTATTTTGCCCTTCCTTTGTAAACATTCCTTATTCTTGCACTGCGTGATCCACCACACTTGTTTAACGGACGGTAATTTCAAGGAAAATGAAGAAGCAATGAATGTTTTAATTTCACTAGACCGTACGTATTATATCACTGTAACGTTACATGCAAAAACTACGATATTTCTTAAATTACTCAATATTTTTGTTTGTTTTCCATAAAAGTAAACAAATTCAATCTCGAGGCGGTAAACCTACAAGCGTCTTTGCGTGATGGTTTTTATCTTTTAATGAAACCTTTTCACGCTCAGGAAACCTCACGCTAGACACGAAAAACAGGTGCTGTCGAAATATCTCTCCGTCTCACTCCTTCGCATTTTCCTCCTAGCGGAGAAGATTAAGCGCAGAGTCGGAGACAGAAGATTAGGGTGAGGGAGAGAGGAAAAGACTGGGGAATAAGTCAGGGGCGAAAGTGGGAGTAGATTCTTTAGCCGAAGCAGGGGATGGGATCAGGAGAACGGGGGACCGGTCGAATTCGACTGTAGCTCAAGCGGTGAGGGATATGAGGCAAGAATCAAGAGGTAACACGCGCACTTTCCAATGCATACCGATCCAAACAAGAGCTCTCCAAATTTTTGCGTAAAGAAAATGAAACCACCTCTCTATCAAAGGCGCTATCAGCTCCCATATTATTCAATGCCTTCCCATATGTTCTTCGTTTCTACCCTCCATCTCAAAAGCATACGTCTTTACTCGCCATCTAAAACTCCACGTACCCGCTCCGCTCCGTCAGAGGCACCCTAAGCCCTCTCCTCGATCCCTACTCAGACAATCCGAAGTAGTCTACGATTCGAATGTAGTCCTGCAACGACATTGTCTCTCTCAGTCCTTCCACATTTTCTTTCCTCCTTTGGTTCACTAAAATTCTTCCTCTAAACGCTCCGGTCACGATATTCATCCGTTTTACATTTGTTTCATTAGTGTATGTTTCGATTTAAAGGTGTTTATAAAATGATATTTTACATGTAGAAGAAAGTCTCTCGGAAAACCAATGCGGATTCAGGAAAAACCAATGAGCAAGAGAGGCAATACTCCGCTTGAGGGTACTGGCCGAAAAATTGATCCATGTAAACAAGCCATTATACGTGGCATTCGTGGACTTGGAGAAGTCCTTCGACAATGTCGAATGAAGCAAAATGTTCAAGATGCTGGAAGCGTTTGAAATGGACTTAAACGGTAGAAGAATAATTCATAACCTCTACAAGAATCAGGTAACAGCCATGCAAATGTAAAACGGAAGGAAAAATATAAACCAAAATAAACAAAGGAGTTCGACAAGAACGCACCCTCTCGCCAGCAATACTCAATGTATATCTAGAAGAGGCAATAAAGGAAGCACACGAATTGGGCATTAAAGGAGTCAAGGTGAATGGCGAAGAAATTAACCTGCTGCGGTTCGCAGACGACATCGAAGTAGTCGCAGAGATGCGAGAGAACCTGCAAGCAAACCTGAAAACTATGGACCAAATACTTCGGGAATATAATATGAGCTCCAAGAAGTAAACGAAAATCCTTGTGTGTGGAAGAGAGAACCTGAATGCAGATATCACAAGTCGAGGAGTCAAACTAGAGCAAGTGGAATCCTTCATCTATTTGGGCAACAGTATAACTTGGGATGGAAGAAGCTCGACCGTCATCAAGCGAATAATTGCCCAAGTAGAGAAGGCGTTCATTGAGAAGAGGCAACTACTATATTCAAAGAACATGAGATTTTAAATGAGGAAGCATTTGGTCCAAGCCTTCGTGTGGAGAATGGCACTCTTAAGGATCGGAGATATGGAATATTGGTAAAGTGGACCGACGAAGATGGAAGCATTTGAAACATGGTACAGGAGGAAATGCCGAAGATGAAATGGGCAAATTGAGCAAAGATAAAGTATATAGAAGAGTAGAAGAGGATAGGACTATATTAAGAGCTCTATGACAAAGAAGAACTAGATGGATTGGACATACCTCGAGGCACTATGGATTAGTTAGATAGTACAAGGAAAAATTTAAGGAAAGATCCCAAGGGGCCAAGGAGGAGGGCCAAGAGACAAGTACATAGGGCAAATTAAGAAGGGCGTAAAACAGGGAACCTATCAGAGGGTGAGGGATTAACACTAAATATAGAAGAATGGAGGGCTGCAGTAAACCAATCTAAGGATTAAAAAACTGATGACGAAAGGAAAATAACTACATTTTAATACTTGGACGGAAAAAATAAATTGAAAACCAATGTCACATCTACAGTTAACCCAAGGCTGAAAACTTCACTCGTACATACTGCCTCCTGTGATTGTTTAAGTTCGTACTCAAAAAATTAAAGACTCGTGAAAGAGATAATTCCAAAATTTGTGTAACGTGTCTATGAAGTACATATTACTTTTAATATAGGAATATCGGAAACAGAGGTAAGGGCTAGCGCGGCAGCACTATGTATGTACGATAATACTCGTATAATTTACAGAATGGAGGAATGGCCAGAAAATTAAGTTGGTACAAATGACATAGCCAGTGCTTCAAATTATTTTAAATACAGAGAAAATGGGAAGCTTTAATTTTGATACGAGCGGATGATATCAATATGAGGATTGTTGGACCAAAGAAAATTGAGGAGATTATTATTCCCAGAAAACCGTGGTCAGAATACGGAACACTACAAATCGAATCATTTGATAATTACGGCGATCAAAGCTGTTTTTCGATGAAACAATAAATTTTAAATCTATAAATGCATCAAAGATATTTTACTGCATCAATGTGTAGATATCTATTTTACAGATAAAAATTAAAATGCACGTTTTATTTAAATGTCATCTTCAATTAAGAGAAAAATAAACCAAAATATCGTTTCCTTCCCACCGTTCGTTTATTTATATTTTTAAATTATTTCCAAAAACGTCTTATTACGAGCGAAAACAAAATAAATCTCACTCATTAAGAGATACCTAAACTACACAATACGCCTTTGGAATTATTTAATACTTACGTACTCCCTACCGATCTGAAATTTCAATCAGGAAAAAGAAATTATGACAACGGCGAAAGGAAAATGAAATAAATTGCGATGAGTTCGGGAGGACTGATAAAGGCCTTCATGAAAAACGGGTGGCCCTTGCAGCTGAAAAAACAGGGACAATACAAGGCCTCCACAAGCAAGCGAGAAAATTGGAATGACTGGATAGCTCACAAGAGAAGAATCTTCGAGGAATCTAATCATATCCTGTGACCACCTCATAATCCAGTATATCCGAGGAGAGGGAAGGAGTGGGTAAGAGGAGAGCGAGGCTTGTAAGTGGGGAAGGCAAGGCGAACGAAAAATGATATTAAAAAGGAGCTGAGGAGTGGAAAGGGATTTGGGGTAGCAAGGTTGAAAGAAGGAAGGAGAGGAGGCGGTCGTAGGCATTATCCCCGAGCCCAAAAATCCCTTCGCACCCCCAATTCATATTCTCTTTCCCTTCCCCTCTAGTCGGCTCTCCCCACACCCCAGAAAACCTTCCGTCATCTCAACGCATTCCGACCGACGCCATAGAGTACGCACTCACAGACATCACCAGCTGGTGCCGCGGTGACAGACGCTACGGGGTTAAAATAAAAAAAGCGAGAGGAGGGAATAAAAGGAGATCACCGTGGAAAAATTCTCTGGGTTGATTCATTGGCGAAGGAGGAAGAAACAGACTGTCTTGTCACAAGGCATTCATAGCGGCAGAGGACGCCGAGGGGAGGTGGAGGGAAGGGTGACTAGTATGGCGGGGAAGGTGGTGGGTATAGAGGAAGACTATGAAAGAGCGAGGCGAGGGTCGCTGACGCTGCCATCCGCCCTTCCTGCCCTACCGCCAGAGCTTTCTACTATCTTCCCCCAATCTCTCTCCAGCTACTCGGCAGAACTGACGGTCAATGAAATTAATTCCATGAAATGAAAGCACAGATATTTCGTAAAGGCACAATCAGCGAGCACTGGTGATGAATTGGCCCCCTAAAGGCGAGTGAAAAAACTGCCCTCCCTAACGAAAGCCATTACTCTCGAATATTAAATAGAATGTGGTCGAATTAAAAAGGCTGTGTTCGAAAGGGTAAAAAATTACGCGATTTGATGTGCACTATGATTTTTATCAAGATTATGACTTTTATGCTACTGTAGATCGTGAAAGAATGGTATAAGAATTTAATGAAACTTCTTGCTAACGGAAAAGCAAATCATGTCTTCAAAATTTATAACTAAATTCAGAGCGCTCCGAGGTATTATGGCGGTCAAATGGAGTAAATAGAATTAAGAGCACTCCAACATAACTTTTTTATGAGAATACTAAAGCAATCGTTTAAATTTGTATAATCGATTGACGATGACTGACTTCTCTATTTTTAAACAGGAAGAGTTCTTCTCTGATCATTAAATTAACGTCTAAATCAAACAAAGACTGGATAAGTTTATGTATTAAGCATATCTTCATCTTTTGAAACGCTTATGATATGTAGTAAATAAGAAGAAATGAAACAAATCATGGGAATACAAGTGTATATTTCAATATGAAAGGAATATAAAAGAACGAGATTACAGCCTGAGGTATTTTGTTTTTTAACAAACTCGTAACAGATTCATAGGCAGAAATTTAGCAATCATTAGATTAAAATTACTTTAAATATAGCTCGCCTTTAAGCATAATGATGTAGTCCATTTAGTAAATCATTATCGTATATAGTTTGAATGTTGAGTATATTTATTTGTCGGCATTTCTGAAGGTTAAAAACTTAATTTAAAACTTAAGAATCATCCTATGAAAGAAATGATTCTTAAGAAGTGTGTCTGGAATTTTATTGCACAAGCCAAGTTGAAATATACATTTTATTCGTGATGTCATTAATGTATAGTTATTTGAACAGGATAGGTCACTATATAACGATGGGAAAATGTGGTTATTAGTCATAGCAGTCACGAGCAACTAACATCGAAAAAGCATGCCATTTAGGATAGACGATTGGAAAAGTTTTGATTTCCACTTAGAACTCGATGACAGAAGGGCGTAGACATCTTGGTAACTACGCAAGAATATTGATGAGGACATCTTTTAGAAGTCATTACAAAAAATAAATATCAGTGGCTGAGAATCGTACTTTGGAGTTAAGTAGTACAAGGTTGAGGGTACCAGAGACACGAAAAGATTCTCAGCCTCAAACAGAATGAAGACGACTAATCCTGTCTTTTGAGACGCATTCCGGCCTGAGGCTAAGAAACGAAGGGATGGTACGGAACTGGTAAAGGGGGGAGTGCACTGAAGGAACCTTAAGGCGGGGAGGCATGAGAAAAAAAGAGATACAACATGAAGAGTAGCGAGGGGGGATGGGATGGAAGAAGCGTACGGATTTCGGTAAAAACACTCTACCCTTATTTCTCCATTCCTCTTTCAGCACCCTCTCCCCATATCCCTCACACTCCTCTCCATTTTTCATCAAAAAGACGTATTTTCCAACTGCTAATGGTTGGAAAGTCACTCTGCTTCAGGAAATTTCTCTCCTCTGGTAACATTCTGCCCTATACACGAATGGATGGGCGTTAATCAAGGATTTATTATTTCTCTCCCCCACGCGAGGTGGAGCGATAGGGTTTTGAAAAACCAGGGTGAGGGATAGAGGAGGTGAAAGAGTACTGAATGAAGGGGCGGGAGGAAAGATATGCGTGGATCGTGGGCTTGGCTTTTGTGTGGCATCGATTGCACTGTCGCCGGTGTGAAAGTGAAGGTTTCAAATAGCTTATCGAGGACACCCCTCTCCTTCATGTGTACGTGCATTTGCCCATTCCCTTCACTTCTACGTCGAAACACTTCATGCTTAATTCAGCATTTTTCAAAACGTTGAAAACAGTCCCGCAAGCAAAGTGCTGTAATGCACTGTTGGTCCGCGATGTGATAGAACTATAAATGCCGTTCAAAAACAGTTAGGCCCGAACGATATAAGAGCGATGACGCTATAAATATTTTATGGTTTAAGTAGCACAGTCACGTAAATTCGTCATAGCTGTATTAGCTCTTAGGCACTTGCTGAAATACATATTTCACACTCTCATTTTATGGAGAGCTAAAAAAATACGTAATAAGTTGACACGAATGCAGAATTTACACATTATCGACTAACAGAAAACTCATGTTTTTGAAAAGCCTTTTTAAAAATGGTGAACTGTACATAATCTCTAATAATGGAAAACTATCAATATATTTTGTTTTAATTGAACTCAATAAACGTTCACTTTAATTTGACGCGCGATGCTAGCTGCAGCGCTCAAAGCCACCCATTCAAGTCCATACAAATTTTTGCTAACATTAGATTTGACTACTGAAGGTAATAAATAAAATGATTCACCTTCCTTAACGGAATACTGTGATTAGATTTATCTCCATTATAAAAAATCTCCGCATAGGGATGGATTCAAAGAGCAATTTCTTTTTGAAAAAAATTTGTATGATATTACTTACTCCCAACCAAAAGTACATGCATCCAAGATTTTACGTGAGGTATAGAGGAAGAAGTTACGGAAAAAACGCAAATATCTTTGGCCTGGAGACTTCATTACATAATCATGAAGAAGAATGGAAACGAAAAGGCACAATCTTCCTTCGTAGGAAAATATTTCGCCAGTTTTGGCACAAATGGGTACATTTATGAACACCACATTTCTTTATCTCTTGGCGGGCTTACTCCGTACGAATGGGAATTCTCCACAAAATTCCCCGCTAGACTGGATTTTTGATAAAAAAAGATAATTCCACGAATAAAAAAAGGGTGGAGGGAAGATCAACGTAACATAACGTCGGGGCTAGAAAAGATCAGGGACGTGATGTGGGAAGGGCAAACAAAATCCAACGAGCTCAGTAAAAGCGTTCATTTCATTTTGGAAACACAAATTAGTTAGCTCAAATTCCTCGAAATAGCATGCATTGACTGGATAAGCGTCAACGACAGAGCTACAGATTTGAATTTACGAGGCGAAAAACCTATCCAAGTTAAAGAGGACATAAAAATTAAACTGCTAGGATACTAGGACGATAGTCGAGATGGGAGAATTTTAGAATTTTAATGAAGGAGGGAGAAAAATTAGTAACTAATAGTGTGGGGAATAAATTTTCAATTAAAGCTCAAACGAGAAACGATCATTATCGGCTAAAAATACTAATCAATTCTGCTCGGATCGTAATACATTGCATGAAATAATCAGATTCAAGCAGTAGGGGTAATTTAAATTGATGCAATGACAGTTAAGGCCATTTTACCGTCGTAATTGCGTATTCACTTGATTAGACCCACAAAATCCATTCCTTTGGAGGGAGTTGAACCTAAAACTCGATTTTGAACTGACAAACACTTAACATGGATCAAACCGACGGATTTTTGGTGAAACTGCTTTAAAATTTGGATGCCTTTTTTGCACTCTCTTGGTTAATCGATTCATTCTATTTGAAATTTACCTAAATCAAGCAATTATGATTATCCATAATAAAAATTAATCCAAGGACTCGCAGCAGGCATACAGCTAGGTACAATGTATAAAACTTAAGCTCGACTACCTGAATTATCTGGATCTTTCCCACATCCCAAAGGGGGCCGTAACTATTTTCCTATCGCACGTGGTTCCTCGAGGATAACCTCACCACAGAAAAAGACGCCGCAGTGGTTTTCTGTGAATTGAAACTTGGCTTCTGACTTTTGCGTGCTCTTTCAATAGGATTTCATTAATAAACAAAACTGCAATTACATCAAAATGATACGTTCACCGTGGCACACTTCTTAAGTCCCTGGTCTGAAACACAAAACCCTTTTGTGGAAAGTTGGCTTTAAACTCGTGGACACTGGCGAAAATACACCTACGAATACCTGTGGCATTGAACGAGTAGGTACGGTATTTTGTCATAACGTCTTTTTATTTTAAAGCCTCCAATATTTCCGAGTGTAAGAGGGCGTCTCGGCAGCCTAACCGGTTAAAGCAGTCGGCCGGACATCGATGGATCCGGATCGCATCCCGGTCAAGGTTTCACTTTTAAATAATTTCATTATAATGCGCATTAGCGGTTGATTCCGTTAAAAGTTACTATTTCGGCATCTCTGGCAGTTTCCTAGAATAAGTCACTATAGGTTATAGCCACCAACCAGAGTAGGGTGGCGTGCCACATGGGTGACTAAGATAACATTTTCTTTTTTCGCAAGCAAACACTAACAGTATGAATGTCTGCTACAATGAGATCAATATCACGACCATTAAAACGCGAGGCTGTGACATTCACTTCGCACTTCACCCTCTCGTTTCAATGTCTGATACTCCAATGCCACGAATGACCGCGTTGGGAGAGTAACATTGCCTGTCACGTTCCAATACCTTTCCCGACACTGTCCACTCGACCACATAGGAATAAAACTCGGATGACCCGAGAAAGGAGAGAAAATAAAAAGATACAGGGCAGCGGGACGGGCACGAGGACCGGGCGATGCACCACCACTAACTCCCCATACTTCCTATGGTGAGTGACCAGCTCCTCGCCGGTCTTTTCGCTGCCCAGCATTCCTGCTCTTCAGCGATGATCGATTCGGCTTTTCTCCCGGGGTTTTCCCCATACTTGTGGCCCCCAGCGGGGCATATTACACCCTCGAGCCTTCCGCACTGATGCCCATGATGTCTAAATGGATTTCGACAGTCGTCACTCCGTATTCGGGAATCCGATCCCGACCGGGTCACGTGTGATATGTGGACAATGTTTCGTATTTCCCTTTTGCCTATTCTCTAATACGGGAAGAAATCTCCCCGAGGCGCGAGCGAAGCAGATGCCGGTGAGAGCCCATCAACATCGTTATCTGTCAATTGAGACCCTTCTCGAGAGCGCAGAAAAAAAATTAAGCGGACCGCCGAGGGAGAGGACACCTGGGAGGCGAGAAAGGAGACGCGAGAAAAAATTGGCGGCCCACCGCCAAATAGATACACCGCCCCCCATCCGCGTGGGAGGGGGTTGGGAAGTCGGAACGGCTGTAATCTGATCCCCGAATGCCTTAAAAATCCCCCTCCCCACACCAGGAGCACGTGCTGACCGCGGGAGCACTCAGCCGTGACCGATGAATGGTGAGATGAAGGTATGCCCGAGCCGGGCCTTCCAAATTTTTTGCCGCTTTCCCCCAGCTACAAATTTCAGCCGCAGACTTTGAAATCTTTGTATAGAATCAGGTTATCTACGGATTGACTTTATTTTTATTAATTAAAGCCGAGAATCCACGCCAAAAGTTCAACCTTCTCAATTATCCGTAGACCAACAAGTTTGCCAATCGGACCTGTAATTTAAACAGTGAAATCCACCTCGAACAAATTAACTTCAGGGACCACTAATTCCCTAGAACGATTCGTGATATGATCCGCAGAACTTCAGGCAGAAAATAAGGACCTTGTACATATCTTGAATGTATTCTTACGCTGATAGTAATACTTTACGTCAGCATTGAACACTAACATGAACACAAGTTTCACATTTACAGATTTCTGTTTCAAAGCATTTGTTTTATTTTCAATGTAATCATCCAATCCCTCTTAACTTTCTCATACCATTCATTTCAATCATTTCTCCTTCACTTTCATTGCAATTCTTGCAGTTTTCAAATTCTATTGAACATGAATCACCATTGATTAATGATCCGCAGCTGATGGTTCTCCTATTCAATGTATAGTTTTGTCATTTACTAAGTAGAGTTCAACAGTCAGTACAGGATTCCAGCATATGAAATAATGCCACACGTAGAATGGTCACTCCTCTTTCCTCTTCGGCTAATGATTCCTCGCATAAACTATACCTCCAACAAAAGCAGTCTGAGTGACTTGTCCGTAATTCAAAACTAAAAATGCAACCTGCAAACGAAGAACTCTAACCAAATTAGGTATAAAAAAATGCAACATAGAAAGATACCAGAGTGCACAATTTAAATTAAAAATAAAAATTCATGCACTGAAAACGATACAAATCAGCTATCACTTTACTCCGTCTTGATTTTATGTACAAAAATTTTGATAATATAAAAAATAAAATCCTTTGAAAAAAATAATGCATTTTTTGGAACAAGCAAAAGTATACCTAACATAAAATCACAACATGTATAAACTAAAAACAAAAATACGTAAATATTACAGTAAAAGTTTTGCAACGGCAAATATTTTCCTAAATAAGACCTTGTTACGGTGAAAACATTTACTCAAATTAACAGATGATTCATTGTGCACAAACCTGCACTCTCTCCTAGGCTCCGTGACTTTTCGTTGCCAGAACCTTCTCCCTACTGAGACTAAGCTGGAGGAATAAATGACAGTGTCTATTTTTTAACCCATTCCTCCATCAGATGGTTAAAACAATCAGTTCTTGTACTCTGGATAATTTTTACCTATAATTTCAGACAGTTTGGAAAAAATGAAAATAAATATCAAATTTTTAAAAGAGCATCCTTTTAACTAAATTTCATTCCGGAACTCGTGAGAGGAAAATATTTAAATGTATAATAAAATATTAACGCAGGGATGATATTAATTAAAATTTTGATTCCAATGCGGCAACCTCAAAAGGAAGGATTCCAAGATAAAACTAGGTGCACTAATAGCTGTCGCAAATTTTCAGACAAAAATGAATCTGGGAAGTATTAATCCCGTTTATATTGATGGTCCGGCGTGGCAGACACAACAGCAAAAAATGATTTTCAGTTGGCGGTGACTTCCTTCTCCACCCACAAAAGCAAGGTCTTTTGAAAGACGGAGATTTCAGTTTTTTTCAACGCGTGGTTTCAAACCACTGTTGTGGAAGGAAAAATTATAGTGTTCTCTTAGCCAAGAAGCGGCAATGAAAGGAAACGAAGAAGGTGGATCGGCGATTTTGAGAAGATAGGAGCGGATGGGGATAGGGTTGTGAGGTTGGAAAGGGGAAGCTGGTCTTTGGCAAAAATTTTGAGTTCCTTCATCCTCTCCCTTCCCTTCCATCCCGCCCTCATGCTCCAGATGTTCCTCCTTTCGCCGAAATTTTTCAATCGCATGTGTTCCTCTTGCTCTGCCTCTCTTTCCCTAATTTTTTTGACGGCGCCACCTGTTGTGCCCACGCTCATATTTTTATTTTTCCTCATTCCTACGCAATTTTATTTTGCTTTAATTCTTGGAAAGCGTAGCGCGAAATACTTCTTCGAGAGACAGCTACGGATATTGAGCAACGTTGAACTTTGTTTCAAGGTCCATGCCCACATATCATGTCTACAAAAGATAAACAAGACATTTTGTTCCATATGGAATATATATATCCCTACAAATTGGTAGAAACTGCCAAATCCTTGAGAGAATCTAATAAATCTCGGAATTAAATCATCGTGAAATAATCATAATTTTACAATGGACATATTTTCATTTAAAATAAATTATACAAAATTAAGTTTCACAACTATGCAGGAAAGTTTCTGCCATTGATAATTTTATTTATGAAAAATATCTATTTTTTTAAAGATTTACTCGTATGTACTTAAAGAATAAAAAATATTTTGATACAGTACTTTTGCTGCAATTGCCCATAAATGCCGTTAAGGTGGTAAAATTTTACCGCGAGTTCCGAAGAAAGTTTCACGGCAGAATACAACGATGGTTCAACGATTTTCATTTAGCTCCCAATATCCGAGAAATTTCCTAATTCAATGAAGATATATATACAGGCGCACAAAACTCTGCTTACACTAACATGGTATTGTAGTGAAATCATGGTAGATGATATGGAAGCATTGAAGGACGCTATTATGGCTCTTTTAATGGACTCATAAATACCCTTGGGTCATATTTAGATCCCACGTAGCTTAGTTGCCCACCAGGGAAGAAAGATTCAACCGGGAGCAATACGGAATTCTTCATCCTTACATCAGGTCCTCAGAAAATTGAAATATTATACTGTGCGCATACAGTCACGCGAAAACAAACAGGGCTATTTACAATTCAACAAGGATTTACCTTCGCTAAAATTAACATCTTTCTCAAAAGTTTTACGCTTTACTTTGAACTTTCCTCTCCTGACCCTCTGGAAGGCTGTAATTCATAGCATGAAAGTTCCCCCTATCGTATATATCTACGCGTTTGATAGTCGGGGCAATTCTTTTCGACGAGAGGCGAGCCTTGGCACGATTTCATTATTTTATCAATATAGACAGCTGATTGTTTTACGCCAGTTCGATGTCACGCGAATTACAGCATTACGTTTGACTTTTTTCTGGGGATAAGATAAAAACGTATAGAAGGAGAATCCCCTGGCGTAGGTTGTTTGGCTACATGGCAGCATAATAGCGGCATAGTCCGCGATCGAGCAAAAATTGGGATAACAGACGCACTGAAGTTCACGGGGAGGAGAACACCTTTCTAGTGGGCGGACTTTTGGTTGAGGGATGATGACCTGGGCCGGCCGCCGTTGCGTGTCTCCTCGCGAGTTGCCCACCGCCTCCAACCTCCTTCCGCCCGGGGGGTGGAGATTTAGTCCGGCGGGGAAGGAAGGGGTAGGCGTGAGGGAGTTCTCGTGGGGAGTATAGGGCTCGCATCCGAGTGATTGCACGCGTCCAAGACGGACGGGAGTCTGTCCTGGGGGCCCGGGACGGACTGATGTGAGGTGTGGTAGCCGGCCGGCAGGTCGAGCCAGCCCCGGCGATCTCTCTAGAGCGAGGCACTAACTAATTGGCCCTCACGCTATACCTTTCCCTTTCCAAAGAAGGGTTTCCGTAGAAGGAGGAAGTGGTGGTAGTTCCGAAAGGGGTAGAAACGATGGGAAGGGGGGGCTCCGTGTCCTCCCGCCCACGTCCGCCCCCTGTGGGAGGCCGGCGGGCAGAAAAATCGAAAGGGCAGGAGAGGGAAGAAGGGGGGTTGGGGAAGGGCGCAGAAGAGTTTTGTGGTGGGTGGAGAGGCATAATCCAATTCACCTTGGGATCGTTCCGGTGGTTGCCATTACCCCGCCCACCCACCCAAGGGGTCCCGCTGCCCAACTGACACGCAGGGAGCAAGAGGCCATCTTTAACCTTTAATACCTTACGCTCCTCCTGCCTCGAGGTACCGGGGGATAATTCCCCCCGGCGGCGGCCACCGCCTCACCCTTCCTCTCTCTTCCACCCTCGCCGCTCCGATCCGCTCACATTGGTTTATTTATGCGCCCAGCGATTCTCTCATTTTTCTTGTTTTTAGTGACTTTGCCTTAATTTCTACTCGTGGTGTCTGCACCTCACTCTCAGTTCAATTTCGTGTCTATCCCAGGAGTACCTGCCCACGAGTCAATTATTCTCTTCCCCATAAGCATTTATTTTTATTTAAGCGATTTCCTCTGACGCTTTAAAAGAATAGAGGACGGGAAATTAATACGGTGTTCCCTTATAGCGGAAAATAAGTTTCCTTATAACTGGAAAAAGCAATTCATAATCACCGTGCAGGAGGTACAATAATTATGTAAACACAGCACAAATATGAAGAAAAAAATAAGACAGTCACTCTGTTTCCAACTAAATATCTCCAGCATTGTGTGTGCTCATTTTCCTCGTAAACAGTTGAATCCTTTTCCCAGGAGGTGATTATACGATAGCGTATGTACGCAACCAGTTGAAAGCGCGTCGCGAACTCCTTCATCATACGAACATGAAATACGCAGAAAACAAAAACACTAAATCTCACAACTTCATGCCGCAACTAGAAGTTTGTAATACACCATTATTATAGAGATCAAAAACAAATTAGTAAGTTTCTTCAAAAACTCATTGAACGACTAATTTCAGCACGCTTTTGCAATGTAACTAAACATATAAAAATTTACACTAACAATATCACAAATCACAAAAAATTAACATTCGTTAAATAGAATAAACAAATTTAATTTTTAAGTTTTGAAATTCCTGCATTTTAAACGCTAAATACGATAGTTTTAATATAAGGTTGATTCAAACTCCAGAAAACGTATAGAAACATAAACATTATAATTACTGTTATCAGAGTTTTAATTCATTAATTACCTGAAGAGCCAACGGTAATGATTACGAGAATAGTATTTAACGTATCATTAACAATCTTTGGAAATAAAAAGCAATCACTGATTGAAAATTCATTTAATACATTCCGCTAGTTTAAGTCGCCTGAAAATCGTTTTTTGTACCACTAGAATATATTTATTTTTATCATTAAAGTTACAAAAATTGAATGAATAATTAAAGAACGTAATACGTTTTCAAAGATTGAAAATAGGATCATATATTACTCATTTAATTTACCCAAAACTCACATGCGAACAAATAAAAGAACGAAGTTAACGTGAAATGGTCAATTTTAAAGTTAAAGTTCAATGGCCGATCATCAAATCACATTATACCCTCAAAAAAATTATGTCGAGGAATTCTGAAAATTCCTTCAAATAAAATTCGAATCTCATGACTCTTGATGCCCGTTTGCTCAGCTAAAATCTTAAAAAAAAGTTCGTGATTTGCCGGACAGCAGTTTTTTATATCGCACTTAGTTTTTGCAGTAATTTGAAAAGCATGAGGAGTGAAAAATGCGCCACTATCTCTCAGAAACAACATGAGTAGGGACATTACCCCGAAGGATAAAATTTTAACCTCTAGCACAAATCAAGAGCTGCAACTCGCTCGCAATTTATTCATCGTCTCCTCAACCCGAGAGCTCATAAAGACCACCGCGTTGGGCAAAGCGCATTTTCTCCGCTCCAAATGACCGCGATTAATCCTAACCCGCACCTCGCAATGAATACCCATCTTAGGACTTAATAATTACCTTTATACCATTCCCAGACGTAATGGGGTCATGCATTAGATTAGTCCGGAAGATCTCTACCCCACCCTCTCCCCTTCCTCCATCCCTCTCACGAGGGCAAGCCTCGTTCTCCTTCGTCGTCAGTCTCTCTTTTCACCGTAACCCTTGGCAGCGAGTATTAAAGCCAAACCAAGCCATACAACCTTAATATAAACGACTCTCTTCCACATCTTACTTTGAGGAAGGAGTTTTTTTTCATGTCGCGTGAAGGCCGACACTTTACATCTCACGATTACGTCCAAGAGATCCTCAAAGCAGGCCCTTCCCTTCCTTCAGTTCCCCCGCCTTCCCCATACGTCTCACTCCACTCCGTCCACCGGCCCCCATGCCCGCAAAGCCCGCGAGGCCTGACGCACACACGCTCGTTCCTTTACACGCCCGTCTTTTTCCGACCACTGCTCTGAACGCACTCGCTCCAGTATCGCAATCGTTCTCTTCACCACCCTTTTCTACTACTCCACACCTTTTCACAACCCACCTCAAATCCCACTCTTCACCGAATGTAAGTACGTACCCTCTTGCGTAGTTCAACGCTCCAAGGACTTGGCGATGAAACTAGGGCGGGCCACATTTTGTGACTGGATAACTCTAAGGTAGGTACACTCCTTGGTCCGTAAGTTTAGAACGACATTAGGGATTTTTATTGCGACATCATGGCTTTCTTCCAGGAGAGAAAGCTCAAGAAGATCCTGGATGCCAAATTTCCTTTGCATTTTCCTCTAGGATTTCGAACTCCAAAGATCTAGTCTTTGTTTGACTGAGAAAGAGAGGAAGGAAAGAAACGCCGAACAAAATCGACAACACCGGGTAAAAATCAATTGTGGCAACAGAACAAACGGCACTCAGAGTAGCTGAGTATTCAAGTTACAGGAGATATTCGATCGAATAACACTCCGAGTAAAGAGCAGACTGAGAGGACTGCAATATTTTTACGATTTATTCAATTAGAATTTATAATTCAAATTATCGCATACTTATAATTTGTAATACCTATTCAATTTCAAATATAAAAATCATGATTTTCAAAATATTCTCTAAAAATTAATTATTTTGTCTAATGTAGATAGGAACTGATTCATTAAATTACTAATTAGCGTTCTAAACATATTTATATTACCTCAACAAATGAGAATATGTGCGACCAAAATTGGCCGGAAAGTTACAGGAATCATGAGAAACAATCATTTCCCTTTCTCACAAATGGTGTGAGAGAGAAAGAATTATCTATAACTATTTGTCTGTAGTTGGTCTATTTATTAATTACTTCATAAACTATCATATGAACGAGACATGGATAATTACCTCAACGTTTGGCGTAAACTACTTTGAGGAATATCTTAACCATAAGTTTACTCTAGCATTGAGTTTGCGGGCATTCTGAGGCTTCCACCCAAACGCATGGTATTATAAAGAACAGACGTTTAGTACCGGTATTTATTTTACTAAGAGAAATGCTATTACGGCAATAACACATGTATTTTGCGGGGATAATTAGTCGTCTAACTTCTTACATTACATTTAAAAAATCTTATTTAGTGGAAAACTCTACGAGAAAAATGACAGAGTAAGGCAATCTATTGAAAACATATAAAAAATACAAACGACAAAAACTTTTCCTGAGATGATCGAACAAAGAGTTTTGGTATTGAAAAATTTTTAAATAATCTTCAGGATGTCAAAATAATTCGGTAGTGTGATAAAAATAGCAAATTTTCAGAGAATAAATTTTGGATTATCTTCATAAAACATTGCTCATTATAACGCATTCATAACTGCATTACTTCCACGGAACAAGAAACCGTATTCGTAATTTTATGGATCTGATTATGGTAATATATGGATCTGATTGATCAAAATAATTAAATTATTTAAAATATTCGCCAGATAACTTCATTTACTATGACTACATGGACTTGATCTTGAGCCATATTGCCATACCTTGATATTCATACACGTCTTCAAATCCATGACCTTACTTATGCAATGAAAGTTTTAGAATTCCTCATTAATAAAAGGATTATAACATTAATTTACATTTCTCAATTACACTAACCTTACTTTTCTGATAATTTAATTTACTTTTTACGCCTAATTTGGGTGCTACCTGGAGAGTACTTCAAGTGGAGTACACCGTCCGTCAGATGGAACGTTTAACTCTGGACCTTTTTCACCTTTAGTTTAACAAAAGCTAATGCCGACGCCGGGTTTCTCTCCCCCCTCCTCCATTCCCAACTAACTAAACCAATCCAATAAACCAATCTAAACCAATCAATAATAAAGAATATCCAACTAAAATCAAATTATCCCCTCATCCCTAATGGTATATTGGCTGTCATTTACCTCCCCAAAAAGCTCACACTTCTATTTTCATACTTAAGTTTAGATGCAATGAATGCCGAAATTTATTCATGCGGCCGAAAACAAAATTATTATTATGAGTACTAACTCCACCAATCAGAAAAAAAATGGTACCATCAAGATTTATGAGATCTATTACACATTTTCATTTACTTTTAAAGCAATTTAGCAGGTTTTTAAAAAGTTTTTATCCCACCGTTTCCTTCCTGAACTCATTCTATCATAATCTTTCAATCCATTCACGCCACCCAAAATATTTATTTTTTAATAAAATATTCCTGGTTTGGCCACATTTATTCCCCACAGTGTTCCCGTTAAGCTTAAACTAATGTTACATTTATTCTCCTTTATAATTTGGTCGACGACCCTATTGTTTAGGCTGCCCCCCCCCAAAAAACAACACTGACCAATACTCACCGTAGAACTTTTGTTAAATCAACTTTTCTGGGAATATCCTTTACGTGATACTGCCGTTAGATTTTTTCAAGGGTGGAAAAATTGGACCATTATTAGTATAATCTGTTTCTTTACCCATGCATTGTTCCAAAAATAAGTGCACCTGTCTGCCTTCTACCTTGTGCTCAAATACCTTCTACTTTCACGTTGAATGCTGGCAACCCATTTCTAGAATCCCTCAAGATTAGGCACATAAGGCAGTGTGATGACCCTAATTCTTCCTCTTAAAGGCCTTTGGCTGTCACTCGCTTAGGTGCCCCTCTCTTTTATAAGCCTCTTACTCGGCCTCCATGCCTTTCGACACTTGATATCGTCCGTCACTCGACCCCTTGGCAAACGCCTTTTTTCCTCTTCTCTCAACCCCAAATCCTCCCGATTTCACCACCCATTCACCCTACCACTCACAACCCCTTGGAATGCGCCGGCGTGCATGTGTGTACTACTCTCCGATAACCCCTCCCCTCCCGAGTGCTCCGGGTTCCTCCGAGGCGACAGACATTCGGTGCCTGTGCTGCGCCTCATCACCTCCCCGCGAATAGCCCCTCTCAATAAAGTCATTAGCTCTTTTCCTAATCGGTGCTTCTAAACCCTCCGTAACTCTCCCAATCGTAATTGTCCCGGTTCACCCTTTCCCGGGTATAAATCCGTTCAGTGTAACGGAATTTCCTGATAATTTATCTCTTTTTGACGTTCCTTCGATTCCCCTTTTTTGACATTTAAGTCACGGCTCTCTCTCTCCATCCGTTTGTATCGCTAGATACTATGCATTATACACCGGTGGAATGCGCTTCACCCCTAGACAGTAAGGCAGTGATCAGAGGGGCAAGAATAAGAAGCTTTAGTACAATTCCGAGAAGGTAAACTTTCAATGGCAAACATTTGCCCAGAAATTACTTACAAGTTGTTACTTGTATGCACCAATGCTAAAATAAAATTTCAGTGAGAAATATTTTTAGTTTTGCGTCATTTTGAGTACTTTTCGGACATAAATATCTTAACCATTAAACTTCAGATCTCATTAATAATGAAGTAGTATTATTTGCATAATTTTTGCGTGGAAATTTTCAGGGATACTAAAGCGAAAATCAAAATTTAAAAGAATATTTCTCAAATACCTTCACTCAAATTACGTAAGAGTATATAACCTCTACTTGTCCTCGACTCGTTACAGCTCTTACTTCGATCAATTCCAATTTATCATTCATATTTTCTCCTGCTTTTTAAAATGTATTTCTGATTTCTTGCCATACCAGTATCTGACCCTGAAACCTGAATAAACAGTTTGTAAAATATGTCATTTAAGAGAATAATAGGCACTCCCTTTTATATCTCTTCTGCACAGGATACTTCATATATCCAAAGAGAATTTGATAATCTTCCTACCGAACGTATATTTCATAAAAAAAACATTCCTCTATTTCTCTCATTTGGTTTGCCTACGAAGTCCAGGTGCTACCGCAGCGATACTTTCGTTTATTCGGTCGTTTTACGCACGTAAAGAATCGTTTTATTTTATTTATTTATTTATTTATTCAGAATTAGTCCGAAAACAGCGCATTTTGGCCTTTACATCGAACTGTTAACAACAATAACGATGCTCACATTTACAAACACCCAAGCCCTAGATGGAGGGAAACTCACCCAGGCGGGAATCGAACCCGCGACCCTTGGAATGGCAGACGAGGACGTTACCCCCGCCGCCACCGGGGTCGACTGTACATTATAGTGCCGCTGCATCAATAGATTTACATATTTAATGCTGACACATTCAAAGGAATCAAGAATATGATTCTACTATCAACAGTTAGCGCTGAATGCCAGAATAATTACACTGCCTATCATGTGGTCCTTTCTTAAACGGTCCCATCGGTTACGAGGTGAACATATAGCAGATGATAACCACGGTTTTTCCCTGATTAATTTTCCACCAATTTATAAGTCAGTAAATGACGTTATTTCAAAAGAACAAACTTGATGATAGTGTCCTACGTATGATTGCGATTTTATCACATGGCCAAATATTCGTCTGTGCCTTATCGGGGTCACTGGCGCCTTTATATGTAATCGCATGGCTTGAAATACTATGATGGAGCTAAATTGTCCCGGCCGCCTCCGTGATTCTAAGTGTACCTCATCGATCCTGTCGCAAACCTTTCCAGTTCCAGTCTTAATAACATAGAAATACGCTAACTTCCTAGTCTAAAGGTAATCTCATGTCATGGTAGCATATTTCCAGAAAAGATTGTTCATTGTCTTTGAAATTACTCACCCAAAATGATAACAAAGTGCACAAAACAACAATATTCACCCGCAGTACGAACGTCATGCAAATTAAAAATATCCAAAAAGCAGTGGCATGCTCGTAGCCATTTCTAGAGTTGGCAATTGCAACCAGTCCGACATTCGCTGCACACGCTTGCTCATACTTTCTTCAAATTTTTCTCGTGTTTGTGATCTAAACTCAAACAATTCAAAAGATAAATGCTCCAGTCTCATTTTCCAGCATTAAAATTGCTCCCTTCCATTAGTCTACCCGGAATACCAACCCCCCTCGGTGATAGAATGGATGGATACGCCGGAGTGGAGACCCGGATGAGTTACGCCATGGAACGCCTCCGTGATGATATACTATATCTCTCTCCCTATGGGCAATCCTTCCTTTTACAGTCTGTACTTCTTCGTCATCTACATTCCTCCCATTAAATCTTTTCCTTTCCTATCTTCCTCTGCAAGGACATTATCTACCTCTGCGTTCTCCAAGTTCACCTTCACCTCAAAATCCGCATTTCGGACAATGCACTCTCCCACTTAACTCTTACTTTTATCTTCCTATCCGCTCCCCCCGGAACGCGGTCACCTGCTTAGTCCACTTCAATGTCTGGTACAGCCGTGGCAACACCGGCTTTCCGTAATAGCTTTCCCAGCTTAATTCTCTCTCAGGATTCATTCACCCACCAACTCACATGCACATAGACAAGTTTCACCAGTACAGTGTTGCGTTGGAAATCGGTCTTCTGGAAATAAGCTTCGGAGATAGACGTCAGGTAAATTCGGCACAATGCAATAAAATAAGTGCATTTATCATATTAAGCGAGCAGGTTTAAATATAGAGTTGTATAAACAGCGACAACTAGAAGCCTCTGGGGGCAAAATATAAAAGTAGAATTATTTATTTAATTTTTTATTTACCGTTCTAAAGTGTCGTAATAATACTCTATTCAGGAATTAATCGTGCGTGCTTTGACACATTCTGAATCTTTTACATCTAGCTGAAAATCATTCCAACTAATTTAATGACTACACGACTGAGTAATATAGCGTTGCCATATAATACAATGAAAAATGTGCTCACTATTACTTTGTACAGTTATTTTTTAATAATTCGGTTCAAATATTACATCAATCACTGGCATGCCATTTAAAAATTAATTTCAAAGATGAAGTGGGAAAGGTATGAGAGAAATGTATTTCACCGACCGGTGCAATATCGTAAGATTGATATATCTATGAAAAATTTTTTTCTAGATTTGAATATAATTCTGCATCCTTGAAATATTGTTCCGAGGCTGCATGTTGAACCGGCAGTGTGAATGGTGGGTGACGTGGACGAAAAAATTCTATGGGGGAAGAGGTATGACGGACCGAGTTTGGGGAAGGGGTTTAGAGGGTGGGATGCTTCCTACCGCCCCTATCAACCACCGACCACCCCGCCCCAAACACAACATCGGAAAATGTGAATCCTCCCCACCCCGCTACGTCCTTTCATACATTTTGGAACGGCTGTGGCGATGTTGCCGTGGCGGAGGCAGTTACGAAGCCGCCAGTGGTCACTCACCGGGAGTGGGCTATTTGGTCAGGGCGGGCAGTGAGTTCAGGGGGCGGGCGAGGGCGGGGGCCTTCGCGTCACGGGCACATGGTCATCGGTTTCCATGGTGCACCACGACCGTGATACCTCACAAAGGTCTCTATTTTATCACCTCGGAGGCTGAGAAGATGTTGAGATGGTACGAGTCGAGGGGGATGGGAGGATAGAAGAGCCGAAAAGGGATGGAAAAAGGGTGTGGAAGAGTGGGAAGATCCGCAAAGAGGGAGTAAGGTTTTATAAGTCTAGAGGCAAAGAGGGAGACGGTGGGTAAAAACAGAACGTTCGGCAGTTTTTCGGGGGTGTTTATTATTTGCGTGATTTTTTTTGCAGAAGCGGACGAGATACTGCGGTGATTTCAGTTCATAAAGAATTTATGAGAGGGCATGAGATTTTTTATGCCCGTCAAAAAAAAATTAAAAGACCTCGCGTTTTTCCCCTATGTGCGTTTGATGGGTGGATCGGGAGCGTATGCTGATGAAGCCTACGTGCGTTCTCTGCAGAGGATGGAAAATAACTCAAAACACTGGTGTCGTCAGCTGAAATATAAAAATAAAACTACAGAAACCACGTAATGTATGTCATATATACGGGGTTTAGCTTCACAGTTTTAAGCAAAGCATTGATAACTGAAACACATGCTATTATTCCTCCAAAATTTAAGAATATAAATGTTCAGCATCAAAAAATGGCATTCCTTTGATTCAAAAACTTTTGGGACGCCATTTTATCGTTGAATATCACTAAAAATCTTTTCATTACCACAGTTTGCGAAAACAATGAAAACTCATAACATTTCTATCTCAAATATTTAATTTTCTGGATTTCTTTTCAATAGTAACCAGTAGAGTGTATTTTATGATTAAAAATGATGATGATAAAAATGTCAAAAGTTTTATTATTGTATTAGAATGTATAGAATAGCATTATTCTTTGTAGTGACACCAAATTCCGAGTCAAGGAATAATTGGAGAAGCTGCAATCTGCAGAACTACTGAGTATATATATATATATATATATATATATATATATATATATATATATATATATATATATATATATATATATATATATATATATATATATACACGCACACACATATATATGTATATTTTCTCAGACATACATACACCTCCCTTAAAGGAAACCATACATATTTTACAAGATATCGATTAATAATATGGGAAGGATAAATTTAACCCTATGGCCAACAACCTATAAACTCGGCAAAGGCCTATCGAAAGAACGAGGAAAAATTGTTATTTGCCCTTTATCGTCATCATCTAAATACCGAAAATAGCCAATATTTTGCTGCATTTCGGTCTTCCCTCAATCCTCATCTCTAAAAAAAAAATATGCAGAGGATATGGATATCTATTATTTAGCAATGACGTTGGCACGTATATGGTACTCAAGCCATACTTTCATGGACTCGTTCATACGCGAATATATATGAAACTAATGAATGCATGTGAAAGTAAGACAACAGTCATGATGGAGAGATTTATAATGTCAAAAATTTCAGAAAAAAAAATCATGGTTTCATAATAGAAGTCGACAAATAGCATGTGAAATGCGAACGTTTTATACAATAGCAGCAATAATAAATATGAAGCATTTTTCGAAACCATCATTATGTATTATAAACTCAAATACGTTTGTGCATTTATCAATTTTTTAGATAGATGATGCTGTAGGAGAACTCGTAGAATAATATAAAATTATGGCGTAATATCCAAATATGATTACTTTCATTTTTCCAATTTGTAACCCTTATAATCAGAATTATGTAATATTTTACCCATAAACTTTTAATATATCACCTGAGCATTTATTTTCGATTTTACTGGATTACATTGGGACGATCATTTAATATCCGGGGTATAAGATTCGAGACCTCATTCCAACGAGTGATTCGATTAAGTAGCAGAGTGAAGAAGGACTGAAAGATTTAATGATTAATTATTGATATATCAAGATAAATAGCGGCATGGAATATCTCTTTTGGGATATTGCGCTGCGCTTTAAGTGCTATTGCAATGAATTTCAGACCAATACCCGAAAAAACAAGAGCGATGGTATTTTAAACTACATATCTATCTTTGATTTATTTTTGTCAGACCACGGCGACATAACAAATACCAGCATGAAAACTGTTTTTGTATTGAAATTATACCTATAATTAATTGTAAAACAGAATTAAAAGACAATATTTTGATTCAATAGCATTAAATTATTATTGACAGGGGACTAATGAAACTATAAATGTCGGTAGGCAAAGTTGATGGCCATTCTTTCGAATAAAGCGTCCAGTATGGCGTCATGGTGAACTCCATTTTCAACATATGTGTAGTGAGCTCTGTTTAACCGGATGAACTGTAAGAACGAATTTAATTCATCCATTTTAATGTCTCTTTAGGCACAATGAAGTATTTTCCAGCAGTTATAATAGCTTTACCGGCGAATTCAATCAATGGACAATCATGTAGGCTTATAACTGTAACTGAAGAGTAATATAAATGGCAGATATTTACTGTTCACATATGAAATCATTTAATAAAATGTGAACATTTATAAAATGTCTTGATTAATGTCTGCTATTTTTGCAAACATCTGACTTAAGCTTACAAGCCTTGTCCAGCTTTATTCTCCAGGAAACTTTCCTTTAAGAAGACTCATTGGAAAATAATTCAATCTTCATGGTTTGGTCAGTTGACAGGGGATTAAGCCTTAGATGGCGGATAAAAGCTGGATAGGCATAAAATCCCAGCATCCTAGTCCGAAACACTTGGCTCTTAAGTGCACAAATCCGACGTAAATGCACAATAAAACATGGGATGATGGGTCAAGTCCACTGAGCATTAAGAGTTTGTTTTGAAAATGGATTTTCGCTCTGGGTAACATACTGGGGAAGAAAAGCAGTAGCGTAGAGAGAAAAAGCCAAGCACGGGGAGAGACTGGAACAAAACTGCTCTTCCAGATTCACTCCGCAAGTATTTTCATGAGTCCCATAAAACACATTTCGGTTTCAATGTTAACTTTAAAAAACAGCATTGAATGTCATCTACATTTTACCTATGCTTATGGAAGTTTTTAAATAAATTGCGATAAGTATTGAAGCTGGAATTTCACGTAGGAATGTAAGCGTCTGATCTTATGTCAGGACATTTGGACAACACAGAAGGAATACGTTCATAGACAGCGAAAAAATGAAAACGTTTCCATGTATGCGCGCTACGACCTAATATGACTTGCAACGCCCTTCCTAATTATTGAGGCATATGAGATAACTTTGAAGTACTAAAACTGCTAACCTCTCCTTGATTCGATAAAATTATAAATGTATATGATTTTGGAGCACAGAAGCATTTAAGAATATTAGATATTGACCAACGGTTACTTGGAAATTTGAAAACAAAATTGAATAACGGTGTTTACTGCATTGCCTTTTTTGTAAAACAAGCTTTTTGCTATGCAGCTATTATTCTGATATCCTTTAATTGTCATTATTTAAATCGTAAGATTGGTATACTGCAGTCCTACATTCTTCTCTATTAAATATCAATATCCTCGCCCCCTGATAGGCTTTCTGTTATACATCCTTATCAATTTTATCGTATTTACTTGTGCCTTGGTCTTCCTCGAGGGATCTTCCCTTCCATTATATCTCTAACTATGTTGGGCAAACGAGGAAAGGGAAGGAACAGGATAGGGATGTTGGACGGAGTGAAGGGAGGAAGAAGGTACTCAGAGATGAAGAGGGACTTGATATAGTTGTTTTGCTAGGATCACAAAATATTTATTTAGGAGCTTTGTCCATCCAAAAACCTACCTTACCGGTAGATTACCTAATAAATAAAACATATCCCTAACTGATCCATTTCATCTCAATGTGTATCCATCCATCTAGTTCTTCTTTGCCATAGAGTTAATATGGCAATTTTCCTCTTCTGTTCTTCTATGCACTTCCTCGTTCCTCACTTTGTCTGGCCATTATATACTCAATATTTTCCCGCAGCACTATGCTGAAAAGGCTTCTGTTCTTCGTTGATCCACATTTCCAAAGTTCCATGACTCTGATCCGTAGAGTGTCAAGTTCCATTCGAAGGTTTTGCTGAAGTGCTTCCTTGTTTTCAACCCCAAGTTCTACGAACATAGTAGATCCCTCTTCTTCATTAATATATTCTTAACTTGGCCTTCTAATAAGGTGAAATATTTTCAAGATAAGATGATGATTACAATTTATATATTGTGTACGCGTGTTTTGTTTTTACAGGCACCCTTATCTACGTTACGCTCTATGAACGCCATGCATTCAAGGGGAAAACAAAACTAGGGCATTTTCTTCTTTACTGATCTTTTTATTTGATTATAGGCGATAATCATGCTGATGATAGACAAATTTTGACCGAACATATGAAATTTGCCCAAAAACATGCGAAGTGGTACCTTGCTCTAATATTTCATTCATATTAAAGTTACTGAACAACGATCCGATTCTTCTTTCAATGCTAAAATATTTATATTCTTAAAGCAATGGCAATCAAAATATGAGTTTGAGTTCAAGTCACCTAGTTTGTTGGAATTCCTTAATGTTACCGAATTTTTTAACGAATAGCTTGCAATTTTTTCATCTAAAAGTTATTTACTACACCTTTACTAACATATTTGTACGACAAATACCTACATTTTAAAACATTTCGAAATAATGTGAAGGAGTTATCCACCATCATCAGTATTTTTTCACTTTTTACTTCTTACTGTTTCTTTAGCCAGCATTTAATTATATTATCTATTTGAAGGCCGGCCAGTTTAAATTTGGAGAATATTACTGTTTCTAAAAATATGGTGCGCCAACATCATCATTACCTTTCCCCAATTTTTTTACAGTTCCTATTAAAAAAGTTTTTAAAATTCCTAGAATTATTAAATATAACCAAACGTGTTCAAATAAGTGTGATGGCCAAAGGTCTCGAGTATTGCCCTTTTTTATTCAGGATAATTTTTTTCTTTTGACTTTACTTCAATTTCAAGAAGCTCCAGTTTTCCATTTATTTCTAAAATTTAGAATATCCATACCTGAAAAAAAGCATTTTAATAGCATCCCGCATAAATACACAGTCCTGAGAGAAAATTTATCATTTTCCAACCCAGAGAAACAGGGAGCACGCAGCGCTGCAATTACTTACATCACTTTCATTAGCATAATGCATCTCCCACAATATTTCTCAATTCCTCCTCCCTAGTCGCACATCATGTCTGTGAACTTTCCACCATCTGAGTTACCCAGCGAGCCAATAAAGCCATACCGAAAGGAACTTTGGGCTTCATGCCTCCCGGCAACCTCCCACTTTACACGTCGTAATCCCCGATACACGTTAACTTTGTCCGCGATTCGGCTTGATTCCCGATTCGCATTGCACTCCGATGCAACAGCGTCTTGCGCCTCAACGCAAATAAACGGCAATCCGACGGAATGTACGATATGTTCCCAATTATGGCTTATGCCTCCTATTTTTTTCGATTAAAAACCCCTTCGTGACGACGATCCGAGAGTTCTCAATTGAATATTTCACAGATTAATACAACCTAAAATAATTTAAATGAGCTGAGTTAACAATGTATATGATGGAATACCAGAAGAAACTTTGCCTCCTGAAGAGTTTAGATGGTTTTCTGATGACTATGGTATAATATGAAATGATTTATACCGGTATATAAATGAAATATCGAGGCTATCGTGAATTCTTATTTATAACCCTCCTTTTAATCAGCTACGCGGAGGTAGGAATGTTTCCGCGTAGCTGATTAAAGTGAGGGTCTTTGGGGAAAGCAATAAACCATAGGCTGAATCACAGTGACTAATAGGCACCGCCAATTAATAAATACCATTACACGTGCTGTAATAAGAGATGATAATAATCATATTATTGAACATATAATGAACCGTTTATTGATGAAATTGCTCAATTAAATTTCATGAAGCCATTAATTACTATTTTGCAATTCGGAAGAAATGTAATATAGTAATGCAAATGGCAACGTCGAGTGAGAAGAAATGAATATTATTGAAAACAAAAAATGGTCAAAATAGGAATAAACCAAAATTTTATTACCATACAAACCGGGTTGTGTTTTGCGATAAGCATCACTTGTTAAATTAAGTGTTTAAACACAAAAACAGCACACACTATTCTATGCGCAGTCCAAATCGTACTGATATTCCTGCGGCCTTGCCTTTTCCTACAACCGTAATTTCAATACGCCAGCATCGTTTCGGTTGATTAACGCAAACCTACAATTGCGGAAACTAAAGTAAAGGCATGCTGATGCCGTTTTTCCCCTGATGGGTATCGATAATGACCTAAGCAAAAATATTTCCACGGTGTATTTGACTTCGCAATTCAACAATGAGAAAGGAGATATTTGATGAATATTAGAATCAATTTCCTGATTGAAGTGTTTGGAAAGGTACTGACCATTGTCTAAGCCAGCGCCGAATGTGTAAATCAGCCGATACATGAATCTAGTAACGTACCTCTTGGGATCGGAAATCTTCGATTCGCGAAAGGACTCCATAGTCCATTTAAATAAAAGTACCATTATATTCATAAAACTCTAAACCAATTCTGCGGAATTCATAAGCAGTATTATATTATTTTTGTTTTATTTTTAACACCAACTCATGAATTTTATTCTGGGATTTTAGTCTTAAATTATCGTTATCTTATGACATTTAAATGTTTTCTCATCCTAATTTAAGTTACCTATGACATTTTAAAGATATTCAGTTACCTTGACTACATTAAATGATAAAGATGTGTGTGAAGTTCCCGGTGATAAGTTCGCAAGTTATCCATGAATCTCCAATATCTCGCTAGAAAATATATCCTCGTTCTGTTTTCCTCTATGCATTCGAAAATATCCATTTCATTTACCTACCCCATTTTACACATCATGCATATTGTACTTGGCGATATCAAACACATTAGCCACTCATTACAGGTAAGAGCTTCCTCCCCTCCATTCACATGCATTTCTGGCGCTCCTTTATTTGTTAATCTTTCGGTGTAACTCACTTTCTCCATACTCTTCTGCCAGCCCGGAAAGCCTTCAGTCCAGAACACCCACTCGCTTTCACACCTCGTCTGCTTTAACGATAGTTTTTCATGGAGTATTCGGAGAACAACTCGTGTCAACAATCAGGACTCGCCCCATATTTTTGCCTCAATCCCATGAACATTGGCGGATACAACATTTCGATGATGAATCGCTCGGCAGTTGGCAGTTCCCGCTCGAGAAGCGCGGCCCGCGGACCCACGTTACATAAAGCATTCCATTAACTGAGTTGGCGTGGGCGGGCGAGGGTCGAGGGATTCGAAAGGGGAGGCGGGGGAGGGCAGGGTTTGGAGCATTTGGCACGGGGGTGCGAGGGGTCCGCGGCTTGCATATTCCCCTCCCACCTCCGAATGCACGGAATGGGCGTGCCGAGGGTCTCCTCGGATCCTGGTGGAGAGGCGGGGCCGGATTAGGAGGCGGAGGGTGGCACCAGGTTGCAACAGTTGCGCGCATAAACACACGGAACAGAGTTCCCAGGAATAGTGATGGGTTAGAGAGTACTGCAAACCTAGAGAAGACCCCGACGTGATAGGCGCGTGAGTCGACCTGCTCACCCTCCGCCGAGGGAACGAGAGCGATGTCGGAGGCGGCTGCACCAGCGCCATACTGCGCCGAGTTAATTGTTTATGTCGCTTAGTTCTAGCAAAAGAGGAGTGTACTTGGAGTAGGGCTGGTGTGTGTGCATGTGGCCTATTTTGGGTACACTTACATCAATCAAAGCTAAGATATGAATAAAGTAACTCAGTGGACAAGATGTGTCGATGGCGATAGTATTGGGTGATATCCCGTGCATCGAGTCATATCGATTTCATCGGGTATTTATATAATTATTACCAACATCACGATGTAACATCTAAGGACGATAAGGACGCATGCTGCAGAGATGACGTCTCCATTTTCCTCAAAGGAAAAGCGGTCCCTTCCTTCTATTGTATAATATGGATATCCAAAACATTATTCAAGCTATTCATATTTTCACAATTATGTCCATTTCGTGTCTTATACACAATACTTTCGAGCCTCAAAACTAAACTAAATTGGTACGTTAGAATGATGCGCAGCGATCTGCTCGATATAAAAGAAATGTCAAGTACATGCTGGCGATATAACGCCAAATTACACATCTCAGTCCTAAACGGCGAAGAGTGTAACATTGATGTGCGGTGACACTCCCGATATAAATGCATCGGCAGCGGCGGTAGGAGCGAGGAGATAACGGAAGGATATTGAAGAGTACATCTTGAAGGGTGAGAAGAGATGAAAATATGGATCTTCGTGCCGTAGATTAGGGTGTATGCGCTGGACATTGTCCCACATCTACTAGGCCTGATGCAAGGATTATTTTTTCCGAGAGATTATCGGATATTTAGGTATGGGACTAAATCAGCGGGAACATATTTTCATTAGGAAACAAAATTTAAATAAATCCTCAAAAACGCATCGAAGAAAGCTGTTAGGTGGAGTTTTCAGTATTTGATGATAGTTGATAACAGAAATAGAACATCGGTTGAGGTATTAGGAATTTTTTTTACAATTTTCATATAGATCAATGGTATTGAAATTTCAATAATGTTTTTTTTCAATGCGACCAACATTTACTTTTAATAAGAATTCGTAAAGTGCATGCTGATATGCTTCCGATGAACTGACCAGTAAAAAACCTAATCATCATCATAGGTGCTACACCAAACATATATTATACGCACCATTATACATTACATTTAATTTATAGTAAAGATTTAGTAAATTATTATAGATTTTATCAAAGCTATAGTAGAGGGGTTACAAGTTTGTAAAGGGCGGTCTTTAACAATTACTACATATGTTGAAGGTACCTTTTTCTCATATTTTATTACTTTCGTCAACAAATCACCATCATGCTTTAATCCCTTTATGCAGCAATATTAAGAGTTGAATAAACTATAATTTAAATACTTATACTCCTACTGTTTGTATACTGTGCGATGAACTAGAAACTATGCCAAGTTATGAAGCTTATAAAAATTTCCTATTACTTATTGCGCCCATACATAAGACATTTTTATATTTAAATAAATTAATACCTTCATTTAATAAATTCAAGTAAATAATGAACTCAAAAAAACTGAAAAATTAAACATTGCAAATATAAAATAGAACCTTACCCTAGAAACACCTGTAATATCATGGAAATTTCGAAGTTTAATCTTTTATTCTCTCATCATATTATTTTACCAATAACAACGGGTTTTGAAATATGTAGTTAATCTTTTATTAGGAATCTTAAGGATATTTGTTTAAAAGCAGCGTTGAGGATAAAAAATGAACATATTAAAAATCGCATTAATAACTATCGGATTTAAACTCGGAAACGAAATTCACTTATATTATTTCACGGTCGTAACTTATTTAACAAATCACCATTTACAATCTACATTTTGACTCCTGGAGTTTCTACTTCGTGATTAAAATACAGCATTTTAGGAAAAAATTGAAATAGTTTCTACGCGGTTAGACATGTGTATGAATATTCCCCCAGGAAAAGATAATGCTGAAATTCGAAGTTCCTTGAGTTCGAAAGGATTCGCTCCGATGAAAGGTTTCACAGACTAAGGAAACTTCTCACGTATCTTGTCCAAGAATGCTTTTCAAAAGGATTCCTCTTCCTCCCAACGCTCAAGAAAGTTAAAAAAAATTTTTAGAAGGAATTTTGAATATCATTTGAATATAATTAGAAAGAAAAATTCTCCTATAATACCGAATGTAAAGTAAAAAGTGAATAATTTTGCCTATCTTGCGTTATAGACTTTATTGTATCCAGACGAGTAAGTGTAATTTGACATCTAGAGTCCATTAAAAAGACTGGCTTGATTTTACCTTTCTCATGGGAAAGAATTATCAATACCCTTCCCAGGAGTGTTTATTAACAAAATATAAATTGCAAGTTAAAAAGTAAATTTTAATAGAAATTTTCTTTCGATATAAATCTAATTCACTTAAATGACATTAATTAGATTACTCCTAAGCTAAAAGATTATTATTTATTGGTAAAAAATAAACTACTAAATTTTAATTTTCAGAAAAAATATTCAAGTGAACAGTTTAATATCATGCTGACAAAATTTTGACAATATATAGGGTGAATGGCAAATCAGAAACATATGCCCATTTTATCTGAATGGTAATATACTCATTTTAGGAAAAGGAAGGATGATTTTGCGAAATTAGTCTATTTAAGAAATGTTGCCCTTTGAAGCTCGTGAGATTTTTGTACGCCAGTACACGTCAACTAACTAGGGCAAACTCCCGAAGAGAAAACAAAATGCCACGATGCCGGCGCTCCTCCCATTTGCCAAGGTCAGATTTCCACGAGTTTGACGAGAGGAGGAAAAAGATAACCAACTTATTTCCTCCGAGGGAACTCTGGGAATCACAATTACTCCCGCGGCTTATTATTATCCTGAAAACAAAAGAACATGGTCGACCCTTAATAAAAAAACACGCCTTGTAAGTAAAAGAAAACAAAATCCTAGTGGCACATACCCAACGTCTGGGAGAGTTTTGGACGGAAACGGACATGAAATCGGGAGAAACGTCTCCTCTTTGCGTGGAAGGATCTCGGAGGGCGCGTGGGTGGAGGAGAAACGGAATGAGTGGAAGAGGATAGAGTGGCGGCAGAGGGATGCCACTGCCCTGGCCGGAAATGAGAAGGATATCGCGAAACAAAAGACACTCAAACAACGGCCGGCTCTCGTGTGCTTTTCGTCCTTCGCCGTGCCTCTCCGTCGCGTTGGCTCACCATTTTCATCGACCTATTTCCCCAGGCGGAGCAATCCCGGATCAAAAAAGAAATGGCAAAGTGGGCGAGAAGACTAGAGGTGGGGGGAGGGGGTGAAGAACTGGAAAGGGTGAGGGGCCGAAGAAAAATGGAATGCTGTGAGATAGGGTTGAGAGGGATTGGGGCCGAGTGTAGGGACTAGCACATACCAAAATGACCGGATTGCCGTGGGCCAGAAATGACTAACGTCGCAGTGGACCCGGGAATCCTACTTAAAACTAGATGGTACTTCGATAGCTTTGAGGAAGTTCGTCGAGTACACGGAAATTCAAACGGAATCCTTTTAATTTAGTGAGGCGTTATTACTTGGTTCGGGTGATTTACAGGAAATGACTTCTTCCCAAATGCTACCATATAACAGGAAAATCCTTTGCTGTACTATTAAAATTAAAAAAGCATTTAGCTAATTTCCCGACATTTTGAAGATAATTCGATAAACGGTTAAGATTATTTTCATGAAATAGCTATGTCAAGAATTGCAATAATTTTCAAAAATGAACGAAAACTTTTATCGAGAACAGAAAAACTTGGTGATTTTTTCATTTCCAATTTAAACTTGGGTATAACAGCAATCACTTCTTCCATTGCAGCTCTCTTATACCCTCAGCTGTTTAAAATGCTGCACTCAAATTCAAAAAATAACAATATCGTATTTTAACATAAAGCTTTGGCCGATACCTGTGATAAAAAATCATGTGCTAAACAATTATTCATAGATAATTGTCAAAAGCGAACTACCCATAATTGAATAAGGATAGTCTTGCACAATTCATCAAGAAATTTTCAAGATTATTGATAATTTTTCTGTTCATATCCATCATAAAAGATAACTTTTTGTGGAAGAGAAAGTAATGCTCAGAATAATTACCAGATCACAAACATTATCAGATTACAAAAGGTGCAGCGTAATTTATATTATGTTTATGTTTCCTTACAATGGGTCGACATTTCAAATAATTGGAACACCTCTGTTACCAAACGGCAAGTTTCTTACGCTTAACTTGGAAGTACGTAACTGAACTGAAGTGTTCTTTTGTTTCTGACACTCGGCGTGCGCTCGGCGGTTTTCGCCCCGGACATGCACTCGAGAAAGGCACCCCTCGGGCCACACCACTTCCGCCCCGCGTTACCATGACGATATAAACGCCAGCATTGTGCTCGTGGTGCCCCCTGTCCCCTGCGGGCCGACGATCGTGGAGGCTTCGGCATCCATGCAAACTACCTCTCTCTGCCTGTCATGGATGAGTCGCGATTACTCCCCTGTCGCTGCACTGCACCCCCAAGGGAGGGAGCGGAAGGGGCACATTGCGCGGCGCTTCTCCGCACCGGGGTGGCCTACATGTTATTACCCATGCGCCGATGCTGAGCGAAGCGCGACCCTATTCAATATCAAATAATATACGCGAGAGGAAAGTCAAAGCCTGCCCCAAGACCGAATGTAAATACCCTAGACGTTCGCAATAATCAATCGCTCCAGTCCCCAGATCTCTTTGAAGGGTCCCGGTGATAGCCCCAAGATCTGGTAAATTTTCAAAAAAACAACGAGCATTCTTAAGCGAACTTTGCCAGTAAAATACACCGAAGCACTGTATATATTTTACTTTCGAATTAAAATATTACATGATTACACCTCGTGAGGTATTACTATCACAAATACTATTTCACAGGTCAATCGAAAATATGGTCCTTACCTCATGGGGATTTAAGGCCAAAAGCTAAATGGCCTTAAAGATTACGTAAAGAGTTAAACAGCATCAATGATTTGAAAAAGAAAATTATTTTTAAATTATTCATGTTTACTCAAATCCATTTCATTAGGGAGACTGATATAAATGTTAGCCTTGCATGAAGGGACCATTAATTTATCTAGGTAATTAATATTGCATTACTGACAAAAAAATCAGCAATTAACTCATTTCCATCCATTCTATGATAAATGCCTTTTCACGAGGAAGACACAAAATCCATGCGTTTGCTCATAAATGCCTTCAGAAATTTATTGTTAAAATTTTTGTCATCATTCCTGCCGTAACTGTGCGCCTTAAAACTTCGCGACTCGTAAATTATCACGTCGAGAGTACATTAACCTGGGCGGACACCAAAATGACACGAACTCGATATTTCCTTCCCACCTCCGACCAGCCAGTCATAACTAAGTTTCGATTCCACACTTCAAACTGTGTGATTTAGTATTCTCTCAATATAAGTATGTGTGCGCGCGCGTACACCCGGGCGGCCCACTTAAAATCCCTTTTCGATAACGGTTCGCCGTCAGAACTTCCTCCTCGTAGCCATCCACAGGCACACACAGACAACCACGCACTCTTTTGCCTTCGTACTCGAAGACTGCCCAACCTCTGTTCACTTAATAACCCTACCTTTCACAATAAGCTAAGTGCGAGGAGTAAGAGAGATAGAAGCCACTACGCTCCCTGAGGTGGGTGGCTCTTTCAACCGCTTCGGTCTCTTTTTGAGTCACATGCTGCTGTTATTCTTCGATTGCGTGCCTCCGTTCTCTCTGGCCAACGACGCAATTCGTATCCATCAAAAAGTGAGCGAATAGTTATCCCACGTTCCCGAACCCCTTGCGAAGGACACACCTTCGGAAGAGTCGGGTTCATAAAACTGCTGGATGGTAAATATAAAAACAAAAGAAACGATTGGGGCTAGTTAACTCACTTAGTAAGACCATATGTAAAACGCGCTATAAGCATCTGACACCTATTGGAGAAGTTGCCAATTAAGGAAATAGGCTGGCTTCAAAAAATGATATGGCGCAAATTTTGAATACCAAGAAAATATTTTCGTTAACTAACTCTGACCGCTACAACGAGAAGTTCTTTCTGCAAAGGTACAGAGAGTGGATGCCAGATATGTATAGGGGAAGGACACAAGGAAGGAGAGTGTGACAACAATGTTAATTTTACTGAGATGGGAATATTTAAAAATAAGGAGAAAAAGAAGCCGGCTGCGTGGAATGTTTCATAAGACCGAGGGAGAAAAACCTGGGGGAGAATAAAGGAAGGACGTCGGAAATCCTAACTTGATAAGGAGAAATGATCATTAATCCAAGATGAAATGCCGGGTGTAAACAAAAAACACAAAAAAATTATATCTTCAACAAACTGATCATACTGGAACAGTCTACCTGAAGTACTATTCAAGTACCCTTTCCAAACAATGTAACTACCTGTATAATAAACAAAGATGCAAAAGGTTTACACGATAACTGCATAAATGTGAAATTTTATGCATATATCCAATGCATGTAAACTATAAATGTGTTGTGAAATTTTATGAATGAATGTAAACTGAATGCATGTTACCAGCTTGCAAACTGGCAACTTGAAACACTTTACTAAATAAATAAGTAAATAAAATTAAAAATTGGGATTGGAGAACCTCCGGTATCCATGGAATGGAGCAGCGCAGATGAAAACACAAAAAAATACAGCACCCTAATTTACTTCCAAAACCAATTGAATGCATAAAATTAAAATCAATGGGTGACTTATTTAAAATAGTAGAATACGGGCTCAAGGCAAGGGTTGATATTTCAGTATGAATAATTAGGATTAGTATGCGCAAAGATGCCAACGAAAATTGAGTCCTGAGATTTTATGAGTATTCTCTTATTGCTCAACTCATCATGTCATTTTTCAAGGTTTCGTTAAAATGTTGCGCTAAGAATGCCACGGAAAAGGTGAAAATCATGTAGCTTTAAGTTGTCATATCTTGAGATCATTTGCGATAGGACCTTAAATGCGGGAATTAAGCAAAATTACGGGAAAAGCGGGAATTAAGTAAAATTTCTTATTGTAAGAAAACGAAAAGAAATCATGACAAAATAATATCCAAACAAAATCATGAGCGACATATTCACTGAGGAATTAAAACCAAAAATGTTCACATTGCACACTGAAAAAGCATTCTGAGTTTCATTAAAACTTTTTTTTTTCAATTAACGAGGCGGGATTAGAGTCATGTATTTCAAATCTTCGACTTACGGATACCCTTCATTGAAACTCACGTGGAGAATATTTTTTAGCAGTTTGGCTTCTCGACTTAATGCCAATTTAGTCAGCTTTTCAAATTGTATTAAATCACCAAATGTTGGCATGCACTTTTTGCAAAACCGGAATTACGCTACTGGCTACATTTCATTCATCCTTCTTGGATTCCTTCATTATTTAAGTATCTACATCGAAATGGGACGAAGGACTCGGAATTTGAATATGTTTCATTTCTATATCGATTTTACGATAAAGTTTAATGAGATATAGACAAAATCAAGGAACAGTTTCAAATTAAATAGATTTTCGATTTCTGATATACATACACAGATTAAGGAAATGCATGGCTAATAGTACGCCAGAAGGAGTAAAATGCGTACGAAAATCCGGAGCATCGAAAGAAAGCGACTTAAAATAAGACTAAATCTTTATGCAAAAGGACGTTTACGCTCAGAAATAAGCGATCGGTTCCTATTTATCCTGCAAAAGCTTGCTCAAGGCAAACACCGGTAATGGTGGATCCAGCCCGCGGGGCTTTAAAATTATCGCCGTCTTTCAGAGAGGGAAGGAATTTGCAGTGCAAAGGAATCGGTGAGAAGGAAACATGGAATAAGGAAGTAAAGTATTTTATTTCTTTGAATAGAGAGTGGTATGAGAAGCAAGATATGGGACGGAGATGCAGAACGTAGAAATGGGTGATGCTGGCTGGGAGCCGCTTTGGGCATAACGATCGCAGGAAAGGGAGAATTGGGTGCAACGCTTCATTGGCAGAGAGGCTGAAATTCCCCTCACAGTCTCCGTCTCACGAGGAAACTTGTAATTTCTTGATAACCAACCCCATTCACTCACTCCACGCCCTCCATTCCCCTCCCATACGAATTCGGATACTCCCCTCGATTATTCCGCCACCCCCCCTTTACCATCCGCTCCACTTCTGCTGTCTCTGCGCCACTCCACGTTTTTCCTTCCTAGCTTTGCTACGAGGTTTCGGCGCAGCGAAGGAAGCCAATACGCCTGGAGATATTTGCATGAATTAACCAAACCCACTTTATCCCTTTCCCCGTAACCCCGTCTGCTTCCTCCTCCGATTCCCCTTGCTCCCAATCCCCACATCCACTTATCCATCCCTCACCGCTATATCTTACTCCCTGCCTGGCTTCCTCCATCATTTCGAAAACTGACGAGTAATTCAAACCGTTATGGAAACTCCTGCGCTCTATAGATTTTGAGGTGGTGACAATTTTTCAATTTATATCCACAAATTCAAATCAAGTGTAGGCGTTTAAGCTGTCCATATTTCACTAAGGAAGCGATTGATTATGATTCATTTTGGTGTCAAGTATGTTAGACATCCAGTGTGATAGAACATTTAGTCGGAACTTGAAGAAAAAGTATACGTTAGAAATCAAATATAACCTTCACTTTCAGACACAAATATGCCAAAATATCTGGAAATGGCGTGCAAAAACCTCTTAATGCGAATTATTTTTTAACTTTTTTTAAAATTATTCTTTGCTATGTACGGAACATGGATCCTAGAATAGAATGATTGATGGGCTACTATTGTGAAATAATGCTGATAAATAATTGGAAGTGCAATCGGATGCGATGAGATCGCAACTTTATGTTAGCTAAAATCTTCCATTGGTGTAAAGTAGTTAATTTCTTGCGGGCCAAAAGGGCCAACCCATATCACCCATATTTTTCAGACAAGGCCAACGGGCAACTCTAATACAAGACCTTATAAAATGGGGGTCTGTGCGGAAAACCATTCACTTTTTATAAAGCATTTAGAGAGTTAGCACTTACATCTCAGAGGTAAGGTTATTATCCAATTTATCCATAAAACAGTACCCAGGGATGTCGGCAGTGAAGGCTATGTTCCTGAACATTAACCCCGGAAAAATTCAGCTTACCTGAAAATGAAGATAACATATAGTATTTTTAATCGAAGGCGATAAATACACCACAGTAAGCAAACTCATAATCACATCAATTTATTTTATTTCTTGGCACAAGAAATTCATTTTCACGGTAATATTTCTAAAAAAGATGTTGAAAAAATGTGTTACCTTTTTTAAACATTAAAGTGTATTAAATTTATCACAATTAAAATGAAATAGGTAAAAATTGATTTCAACCTCATATTATGCAATTTAAAAGAAAAATTAATGCAACATTTTTTTTTATTTCATGCAAATAAAATATCGAAAGGTAAATTAATGAATTAAAGTGACTTCACGGATACTCCTGGTGGATTAAATGTCAGACACGCCTATTAATGTGAATCGCAAAGTGGTATTATGCTTGATAAATTACAATGCTTTCGATAAGGTAATAAAGTTGTCCTTAAATATTTCATTAGGTCTTCATTCATTATCTCTCGTATTCGTAATATAGCGCACAGAAAAGGGCGCACGGCGCCGATTAGGGCCTACTTCCCGACCTTACCTTGGTTCATTCTTTTATTTACTGTATTGCTCTTACGCGTTTAGTACGCCATGTTAAAAGTTGTAAGGCCAAACAGTATAATTATCAACATTCAAACATAGGACCATATTGTTAAGAGTAAATCAATCACCAATTCAGTTTTTATAACATAACTGTAACAGCGATTGTAAGAACAAAGACATTCCTGGAATGGCATTGCGCATTCCTGGAATCAGTCTATCTTAGGCTTGCCTTTAAAAAAGAATAAGACATACGTTAATAATTTTTATCAAATAAATAGTTCGCACAGAAATTCCATTTTTGTATTCTTCGCCAATCATTTTTTAAGTGCTCTGAAGAGAAAATTAACGAAGAACTAAAATTTACATTTTAATACTTCGTTAATTAAGACGTCATGGTTAAAAAATATATTCAAGTAAGGAAATGATTAGGCTCATTAGCTATAAATCAAATATGAGAAGCGTATTTACCGATTCAAAAGTCGAAGGTAAATAAGTGCGCCCAACTGTTTAAATCTTAGCACAAGGTTGCTAACTTTACAGTGGATATTAAAATACCCATTAAGGTGACAAGAGGGAAAATATATTTAGAAAGAGGATGCCTTTTTACATTAAGAGTTTCTGTAGAGTACGATTATATTGGAATAAATTTTTAATGCATTTATTATTATGCAATAAATTTCGAAGTATGATAGCCCAATGAAGCTAATGGGAGAATGAAACGAAATAATTTCAGAGGAAGGCCATGGATGAACTAGGAGAAATAGAAAATGTCCATGAAGGGAGCTACAAGGAATAAAGAGATTATTAGGTAACGGGATGGTTTATAGGGCTGCAGCAAACATATCCTATAAGTAATAGCTGGAGATTATGAAGATGAGATTAATTTAACCACATCACGGATTTTTAATGCTCTAATCTGAAAAGTCACGCCAATACCGCACTTCTTCACTTTGTTGCAGTCATTTTTCACAATCTCTACACTAAGTGAGCAATATAAAGTTCGCAAAGACCATAATTAGCAAGGCAATCAGAAACTGTAGAACGATGTTACAAATCAAGTTAGACACTGTCGTCTGCTGCACGCAAGGACGGCGTTTCTTTTGTGAAAATCAGTCCGTGGAGCCACAATTATTATTATGAAATATGCCATTAAAGGCTATTAAAATTTTACTTTTGAGATCCACCTTTCCCTGATTCTCCACGGAGGGTCTACGCTGTACTGTGAATACAAACAAAACAAAGTAAATACTATGCCCCTTTATAAGTTTTGAACTCTTTTGAGCAATGCATCACGGTAGGGGGGCATGCTCATGGCAGGAACGCGGAGATAGTCGCCACCTCGAACACTTCCGAATTGCACAAAAATGACTCGGTGGAAACACGAAGAGAACGTGAGAAATGGGAACGGGAAGAGCGAGGGAGGAGGAGTTCGTTGGGGAGGTGAGGTTTGTTGGGGAGGCGAGGGTGGCTGGGCGGGGAGGAGGTGGCCGAAGGGAGAGAGGGAATTGAGGGAGGTGGGTGGGTGGCGGGGAGAAGGGGCCACGAATTCCTCGAGGTCCACGCGAGGGAATAGCTTCGACCGAGAAGATTTTTTTCTCGAGTCTCTCTTTTCCTCCACCCCTACCTCCCTCTCTCTCCCTTCTCCCATCCCCTCCCTCCCTTTTCAGGGCGCGGCGCAGGAGCGGTGTGCAAGTGAGAAGGACAAGGGGTTGTAAGGGTCACCACAGGAGCGATTGAAGGTGGGATCGATAAGAATGTGTGGGGGAGAGCGGAGGGTGAGTGAGTGAGCGGAAGGGAAAGGGTAGGTCGCGGAGAGGGAAGGGAGGGAGGGAGGACGGAGGTATAGGAAGGGGGTCAAAGGGATAGGGCGGAAGGGAACTTGTGGTGAGGGAGAAAGTGGGGGTTGGGGAGGCGTAGGGAAAAAGAAGGTGGCGCTGGCGGCGGGAGGTATTTCGGGTGTGGGCCTCGCAGATGAGTCTTGGTTAGGAAGGAGGGAGGATTGTGGCGTGGGTTAGGAAAGGGGGTGGTGGAATGAAAAAAATGGTGGGGAAGAAAGAAAGACAGTGTGGGCCGTGGGTGGGAGGTTCGGCACGGGGAGCAGGAAAAGAGAGACGAAGCCGAGGGCTTGATGAGCACGTGACTTTTGGAGGGCCTCTCATCCCCTTTTATTTTTATGGCAAGAGAGGAAGAAAATGGGGCCAATCTGCGATTCGTAAAGAAACCCGAAACCATACCTATCTCGAGTGAAACTGTAATGAGGCCCGGTGCACATGCGTAATTCATCCCTGAGAATCGAAACAGCGAGAGGAGTATCAGTCGATGGAATAGAGATCGATATCTGAGGGGGGTTCGTCGCATAAAGACGTGGGCTATAGAATTTTTGAATGGATGTGACACACATTATTCTTTGCGAGACCATCGGAAACTCGTCAACCAGCTGTAAATATTTCTCTAGCAGATTGGCTTCGTTTCCTTCGGCAACGTTGGAATTACTGGCGGGAACGCTGAATAGCATTTAGATTTAGTTTTAATTCATATTGATAGAGTATGTTCAGAAATTGCAACTCTCAAGTAATTGCAATGCACAAATGTTAGAAGTGTATCAAAATCTAAATTAACAACGAGACACTATATTACTATGGGGTTAATATGAATGTAATATTTCAATGGACTGACGAGCAATTAAAGAATCTATTATTCCACGTAGCTATATCTCAGCAGCAAAAAAAACCTTTCATAATAACTGCATTAAAAAGCTGGCTCATTTCAATTATAATTTAGGTTGTTAACAAATGATTTTTAGTCAGGCAATTAAAAGCTATATATACTACATATTTCAATAAAAAACCTCAATCCAATATTGAATATGTTAATGCGGTGAAAAATTAGAAGAAAACAATTAAACTGATGCGGAAATCTGTAGAATGAAGACACATAATATTTGTATATATTTCGAGAGTTTAATTATTTCCAAATGCGAAGTATTTTTCGGGTTTCATATCTTGAGTAATTTATAGTTTGTGGGCATGTAGTATTGCGCTCTCATAAGGTAAAATGAAATAGTGCCTCACTCTTCCCAATCGGTATTTTCACTCAATTTGTTCAAGCCTCCGTGAGGGAATGCATAACAGCTATAACTGAGTACATATACAGCACTATATAAACGGAAATAAATAATAGAATCTGGTAGTATGTCACAACAGGCTTTTTGCTTAGTAAACATTTGCTTGGTTGGAATATTCGGAAGATCGCTTCGAATCTTTTCGCACTCTCTCTAAAAATTGTGTGGATTCGTCGCTACCGAAGTTGGAAGAGGAGTTGGGGGTCCTCACACTCTCTCTCCCCCCTCTCTCCGCCAAGTTTCGCAGGGGTTCGGGGTAAAGTAGGGCAGCAGAAGCCTTCTCATGGCGACACCGTGCAACGAAAATTACAGTCCATTGAAGATTGTGGAGGAAAAACAAGTAGAGACGTACGCGCTTCACATAATGAGCATGAATTCAGCTCTCATGCTATATTTTGTGGTGTCAGCTTCACTAACTATGGCTTCTTAAAATATTTAAATATACAACGCAAAGGATTTCTGTCTTTAAAAAAAATGGGTAAGCAAAATCGGTTTTTATGAACTCCGCAGTAGTAAACACTTACAGTAAATAGCACATGAACCTAGGATTCTTAACCAATGAAATATTAATTCATGCGTTGATGAATGAATTCGTTCATGCAAACAAAGCTCAACTAAAAGAAGTTTAAAATTCCACGCCATGAACAGAAGAATATAAAAATAAAAAAGGCACGTATTTCCTTCAACCGTACAGAAATGAGCCCTCTGTATCTAACTAATTAAGCCATTCCTGTGACATAGAAATGGAGCTGTGATACAAGCATGGTAGAGAAATAGCCAAAAGAAAATGACGAGCCCAATCATTCAATAACCTTTAAAAAATAATGATATAGGAAAGAAATAGCATAAGACATAATGCACATCAGATTCTATCAGTTCCTGCTCACCACGTCAAAACTTTATGAAAGAAAACACGGCCTCAGCCGAATGGGTCTTTCCTGGAAGGAAGATTACGATCTGGGTTATCGGCAAAGTATTGAGGTTCCGTGCTTTCTAAGGCCATTCTATTTAATGGGTTCAGTTCCTTGGAACAAAAAAAATCCTAAAGAAATCTTTATAATCTCATTCGGTTATCTTTTTATCTTTCTCTTTCACATCCAAATAAAATAACGATATTTTTCAAAGATTCTTATTTTCCTGTTTCATCACAAATTGATAGCATCTTGATTAAGTGGTTAAGTTAAAAATCTGTAGTATACACACAATGCAAGATATAACCTCAGCCATCTCCTATACATTATCAAAAATTTCGAGCCACATTTTTGTGGTCCTCTTTATCAATAAGATTGAAATGCTTTGAATCGTATATCTGCTGATAAAAACAGAAAAAATAACCATATGGGCTTCTAAAGAAGTTTCTCATTACATTAAGTATGTTCAAGAAAAAGAATCACAACCGTAGAAATTTTTCCCTGAAGATTGGGATAGGTTGAAGAATCAGACCCGATCAAACGCACTCCTGCTCTCCTATTAAATTACAACCACCTTTTTACTAAGGTACTTATTTTATCAGCAGGGATTTATCGCAAACCTGTTTAAGTTTGGAAAATTTATTTTTGCCATCAACTCTTTTTGCTCCGGCAAGTCACCATTTTTCCACAGTCATGTTGAAATAGCTCAGGGGATAATAGCAGAACTGAAATGAGAGCAAAAGCAGAGGAAAATAGGGTGAGAGGGAAATGGGAGAGTGATGGGACGGATGGTAAGGGTGGAGCGGATAGGCGATGGGAAGGCAAACGTGATGGGAAGGAAAAAGTGATTCACAAGAGGAGGAAAAGGGGAGAGGGTGAGGTAAGAATGAGAACTAGGATTTTCTATTCCACTTGATTTTCTCTCTCCTCTCATACTTCCTACTCCCTTCTCTCTTCAACTCTCTCAATTCTTTGCTATCTCTTTTTAGGGAGTGGATAAAGCGGAAAATCATTGTGACCCTTGCACGCGACTCGATAATGGAGGTCACGTGACCATGCAATGGGGAAAAAATGGTAGGGTGCGCGAGACTCGGGAATTAGGGTGGGAGAAGGAACTACTGCAGGGATGGAGGAGTACATTGAATAGTTGGGGGTGGAGGTAGAGGGGTGAGGACCACCGATGACAGAAGGGGAATGCTTTTAATTGAAGGAAGGGAGGAAGGAAAATCGGCGTGTGGAAAATTTATATTATATTCATTCTTTCACTGTGCGCAACCATCGATGCCTACTTGATAAATAAATGAAAGAAGCACACAATGCGACCGCCCCTGTATAGCGAACAGACGCGATGGCCTTTCCCTCTCAAGGGAAAGCGGTCCAGTTCCAACAATTATTTCCACCCTTAAGAACCGGTCGCTACAGTCATTTCAAGAAATTAATGACATCTGAAAGCGATATCGTTCTCACCCGACTTCTTCATCCCTCGAGGAGAGCAGAATTGGGAAGACACCAAATATGAGAAATAAAATATATCTGCCCCAATAAGTACAGTGGTAAAAGAACGAATGAGAGGTAAAATGCTGTTGAAGCAAGGTATGGATCAAAGGAAAGATACCCCATTGCTTCTAAGGATGCAGTTGCTTTATCTATCAAACTCAATTCGTAACAGTTAATTGGAAATAAAATTTTCCTAAATATTGTTAGAAATACACAAATGAATAAGGAAAACAAGGAACAGTAGGTTCAAAAAGAATTCAAATAAAACCCCGAACTATAAATTTGTGTAAACAATAAATAAAAGTTAAAAATTCCAAATAAGATACCTACGTAGATTACAGAAACATATTAAAATGGTGCATATGGTAAAAAGCTATAGCTTACCCAACAGATTATGAATTCCACATACATGCTATTTTAATGTAGTCAAATTTCCGATGCTAAAAAAAACCACTTTTATTACAAAAAATATTATTAGAAAAACTATTATGATGACATTGAACTCTGATAAAAAATTTGCAAATAGAAATTTTTAGTATGCTTTCGCCTCATAGCATAGATATTAAAACACATGTATCTAGGAAATAACCAAATAGTTCACATTTTAGGACAGATTAGAAAGAGGGAAGAGAAAGGCGAAAAACATTTAGCAATTTCGAAAGTGGAAGGATACGTATTTGACTGTGGAGAATTTTATACGTCAACACAAGTTACTTAGTGCGTTATCCAGTATAAATACTTCACTGAAAAGCAACCCTAATATTTTATACGCAGGAATGATGGTTAATGCTAGCGGTAGACATAGGAATAAAAGTAAGCTCAAATAATCGTCCAGTATTCATAACATTCAAAAGGATCTGTTTGACAGCTGTTGCAACTAAACTACGTAAATCTGGTTAAATAAAACGGGGCAAAAGAATCTTCTTGGAATCAACACTGTTGTGCTTGAAATGTACTTCATAATATTAACCCATAGGATTCTTTTCCCGCCAGAAAAGTGTTTTATTAAACCGTGTGTTTTACCGTAAACACATCTCATTGCGAAAGAATTTTATATCGCAGTTTTATTTTTGGCCGTTCCCACAGCGTTCTCCAACCGCCATCAGGACTCGCCCTTCTCCCGGGTTGCCTCCAACCTTTCATCCGATCGATGCCTATGCTCTTGACACCTCACGTGCCTTCTGGGATTTGCTTCGTAAGGCAAACCAGGGGAAGAATATTCCCCAACGGAGTGGGTCAGGATCCCTGACGACTACGACAGTTTCACATTTGCATCGTAAGCCATTACTAGGTAAAATTCCTTGTATTTAGCCTTTAATGTTTTTGTTTGGCCCAGGGAAAGAGTACAAATAACAGGGCACACTTATATTTATGAAAACTGCCAAGATTCATACTTTTATTCACTCTAATATGTTTTCAATCTCTACTCCATGGGCCTTTTTTCTCAATCTCCTACAGTCAATTATGGCCTATTTCCTTTACTCATTTATTTATTCCGGCCTTGCCTCCCTTGTAAATAGCATCTCTCACTAATCTCTCTGACACTTTGACTGATCTCTTTAACTGACTCATTGCATCCTCCCCCATCATCATTTACACAAGTATATCAATGCCACGAATATCTTTCTCAGGCATCATAAATCCTCCTCGACATCATTTCAAAAAGCAAATATGGCTACTTACCTATTAATCTTTCTGAAGTATTTCAAAGTTTTCATCATGCTAACCTCCAATCGAATATAGTCCGCCAGTAACAATGCCAAAGAGTAATGATAAAAATCGCCTTGTTAAATATCAAGGATGAATCTAACATCATGGATATTAATTAGGGCCCATTTAGATATTAATCGTACTAAATTACTTATTTATTAATAACCATTCAAATTGAAAAAAGCCAATAATGATGTTTGTTTTAACACCATATTGAAGGCAATACGTAAGTTCCCCTATAGGTGGACTTCTCCAGACGTGAATTAAATGAATGGAACATACTTCCTTAAAATTTTAATTAAAAATGCTAACCTGAAAAATATCATTTAATAATTTCAACTGAAATTTTAGCTTTCAGAAATCAATTGTAAATACTGGTATCTACAAAATATAGACTGTGAAAACTTTGGATGATTTTCAATTAGGATTCTAAATTAAAAAGGGAAAAATCCGAGAGAAGAGTTCTGGCACTCTAAAAATTATAGCGTATTATCCTAAAACGACGTAAAGAAATGAATTTAATTCATGATAAAATCCTACATTTGAAAGTCCTTCTTAGGTAAATACTGGGAAAAATTGCTCTGCTTATTTACCTTTCCTTCAATTCGAACTCGGCAGAAATATATGAACTAGATGTCGATTTTACTTATCCGAAAGTCATGATTTATTTCAAAAACTTAACTGATGATTTAGACAAGAATCGTTTTCGACTGTTTTATTGAAATTTATCGAGGCAAATTTTGTTGGCCCTCTTCTCAATCTTTTAAAAATAAGGAATCCATTAATAACTCCTTTTAAAAAATAGTTATAGAAAACCCTTTGCTCTTCTTTTCTATTTCAACTTAACCTTTCGCTAAGGCTTTCAGGGCAATTGATCAATTTATTTGACCCATCAATTCAAAAACTACCTTTCCGTGTTTTGGTGGACTACTAAACAAAATAATCTGTTGCGAAGTCTCGACTCCAGTCCAAATTTGAACAAAAGTAGCACCAATATCATCGCGAGGTTATTTCGTGGACATGTCATAACAAGCAATCCTCGGGGCCTTGGGGTAGGAATAACACCGACGGGAATGTACTCGCGACATTACCCGTATTCGACCCCGGTAAACATGAATTTGCGCGTGCGCGTCCTTTCCAAATTTCCAGTTTCCTTCAGACGTCATCATGCCCTCTTACTCACCACATATCCCACCCGCTCTCCTAGAAACTACCTCTGTATAATTTCCCTCTCGTCGTCCTCCGAAAATTCGAGAGCAGGACGAGAAGGCGAAAAAAGGGAGGTTAGTCGGGAGAATTGAAGGGGATGATGGGGGTGCGGGATCATCGCAGGGAGTGGGGAATGGGTCCAAGTGGGACGCAACCGAGAATTGAGATGAAAAGGGGTGGAGGGTGGGAGTTGGGCGGAGGAGAAAGAGAAGAGGAGGTTGGGGGTTGAGCGCGTGTGGGTGCGTATGTGATGGTTTCAGGGGGTTGACGAGAGAGGCGAAAGGGGAGGAGGGAAGGCGTATATGAGTGGGTAAATGGGTTTTTGATGGTGGCTTATGTGCGAAGGGGGGTGGGTTAAGATCCCTGAGAACAGCCGACGAGAAGAGAGAAAGTGAGAGGGAAAGAGGAAGAAGAAGAGGAGAATGGAACGCAATGGGCGGCAATAAGAATTGGGGCACTGGAGTGTGAGGTGGGGGAACTCGAGGGGACGAGGAGGGTGGGAAACAATTGCCCACGTGAAAGAGGAAGGGAGTGAGAAGGGATGGAGGGAGGGAGAGAATGAAGGGAAGAGGGTAAGGGTGAGAAGGAGAGGGGGAAATGGAAGCTCTCACTCTGACTCGACGGATGGATACCATTCTCGTTAAGGCGCTGTACTGCCACCACCCAAAAACCCCTCGTTCCTCCCACTTCTCTCCCTGACAACCCCCGCCCACATGACCCAGTACTTTATTGCGTGGCCCTACTAGAATAAATCGCCCCACGTCACGCCTAACCACTTCATATACCCCGCGCAGATTTATTTGTGAACTTGGATTTAGAGCGATCCGGTTTAATTTATCGAAAGGCTGCTCTCAATTTATGGCCCATCAAGTTTTAAAGGGGACTCAAAAATCACTGTGGACGCACTGATCATTAACAACGCCGGGGTCTGTGATTGACGGTAGGCGGAGACATGCGGTGCACAGTGGGCCAAGGAAGTCGTCACTGACCGGAAACCGAGGAGAGACATATTTAAGCACACAATTAATAATGTTGCATTTAATTTTTACCAGATGTAAGATCATCGATAAGTTAATAAAACTAGCAATTAATAAACAATTGTTTTAGTTGGTTCAAGTGTTCATCAAAAGTATCTACGATTCTCAAATATTTCTCACGAGACGGTTTACACTCAAACTGGAATGATTGGTTTGTTATGAACGAGCTTCTTCCTGGCTCGAATCGTAGCACTCACGAATTTGTTTGCGAATTGGTGACTTATCGTTAAAATAAAATTCAAAGGAGAACATGAGAATAAAGAAGGCATACTGAACCACACAGTGTAATTTTACGTTTCCGTAAACACCTTGAGGAAACAAATTTCAAGGCATACGTGCTGCGTTCATTAGAATGGGCAGTCTACAAACTGGATAACTAAGTGGTCAGCTTGAAATAACATCACCGTATTTGCATTCAAATGGAGTACAATTTCAGCCATGACCATAGAAATATCGACAAGTTGGAAATATTGACCTGATTCACTAGAATCCAGAAGTCGTCTTCAGTAAGTCTTGCTCAATGATATGAGTTAGAAAGTTTCCTCAACTTCATGGATTTAAGCGCCATTTACAACGTAATAACATGAATTTATCATATATTTTTTAAGCATTAGGGACCAAAAAGCTTAGCGTCTTGATCGGTAAAACTCAGTAGTTGTTCACATTATTCAAATAGATCTATCGTTGTATGGGAATCTAGTTGATTATTTCAGTGAAAGAATTAGTAAAAACGACCCTAATATTTATTCTACAAACAAAATATTTATTCGGATTGGCTTCAAAAATCATTTTGTCTTTCAGCCGTCTCCGATTGGAAATTAAATAAAGTGAAAGAAATGGTTTTGAGAATAATAAAAAAACAATGCTGGTCGCCTTTTTCGTGGGGGATATCTCCGAGTAATCGGGCGTTATCGAGTTAGTAATACCCCTCGGCAGAAAACAGCCGAGAACCTTGCTTGAAAGAATGGAAGAGGGGCGAACGGGGAGGTCACCTTGGGAGGGGGGGCGGGAATTTCTTGAAGGAAGAGGGGTTCAAGGGATAGAGGCGCTAAGTAAGATTGAGAGGCCCCGAGGCCTCAGCGGAGGGGGTCATCTGTCTCAGTGTGAATCTGCCCTAGCGGCGGGCGAAGCGGCGGTAGCGGGAGGGTTTCCGTCGGAGCCTCGGGAAGACGAACACCGGTGCCGTTCTCCTGTGCTGTCGCTCTTCTGGGGACGACGGGCAGGAAAAATTGGGGCGTGCCGGGAAGGAGGGCTGTAGAGTGGGAGTGGTCTGGAGGGTTGGAGATGATGCGGTGAGATGAGCGGGAAATGTGTGGACGGTTTCCTTGGGAGATGGGAGGGAGGTTAGCAAGGGTGAGAGCGGTGAGGGTAAGGTAAATGCAATAAGACGTACGGTCCCGAGGTGGTGGAATAAGTGAAAATACACTAGGCTGAGGGTTATACATATACGTGCAGGTTTGAAACGAAGGAACGAGATGTATTAGCTAATTTTTTGTGCCGAATTGTGCCGGAGCTAGATGGAGAAGATACGCGCTCAGCCGGATAATAATTTTTAAAAGGGGCAGCGAGGGAGACATTCCATTATTCGTAATATATTAGGTATTTCATTACGTTATTAATTCAAAAACCTTTTTGGAACTCTCTCAATTTCATTAATTTAAGTTATTCACAGTCTAATGGCCGAAACTCCTAAAGTAAGCACGCGGTATTGATTTCAATTTGAAACTTCGAACATCTGTCGTTTTCAGGATTCTGAATGCAAATAAGATATCTATGTTTTTGATGTAACCTAGACCCAATATTTATTTATCTAAACCTATCTATGTATCAAAACTTATACACAATACATCTCACAATATGCATATTAAAAGGACGACAATTATGTAAATACATCTCAAATATCAAAATAATTTACAATTGGTTACCATAATACTATTTTTACAATTACACATGTATGAAAACAATGAAAATACGGAAGGGTACCTCTTGCATTAGGGTATATTTAACTTAAAAAAAAATTTATTCTAATTATTCACCAATTCATTCCTAAAACTAAATTCACAATAAATAATGGCAATAAATCGTACGTCACTCCATTGCTGGCCGTCAAAAACTAAGCAACATCTATAGCATGACTTGAACAGTTCCAATTACATATATGAATTTCTTGACTTTAAAATACACCTTTTTAAGTTAAGGTGTATAACTGCCTTAAAGTATTATTCCAGTGAACCTTATTTCTTGTTTCCCCTATGATTTACTTCGTTGAGGCAATCATTAGAGTCCTGCGAAGTCACATTTATTAGCTTTATACAGTAAAATCATTCTCGCCCCGATCACATTAATATGGAATATATTTGATGATTACAAGGTTAAAAGGCTTTAAATGAAATACTTATAGATGCAATTTAATTTAACTTCGGGTGAAATTATACGTAAATACTAACTCTATAAATGAATATGTAGTTATACAGTAAATTAATGCTCATGGATATGCTGCCACATTTTAGAATTCAAAATCTAATCTCTACGCATTATTGACATCCTTAGATTGAGACTACCTTTTCACAATGAAATATGAAAAATATCTTTCCATGATAGCGATTATCTAGACGAACCAAATTAGATGATCCTGGAAGCTGCATTATAAAAGCGTTAAATAAAGACAATTCAATTATATTGAGTTATAAAGAGATCTATTTTGATTTCTATGGATATTGAATTCATTTAGGCTACATATTTTTCCGGAAAATTCTCAAATCATGTAAATTTATGTGAATCCATAACCGGAAAGCGGAAAGGGCCACTCACTTGAGTTTACCTATTTAGAAAAGGTTTCATCCGTCATTCATTGCCCTATTCTTGTGGCTTTAGTAATGCAGGTGGTACCTACATACTCTAACAATTTTATCATCTTTGATTCCTACCTCAGGCTCCAAACCCAATGATATTAAAATGGACTGAGGGAAAAATTTAATGGAATTTTGACGGACAATGACGCGACGTGGAAAAATTCTTATCTCCCTTCCTCGACATAAGGAGAGCGCTAGCGTCGCCACATATCCATTACAGCCCCGTGCGACCTTTTTATAGAGGAAAACCTCGAAGGAGGACGAAAAGTATGTCACCTCTGCACCTCAATACATTAACCCTATCCGATGAAACAAGATGGAGACGGCGAAGGACGAGGTACGCTCGCGTTCGAAGAGACAAAAAGAAACTACCAAAAAAAATTCCCTGTCAGAAAACCCTTGGGAGAAAAATGTACACGCTGCATACTAAGTTCAATGCTCAAGTTTGAAAAACTTAGGGCGAATGTTTGTAATCTCCGATGTAGGCTTTTAGAAGGCGCTGAGAAGAAGGGCGGGGAGTTAATCTTGAATAGATCCGCAGTGGATGTCTCCAAATAATGGAAAAATGCAGAAAATTGAGTCTTAGGATAGTGAAACGGTCCTCCAAATAATATAATTTCAATTTCAGGAAAAACAAAATGACGGGAAAAAGGATATGACAAAACTAAGAAAAGATTTTGCAAACAAATTTATAATAAATATTTATAACAATCTATACATCTATTATATATATATATATATATATTTTAAAGTAATCTACCGGTTGAGGTAGGTTTTTGGATGGACACAGCTACCAAACAAACATTTTATTACTCCTAAAAGAACACAAAATCCATCATCCTACTCTATATCAGGTCCCTCTTCATCTCTGAGTACTTTCTTCCTCCCTTCATCCCGTCCAACATCCCAATCCTGTTCCTTCCCTTTCCTCTTTTGCCCATTATTCTACCCTCTATCACAGTCAACATCCCTCTTCAACATCCCACTGTCGGTCAACACCCCCTTCATCCACTTTTCCTGCTTCCACAGGATTTATCCTAACAAACCCCTCTCTTCGCCCACCATACCAAGTACTTCCTCATTTGTTTTCTTCTCTGAGATATATATATATATATATATATATATATATATATATATATATATATATATATATATATATATCCCGGACTACAACCTTGACGTGGTGGAAGGGCTTGTACGTTCTGATGACCCCTAGAGCTGTGCTGGCGGGAGTAATAAAAATTGCTCCTGGTAGGGTCACCCATGCCAGATAGGTCGAAGGTTAGGAGCCAGACGAAAGGTAGTCCACGCAGCGTCTGTTCCTCAGTGAGGCGGCTGCAATGGCGTCTGACCCCAGTGGGGCGGCCAGTAAGTGATGGTGTCACGTTAAAAACACTATTGAGGAAGGCAACGGGAAACCACCTCAATTATCATTCCCAAGATACAAATGATGGACAATATCGGGAAGTAAGAAAGGGATATCTATGCTAACAGTTAGAGATAAGGCGGGTAAGGTAGTAGTTGATACAGGAAAGATCCAAGAGAGATGGAAGGAGTATATAGAAGAACTGTATAGTAAAGAACTTCGACTAACAAAGTTAGACATTGAAAAAGAATATAACGTAGAGGAAGATAGCTTAGGTCCAGGCATAGTAGACAATGAGATAGAAATAGCATTAAGGGAGATGAAACTAAATAAGGCCGTGGGGGTGGATAATATTCCCGCGGAACTATTGAAATGTTTAGGAAAACGTGGGAGGGAAAGGCTATATGGGCTGATTCGTAGTATTTATGAGAAAGGAATCTAGCCGGAAGACTTTGTGAGATCAGTTTTAGTTCCTATTCCGAAAAAGGTAAAGGCCACGTCATGTGAGGACTATAGGACAATTAGTTTGAATTCCCACGCAGCTAAAGTTGTTCTCAGGATCATAAACAAAAGGATAGAGAGTAGGGCAAATGATTACTTAGGGGATGATCAGTTTGGGTTTAGGAAGGGGAGAGGTACGCGTGATGCCATTGCAGTAATGAGAATATTAATCGAGAGGAATATAGAACACAACCAGGAGGTATTTGCCTGTTTCGTAGATTTCGAAAAAGCTTTATATAGAGTGAATTGGGAAAATCTAATGAGAACATTGCAGAAAATAGGAATAGATTGGAGGGAAAGGAGGCTAATCCGCAACCTGTACATGTCTCAGACTGCTCAGGTGAGGGTGGGAAACGGGGAGTCCGGATGGACAGTGTTAGGAGGGGGTGTAAGGCAGGGTTGCCCATTATCACCGTTGCTGTTCAACCTGTATGCAGAAGAAATGATCAAAGAGGCATGGGAAGAACTGGAGGAAGGAATGAAGGTAGGCGGGGAATTCGTTAAATCAGTTAGGTTTGCTGATGACCAAGCTTTAGTTTGTCAGTCAGCCAAGAGGTTGCAAACATTGCTGAGTGAATTGAAAATTCAGTACGACAGGTATGGGATGAGAATCAACATTGATAAAACAAAGGTTATGCGTTTTTATAGAAAGAAAAAGGCCAAGCTTAACATTAGAATAGGAGGGCAAAAACTAGAGCAGGTAGAACAGTTTACGTATCTCGGTAGTGTCTTGGACCAACACGGTCAAAGTAGTAGGGACGTAAGGAGAAGAATTGCGCTAGGCAAAGAGGCTTTCACAAGGAGAAGGGAGTTGATAACAGGGACGTTGAGTAAGGATATTAAGAAAAGACTCGTAAAAACTTTGATATGGAGCGTAGCTATGCACGGCGCGGAAACGTGGTTATTGAGCCAAGAGGATAGACGTAGACTGGAGGCTTTTGAAATGTGGGTGTGGAGACGAATGTAGAAGGTGAAATGGACAGAGAAGAAAACCAATGAGGAAGTCTTGGTATGGTGGGCGAAGAGAGGGGTTTGTTGGGAGAAATCCCATGGAGGCAGGAAAAGTGGATGAAGGGGGGTATTGACCGGCAGTGGGATGTTGAAGACTGTAATAGAGGGTAGAATGTTGGGCAAAAGAGGAAAGGGAAGGGAACAGGATAGGGATGTGGGACGGGATGAAGGGAGGAAGGAAGTACTCAGAGCTGAAGAGGGACCTGATGTAGAGTGGGATGTTTTGTTTTGCTGGGGTCACAAATTGTTTAATTAGTAATTATGTCCATCCGAAAACCTACCTCAACCCGTAGATTACCTAATAATAATAATATATATAATAAAAAAATGAAACATGCTTCTGAACACCATTACGAAACTATTTTAGTAGTCTTTCTTTTATGGCAGGCTTCGAATTATACATTAATATTTTTGCGATTGTGATCTGCTTGATTCAACCTTACCTCTCCTCTGCACGTCTTTTATTTGAGTTCCTATGCCATTTCCTTAAATCTATATTCTAAGGTATATATATATATATATATATATATATATATATATATATATATATATATATATATATATATATACATACTCGTGTGTGTATATATATATATACATTTATTTATTTATTTATATATATATAGATTTACACATACATGCATATATACGAGTAACTGGAAACCGCTGCGCTTCCAAGCCTCGCCAAACAAGATACACAAAAGAACACAGGATCAAACTGTTTGTACTTAAGCATTCCCATATTTTCCGTAATATAATACACAATTGATAGAATTATCCATAAAAAACTACTAACGCCTACAATTCTAATTATCAAGTGCGAATTCATGATTTTCATTCCTATTTCCACGGTTTGAAGTTTTATTTTTGATTGACCACCAATGAAAAAACGTATAAGTCTATAAAGACCTTAAAATTATACAGGTAAAATTTTATTTCGAGGCTTACATGTATCATATATCATGTAAGTAACACCCCGCAATCCTCCACATGGGCGTCTGGCAGGAGTTGTTCGGTCACCAACCATTCGATCCATTCAATTTACATTCCATCGGTTCAATGAATACAAATCTTGATGGCTTTTCAAACATTTGCGGTATTATTTAGCCCAAGTTCGAGGAATGCAAGTTTAAAGGCTCTTTCTCGGGATTTTTCTTCAGAGAAATGGCACTCTTTGGGAAAAGAATGAAATGAATTTATTATTATGTTCGATATGGCTTACCCTGCGGCAAGATTATTCATTGGCGGTACTAAGATATCAATACTTATTTGTACATGCAAGCCAACGACGTGCGAGTCAGTCAATATTTGAGCGACACCTTTAGAGTTATGTACACGTCGACGAAAGGTTTGCGTTGCGATGTTTTAGATAGCATTCAGATGGCGTATCTTTAGAAGATGTCGCTGCGGATCCCGTCGCCCCTAAAGCAAACTCGATCTCTGTCCAAACAAACTGTAGAGTAATTAAAGAAGACGTTGCTGGACCGAAACTTGATGCGTGAAATAACAAAAGCATTCGAGAATTGTGTGGCGCCTAGGGTGGGAAAATCAAGGATAATAACTATCTGCACGGCAAATGAAAACAAAATTACAGCAAAACAATCAGATTGCCGACTGATATACCAGTCAGCGATGACTCCGTGAGTTTTGGTCCGCATTAGGATACGGTTCATTGAAGCATACTTAAAACACACTGCGAATAGAAATTAAAGTGAATGCCTTACTCTTCGTTGGGTTCAGTTTCCGTGAAAACTTCACGATTTTCAATTTCGTGAAACTTAGATCACGAAAAACAAATATTATATTTAAACTATACAATTAAGGTTATGGCACATTAAATTGATGCATTACTTATTGGCATTGGATGCTGAATGGAAATATGGTGAGAATTTACCTTTTCATGTGATCCATTTCTTTGACTTGCGACTGTCTAATGTAATTAAAAATTGGGCTCTCTCTAGAACCATATCAGCCAGTAATTTTCCATTATCTCTCTAAACTTGAGCAACAACTAAATCAGGACAATCATCGCGAACCACCTTCATTAATGACCTCAGGGTAATGGAAGACAACGAATGAATCCCCTTTCCTGGGATGATGATCTCACACTTTTTCCGGAAACTGATTAAGGATACAACTACAACCTAATTATAACTTAGTTAAATGGCTTTTTCAAAATATAAATTCGCACTGGTATATCACTGTCAATATAACAAAACGCCGATTTAGTAATGACAACCATAACCTCCTCACTCCCTTCTAACCTTTATTATCGATCCCTAGAGAGGGGAACAGCACAGTAAGGAGGGCGCACCCAACTGAAGTCGCGAAAAATCTCACACTTCGTCACCGACGATTTAGGACCACAATGCATTAGCACCTAGGAGTGCCCAGTCACAACAATCACCCGCCCGGAATCGCCCTGATGGCACGTTTTGGGTGCAAAGGAGGTGGAAGAGTGTGGGTGGTACATTATCGCGATCGAATGATGGGCTTCTCCTTTTGAGTGCGGGGCGAAGGGATCAGCACCAACCTCTCAACCAAATCCTTGCAACGGAGAGTTCTGCCAGCCAAGTCACTTGAGGGAGCAAAAACTACGAAACCGGAGAGCAGTTTATCGCGGGGTGGGGGGAGCGATTGAGGGTGAGAAAGGTGTGGGCGAGTTTTTCACTCCCCGCGTTCCTTAACTCGTGTCTGCAGAAAACCATTAACCCTACGATGACAGATAAACGCCAAAGGTACAAAAGGAGAGTCGGTATGAAATGGGGTAGGACGAAGAGGGAGAGAAAATGGGAAGAGGGGACAAGGACAAATGGGAAGAAGCAAGAGAAGTTATGAGTCGGAGGGGGAGAGGATGGAGGATGAAAAAGCGAGTTGGAGAAAAAGGTTGTGGGAGGAGAAAAATATGAGATAGATACAAGAGGGAGGAGGGGAGGGGTTGAAAGGGGGTGCGTGCGGATCGCTCGGGAGAATGATTCCCCGAGGGGTGAAGAAGGGGACGTCTACAGGGCATCCAAGAGAGGAAGAAACGAGCATCGGGAGCGAGGGGGTGGGAAGGACTGGAAACTGGACGTGTGTGGAGAAAAGGTGGCAGGAAAGGTAAAATACTTCATTTCTATCCCTTGCCAAGACACGGGCACCTTTCTACAGCCTCAAGGCATTTTTTACGCAAACTTAGGTGTCCAAAGGTTTAGCTTGAAAACAAAAAAAACATTTGTTGTACTTATATTCACATCCATACGTAGATCGTGAATTACAAACTCATAGCATCACATCAGTCACAAATATGTTAATATTTTGAAAGATTAAATACAAAAACTCAATACGTTCAAGAAAAATTAATATTTTGCGTAAAAGTTTGAATTCAACATAGATCTATGACATTATTTGAAGTAAGGTCAAGAGCAAAAAAATATGGCCCTTATTTATTTCGAGATAAAATTGTAGGCTATAGCCCGAAAAGTTATCAGAAATAACTTTGAGTAATTTGCAGCCCCTGGATTGATCATATCTTTACCTTTGATTTGGCATCGCAATTTCAAAAATACATGGTCGAAGTCACAAATTCACAAATGACCTGAGACCACAAAATCCTTGTAAAATATTATTTTGTTATGCACTTCTGCTGTCCGTTCTTGAACGACTTTTCAAACTATTAAATTCTATAAGAAAATAATTAGCGAAATGACTAGCAGTACGAACACTATATGAAACCTTACCTGTGTGAGTAGGATACAATAGGCATTCATTCAAGTATTCTATCTATCAAAGGCAGGCTTTGGCAGGTTCATAACGATTACTATCTTCTGCCTATCGCGGGAATTTCCTCGATGAATCGACGTTGTTTTCTTAATATAAGAGCATACTTTAGCCATCCTTTAAAACCAAAATTGAGTCCGCTTTTCCTAAGCAGGGTATACTTAGTTACGCACTTTCCTGACCCAGAGATAGCTGAATACGCAGAAAAAATTCGGATAAGTATATATTCCATGGATTTTTATCTACTCTTAATCCATAAATCGCTTAGGCCGTTGAATGAATTATTGCGAAAGTATTTTATTTTCAAATCAGGATCCATAAAGCAAAGAAGAATTCGTACACATGGAGGAATATTAATAGAAAGTTGATCTATTCCCGTTGTACATAATATAGTATTTCCTGAATGTTTTTGGATTTAAATAATACAATTAAGAGTTCTTTAATAGTTTTAAACTTACAAACAATTTCAAATATTAAAAAAATAAATATAAAATAAAAATTATTCTATGAAACAAATATAATATAAATGTAAAATTATAAACATACATTTAAAATTAATTAAACATAATTAAGACTTACTTCGTGAAAAATTTGACAAATTTAAATGTCTGACGGTTTAAAGCACAATTGGAATTGACAGAGCTGGAGTTAGGCAATACTAATTCTCCGGATTTACGACTAAAATATACAGGATTTCAGCCTTTGTGTAAAATAGAAATTGCAACTGCGTTAAAAAGTGACATCGGTTCAATTAAAATTTTATATTCCCTAAAAAACCTTGGTAAATGCCAATATTTGAAAACATTGAAAGGTCTACTTTAACATATGACACCTGGTGCACCGCGCTGGAAATACAACAGGGTCTAATTCCCTCAACCAATGAAGTTTTGTTTCTGATCACATTGACAGAAGAAGGCAGGTCAATTTCATATACACAAGGTTGAATCCAAAAATAGATTTTTAAATAGGTATCCATATCTATCCAAAGTCAGTTAAATTTATCAATTCTTCTTAGTCCAACTGCCACCCTTTTCTGTTAACTGTTTTTCTCACTTTTTTATTTTCAAACTTGATGCGGTGATTCTTGAATTGCGAACGCTGGAAAATTTAATTGTCTTTTATTATTTCGCATGCTTGTATCCCCTCAAAACAAATGACACCTCTCTTTCGGGTTTCGAACGCTACCTCTCTGTATTACGTAATTTTGGTGAACCTCCCCTTTAGCTTTCATGCCGGCGAATGTGGACGCTGACAAAGAAAGGAGTGGACTTGGGTGAGGCAAGAGGTGGAAGGAGGTGGCAGCGGGAAGTCTTCGTCGTGAGGCCGGGATGGGGAAGGGAGAAGGTGGCTTTTTTAACGCAAAAACTGTGGGAAGGTGAGGGGACGCTCCCTCCGGCGAAACAAAAAGTGTCCTGTGTCTATCTTCTTGACGCTACAAAGTGCCGTGTCGTGCGGCTTTGCGGTCGACCCCTTTCGGAGTTGGTGTCCGCGCGTATTTGCGTGTCGGCACATGTGTGGGTGGTGTGGGCGTCGTGCGGGACGGAGGAGAGGAGGGGGACGGCGAAGCGACCCCTTAGGGGGATAGGATAGGGTGGGGGGCTGGCAAGGGGGAAACAAAAGGGGAGAGAGAGAGACTTTAGCACCTAGCCGAAGCCGCCGACGCAGTCCGCCGGACTCAGGCACGTACTCGCATGCAACCTGGGGTTAAAAAGAACTGGGTGTGTAGGGACGAGACGGCGGCGGAAGGGTTGGAAAGGGAATGTTGTGAGGGCGAGGTGAGAGGGACACGGAACTCTACCCTTCCTTCTCCCTCATTCCCTTGACCCCCCTTCGCACCCTTGCGGACGGAAGCAGCCCTCCGGGGCACCATCTCTCCGTCCGTCCGCCGCCCGGATGCGCAATTTGCACGGGCGGCCTGCGAACGAAGGGGCGGGAAGGGGGGACTCTCGAGAGAAGAGAGAGAAGGTGGCGTTGCCCCGGCCGGCTTTCCTCTTTTGTCCGGGGATCGAGCGGGTGTGCGGGGGCGGGACACCGTGACGCCGGGGGGTGTGGGTGGGGCGAAAAGTGACCGGCACGTCCGAGCAGAGATTGCTGGGGGCAGAATGGCGGAGTGGGCAGAGGGGTCGAAAGGAGGGGAGCGAGGGTGTAGGGGCCCCAAGACGGGAAGGGGAGGTCTGGGCGTGCATCACGTGAGCTTCATCGGAGGCGAAGCGATGGTGAGCGGGGAGAGTTGTGGAGGAAGGCGTGTGTGCATGTGTATGTGCAAGCCTTTTGAAGAGGGGAAGGGAGTTGGATGGGTAAGGTTAGGAGAGTGCATCGTGTTATGGGGAAGCCGAAATAGCCTGGAGGGTCTGGAAAGTTTCAGGGAAGCCGCGGCCAAACGGTGGATTGGCTATGGAGGTGCTAAAAGAGAAGTCGCTGGAGAGAATAACGAGGGCGTTTGAGAGGCAAGAGTGGTGTCGAACGGCGGCCATGATGGCGTAGTGTGCCAGGAGCTCGGAAGGATTTGCCTACACAGCCATGAAACTGCTAGCTTGTTCCCATCGGCATAAGAAAGTGAACCAATTTATCACACTTCGAAAGGTTTATCATTCATATTTCCAACCGAAAATATTTACCGCAGGTACTCAGGACCATAATATTTCTTTAGCGGAAAACCAATGCTATTTTTGCGTCTTCAATAATCTTGAAAATCGAAAAACATTTGCAATAACCAAAATGGTTTATTGAAAAACGAATGATACCTCGGGGATAAGGATGAAGTAGATAAAGACAATAAAGACAACACCAAAATTTCCTTGAAATAAGTCTCTTATTGGAATCGCCCGTTTTCGTTACTGATAAACTCGTTACGTGTACTGTTCGCTACAAATGGGAACAGAGAAGTTATACGAGTACGCGAAGAATTATTTTTATAACATTGCATTATTAACGAAAATACAATTAAATCGAAAATTTCATTCAGCATCGAATTGTGATTGACCCACGGTTTTTGCACTCTTCCTCTTTGATGCTCTATCACCCTATTATTAAAAATGATTGGCGTATTATGACTTTTGTACCATAATGATAATATTTTCCCAACATTCCAGTCTAAAAATTTAACTGAATTTAGCTGCTTTAATGACAGGAAGTTCTCATTAAGATTCAAACTCATTTACACTTGGCAAAAATCCGAATTCAAAAGGTAAAACTCGATTGGATTTGCAAGGACCTGAGGTGCAATCATAAATGAAAAGCAACTATATTGATATTCAATTAAACTCAATAATCTCGAAAATACTCGTTTATTTGAACCATCAAATTAAAAATAGCCGAAAAATATGAGTTTCGGGCTGTTTTTGAATGACATTTTGGAAAATGCATTGCAATTAAAATAATATAAATACCTTAATTCATATCTTAAAATAATATAAGCCAATATACAGAAAAGAGTGATATATTTGTATCTGGCTGACACCGGAAAGACGCACCTTTGGTAAGTTTAAAGGGAAAGGTAAAATTCTCTACCTTAAGAAAAGACTAATTTTTTAAAACTAAATAATCTATGGCACAACTCAACTAGTTTACATTTAAATGTTACATTCATTGCATACAAAATGAAATACTACCTCGATCAAAAAGTTCCCGGAATAACCACCGTGTGGCGCTCCCATCGTTCCGATTTGAGTTCTGTTTTTTTTGTTAAATTGGTACATCTGTTGTTGATATTCCCTTTAAATCTTAGTGTCATAAATTGACATTTGCAAAAGTTACCGTCGGTTCTCGGTATGTCCATCAGTGCTTCCTGCGATTTTTCCATTACTTCCTCTCGGCTGCTAAAACGCGTTCCCCGTAATGGTTTTTTAACTCGATTGAACAGAAAGAAGTCACAGGGAGCCAAATCAGGTGAATTCGGTGGCTGTTGGATGGTATTTGTTGCATTTTTCGTCAAAAAATTACGAATAATGATAGCACTGTGCGACGGTGCGTTATCATGGTGCAAAATCCACGAGTTTTCTGCCCACATTTCTGGTCTCTTTCGGCGAATTGCTTCACGCAAACGTCTCATAACGCCCAAATAATACTCTTTGTTTACTGTCTGGCCTTCTGGCAAAAATTCATGATGCACTACCCCGTTGTAATCCATGAAAACCGTCAGCATTGCCTTCTTTTTTGACTGAAAACGACGTGGTTTTTTTGGTCTCGGCTCATTTGGTGAACGTCATTCACTTGCCTGATGTCTGGATTGCGTGTCGTACTCATAAACCCACGTCTCGTCTCCAGTAATGATCCTTTTGATGAATGTGGGATCGGATTCAGCCTCGCAAATCATGTCTTTTGCGACGTCAACACGGTCTCTTTTTTGCATGAAATTGAGGTCTTTCGGCACCAACTTTGCTGCTACACGACGGAAACCCAAATCATTAACCACAATGTCTTGGGCGGATCCATAGGCAATGTTCAAGTCCTCCGCTATTTCTCTGATGGTTAATTTGCGGTTATTGACCAACATTTCTTTTACTTTATCAATTTTTTCACCGACTTTCGATGTCGATGGTCTGCCACTGCGTTCATCATCTTCGATTGACTCACGACCACTTCTGAACCGCTCGTGCCACTGGTAAACGACCGTTTTTTTTAGAGAATCGTTGCCGAAACACTTTTCCAACATTTCCAACGTCCGTGCGCCACTAAATCCGTTTTTTACGCAAAATTTAATACAAGTTCGTTGTTGCAAATTTAAATCCATTTCTGAAATTGTAAAAAATCGCCAACACACACAGAGATAGATGTACTCTTGGCTACGTAACTTTTGCAAATGTCAAGTTATGACACTAAGATTTAAAGGGAATATCAACAACAGATGTACCAATTTAACAAAAAAAACAGAACTCAAATCGGAACGATGGGAGCGCCACACGGTGGTTATTCCGGGAACTTTTTGATCAAGGTAGTATATATTTTTTGAAACTAAAACTAGTGAAATATGAAAGGAGAAGAAAACTATGGAATTTGACATTTGCCTTATTCAATGAATTCCGTGAACCCAAACTGAAAAGAACTTATCCCGGTACATTCCTTTTAAGAATCTATTCCTCAATGCAAGGAAATGGTGCATGTTACGCATGGGTCGGTCGCTATTTGATTCCGTCATGCTGTGTGCATGAGGTTGAGGGGTGGGAGTCGAGGGAGATAAGGTGTTGGTGGATTTTGGACGCAGTTACGGCCTGAAGGAGGTGCGTGAGAGGAGAAAGACGAGGGTGGGCAGTTGAGGAAGAGTAGGGGGAGGGGGGTTGAGAGGTCGTGAAGGGTGGAGGATGGAGTGAGGGAGGTAAAGGAGGAGGTGAAGGGGGTCGTTAGGCCTGGAGGGTGTGAGAGTGGAGATGAGGAAGGTGGGAGAGGCCCTAGCACAAGACTAGAAGCCTTCTTGCAACCGCTTAATATTTCTCCCTCCCCAACCTCGCACCACCATTCTCACTCCCGACACCTAGGGTTTCGGGCGAATGGAGAGTGGGAAAGGCAGGGTGGGAGCGGGTGCGAGGAAAGCACCTAGTGGATGGAGAGAGAAACACTAGCGTTACACTTCATCCACTTCAGCCGGAGAGAGACCAGCCCCGCACCTCTCGGCCACCTCATCTCCCTCCCTCTTTCACCTCGACCGCCTTCTTCCTTGCCCACGCAATGCCCTTCGGACATACTTCCTAACCTTTCGGGGAAAGAGAAGGGAAGGGGTGGGGGGTGGGGAACGCGGGGAGGAGGGCGCGGCGGAGAGGGTTGCTTATTCAGAAGTTGTGGCGTCCGACTTCCGGTCGAATTACTCAAGGACTTTGGGGGAAACTTTAGGAACTGACCGCGGACTAATATTTCTGGCGTAAAACTACGACGAAACTGGCTTTAAAACTCGCTCTCGTTACCACGCCACTCGGACCAATTGCTTTGATATTAAGATGCCCGTCTACTTTGTCCGCCACACAGTGAAAGTGCTCCTCTTAGAACATTTGGGTTTAATTTAAAATTTTCCAGGGAGGAAAATAAAACGGGAGAAAGAAATATTTCAAAAGGCAATGACTTTTTTTAAAATTGTGATACTCCATTAATTATCTCCGCAAATGGCGGTAATTTGCCTCTCATTTTGAAAACTTAGTTCTCATGAACAGTTACCGTTTACGTATTTAGCAGGTATTTCTACTTAAGAAACATTCTGATTTTCATTAACTCTATCAGTGTGTGCACTGACGGAGACTTTTTTATAAACATGTTTTTGTTATTTATCGCTAAAAAATAATCATAGTTCACATACGCGAAGTATGAGTACAAGAGTATATATATAAGCACATCCTTTTTGGGCAAAAATATCCAAAAATAATGAACAACGAATGCGATATAGATAACATTATTATTTCTAATAACTAAATAGATAGTGGGCTGTCAACTAAGATTATTATAATTTTTTTTTACCCAATTAGGTATGTCTGAATAATCTGAGTGTATATTTATCGGGCCATTATTTATTAACTGAAGAAACTAAACAAAATCATATTTGCCATCATTTAAAAAATTGTAATTTATTATTTTTACCCCGGGATTAATTAGAAGCTGTGATTGCCATCATGGTTTTAAAAACACCAACTCTGAGGAAATGGAGCGTATAAGAAGGCGCAACCCTAAGCCCATTCCTCACTAGAGTCATTAGTCCTTCTAAAACGACGAACACATCTCAGAATGTCGCTCGGATGCATCACGTCGGAAGGCTTTTGGGGGAGAAGGGGATGATGAGCTTTGGAAGGGTCGGAGCAAAGGGTCTATGACACTCAAACGACCGCCGACCCACCAAAAAAATTAAAACATCAACTTGATTGATCTCTTGTAGTCAGGGAGTGACTCGATAAATAAATGACCTTAAAAGAGTTGAAAGATACAGCGGAAAGGATAGAGTAAAAGAAGTAGATGGGAACAAGAAGAAATAGTAAGTAACAAGATTTTCATCCCTCGGCTTGAGGAGGGCAGTTAGAATAAAAATATTACCACTCTCTTCAGAGGACGTGCAGGCCAATGAAGACTTGCCCATTATCCATTTGGTTCGAGGAAAGACAAATGAGTAAATTTCGAGTCGCACACACAAACGAGACATGCCGGCAAGGAAGGGGTGGGAAAGATTAAGAAAGAGGAAGAGGGAAGATGAAAGATGGAGAGGGTAGGGGAACGTAAGTGGAGAAGAAAGAAGAGGACGGAGTAGAGGAATGAGAGAGTAATGAGGGGTGGGGAAGCGTGCTTTGGAGAATCGCACTTGGGAGAAGAGGCATCTTAACGACTCTGATGCGTCAAAATTGAGTCAGTTGGTAGGAGCGGTCAGCCGAAAATATGGCGGGAGAGTATTGCTCAGGGACCGACGAAAGGAAAAAAAACCGGGAGGGGTATTAAACGAAGGAAGACGCATGTGCAGGGAAAAATGAGGGGTGAACGAAGATCCGTAAAGTGGGCGCATATAAGAAATGGGACATCATCTCCAGGGAAAGGATATTTTGACAAATCTAGAATGATGGAAGCAGGTTCTTGCAAGCTAACACGGGAATGGGGAATGTAATGATTCTGGAGCATAAGATACTCGAGAAAGGTTTAAAATAATGCACTATAACTAAGATATAGCTTGGTATCCTCAATAATGTGCGTCCTCTTAAGCAACTCAACACCGTTTGTATTCTGAAGATTTATCGAAACAGAAAGACGGCCATAAAAAAGACTTTTTGCTTACTTTAAGAGACCAAGCTCTATGCGATCATTTTAGTCAAGGATGAGTATGATTATGAAGTCGTCATTCAACATCGTGTACAAAGTTTCAATGTCATAAATTTATATTTATCTCAATGCATGAGTAAAAAATTAATGCGAGTGAGTTAATGAACCCATTAGGAGCATTATAAATGGATTTTATTCATCAAAAAATGAATTAATCCACAATGAGATCGTTTCAAAATATGAAGGGGACAATCTTGGAGCAGGGCTATTTACTATAACAAGATCGGGAGAGCGGTAAAAATTTAATTGTATTTTATCAGAAATAGATTTTACCATACAATCAGTTTTTATTTAAAAAAATGTGGATAACATTTAAAAAAAAATTGTTAGAAAAAACAATTGAGAACTCAACTCTAATAAATACAGATTGAAAGTATATAAATCTAAAAGGCAGCCATGCTTCATGGATAACGGGATGTATAATTTGATTATTCCCTCAACTTCATCTCTTGCTTTACTTTCTGTCTAAGTCACCTTTTCTAATTTTTTTCACACCCACATTTCAAAAGTTTCCTATCTATTTTTATTACCTCGATTCAACTATTATTTTTCTACGCCGTACAAAACCACGCTCCATATCATAGTTTTTGTCTTTTGTCATGCCTGTAAGCATTTGGCTGATGGGTAAACTAAATTTTTAGCATCCGCAAACATTACTGATGTGTTAACTGTCCACCAAAATTATTTTATAGGTCCTATTTATTTAATTATGTCCTCAACATACACGTTGAAATGCACATGTGATAATGAACTCCACTCTCTTACCCCTCCTCCTAACATTGTACTTCCCCACTTTCTATCACCCAATCGCGCCTGAGAAGCCTGCGACATGTACAAGTTACTGATATGTCACCTATCCCTCCGATCTACTGTTATATTCCACAATAAATTCATTAATTCTACCCAAATTACTCTATTGAATACCTTTCAGAAATTTAAGAAACAGATACGTCCTGATTTTTTTTCTATTCAACTGGCTATACGTGACATTGATTCAATGGCATCGTGCATTACTCTCCCCTTTATGAAACCAAACTGATCATTTTTATGCATTTATTTTATTCCTTACTTAAATGCTTATGAGATAACTGCCCAATTTTCTCTCCCCGTACAATCAACTCTGAACTGGCGTTTACGAGACGTGAACGATCACCCTTTCATCTTTTGGGTCCTTTAGGGCGTCCCTTGTTATTCCAAGAATCATTACTTCAGATTATCCAAACGATCATCACTGAAACGGCCCCTTCATAGTGAATACCAGATCAGATCAGAATGTCATATGAGCTTCATCATTTTAACACTGCTATATTTTGAAGCCCAAATATTCATTTGAATAATCGGTACCTATACACATTTTCTCATGACTCAACTGTTAATATTATTAATGAGATCTCCTTTGTTGTATATACGGCTGAAATACTTTTAGCTGGCTTAAAATCTACGAAATTTTTATTTTATTATTATCTTCAAATAAACCAAAATCTAATTTTAACATCATAATACTTCTTTTTTGCATACCGACTCTGAATTTTAAATATTTATTATTCCAAGCATAAAAATAAAAAATCTGCGAAAAGTACCTCTTATACATAGTGCGAGAGTTTTATCTACTAAAGGTGTCTCAAGTTATTAGGGTTATATTCTGTGTGCACCCTCGAAAATCTCTGAGTTGCGAATGATTGAGCCCCTCCGTATAAATGTAGACGAGCAAATCCATCACTCTTCGCATAAACTAGCGCTCTATGAAATTGCCATCATATGAGCGATTAAATCGTTCCGTGTAAATCAAGCTTTAAGTGGACGGGATACACGTTGATGAATATTCACGATGAGCTAAAGGAAGATTATGTAAATGGACCGAGCATGACATGTCGCGTTGGTCGTTGTAATGAATTGCTCCGTTTCGAAAAGTTGACCATGAAATGTCGATCACGAAGTCATTGCCTCCGATGCGGTTGACTTGGGTACTGCTTGTTTATAATTCGAGTCATGGGAGAACATAGGCCGAAATGGTGCGGTTTCAAGGGAGGAGGGGAGAAGGGAAAGGAATGGAAGGATGCGTGAAAGAGGTGAGAAAGTGCTTGGGGGCGAGGAGGGAAGAGAGTGAGCCTAGAGAGATGACGAAGGATGACAGAGGCGAGGAGGGCGGAGAGAAAGAGAGAGGGAAGGATAGGGCTGGGGAAAGTGCGCGCGGGAATTGGGAGGGAAAGGAAGAGGACTACATGATGAGGAGGCAAAGGAGCAGAAGATAGGGGATGATAGTGAGGGTAGGTGACATGAGGGAGAGAGAGAAAAGAGGGGAGATGGACCAGTTGGTTACGGAGGGAGGAGAAGGGAGGGTATGGGAAGGTGGCTGGTGGGTAGAGAGAGGCGGAGGGGGAAAGAAAAGATTCAGGTGTCACTGGCAGGTTGGAATCCCGAGACAAGCGCACTGCATCGGACAAGGGGGGTGTGCGGCTGGGAGAAGCGTGGCGGCCGGAAGAGCCGGGATCTGGTGGGGCCGGGGGTGGGTTTGAGTTGGGCGTGACGGGGGCAAAAAGGAAGGAAAAGAAAGATAGGGGTTGGGCGAGAGGATTCAAAGGGGCGGGTGTGGCGGTCGAGAGAGGAGGGGACAGGGTGTGCGGCGTACCCGCTAAGGTGGGCCAAGAGTAAGGGGGGAGGTGAAAGCGGGGCGAGCGTGTGGGGACGGTGGAATGGAGTGGTAGTGTCGGATGATGGTTTCTTTATGTCCGCACGGTTGGCGAATGTGAAAGGGTTTAGCCGTGGATGCCAGGGCGGATTTTGTTGCGGCGCCGTGCGGAGTTTGTAATCTCGTAGCCGCGCTCTTCCCTCCTGTGGGGGAGTAAAGCGCTCCGTTATGAAGCGCTGCTATCGAGATGCCGTCGTATATAAGGGCGTAATTGTGTCATTGACGTCAAGATAGACGGACAAAAGCTCCGACAAAAACTTGAAGGGCGCGCATGGACATCAAAAGAGGGGCGCTAAGTGTGAGTACCAATATTCCTCGACATATTGAAATTACCCTATGAATTCAGATATTACCGTGATGTGAATAAACGATACTGAAAGAAATGGCAGAAAATCCTTACGTAGCACCTACTGAATTCATTGACTGTATACTTTTCGACGGGCATTTTAGCTGACTACAAATTGCACTCCAACAAATAACCATATAAAAAAGGGGATTATGAACTTCGTCATAGTAATATGCACTTTCTTCATGCAAATAAACGTTTAAAGTTTTAAGAAGATTTTTAATTTGTCGTCATTATCCTATCCGTTATGATAGGCATGAGAATTATTAAAAGCGGACTACAAATTGTGGCAAAATATTCTAATTATTTCGTTAATACATTTGATGAATATCTGTCATAAAATATTAAATAACATCAAAAAGAAAACAACAGAACCGTATGCAATGCAGCCAGTAAGATATTTTATTATTTACCCGTTGCAAGACGCCGCTTTAATATTTAGATAAATCAATAATATTAGTATCAAAGCCCGTAAATACACGAACTTTCAGGCCTGTTAAAGAAAATAATCAATTTTTGATCAAATTCTTAAATGGAGTAAGTTGAAATAATGCATAATAAACTTTTCAGACGAGTTTCGCAGCAATTGTTTAGCAAATGGCCAAACGCTGGAATAACGCAATAAAACAACATCTCTGAAATTAAAAACGAACAAGGAGTCCTAAGTCGCATTGTTATTGATTACCTTCGCAAGGGCTCCGCGAGTGGGCCATTAGCGCGTCGTAAAAACCGATATTAAACTACAGCAAGGTAAATCATTGGAAAATGCCGAAAAAGGCAAAGAGGCGTCATTAGCCAATCCACGGAGCACGGCGCCGGAAGAGAGATCGCATAAAAACGCGTAGAGTTGGAAATTTGGGATGGAGGGAGAATATGAGGGATATCCCCCTCCGACCTCCGTAAGAACAAGAAAAAGTGCGTCGTCACGTTCTTGCCATGGGCTCCCTCTGGCGGAAGTAACGTCCAAAGGGAGGAGGAGGGTGAGGGAGGGAGAAATTTTGGAGTGCGTGCGGAGTAGGTAAGGATGATGGGTGGTTTCGAACGCCGCAGCGAGTAGGCGCGTGACTGTTGTAGTCATGGGTGGGCCTGGAACGGAGAGTGGATGGAGAGATGGGGGGGTTGAGACTTTTCGGGAAGCGGCAAAGGGAGGCTGTTATGTTTTGGGGAAAGCGGAATGGGTACGGTAGGGAGGCTGGGGAGAGGGTTTGTATGGAGGAGGAGGGTTTTTAGGTGGTGGGGGTAACGGTGTTCAGGGGTTGGGGGTGAGGGCGTCGCCTCCCGCCCACTGCCGGGCTGGGCAGTGGGCGGGAGGCGACGAGGTCTCAGGACTCGCAAAACGATAAACGCAGGCGGAAGAGAGGTGGAGTGGAGGGGTTGTCAGAAGTTACGCCACTGTTCGCAGGCTGATGGGCAAGAGAAAAGAGATGAATGGAGCTTTTTGGGTCTCCGGGAACGATGCCGGGGTGGCAAGGGGCGCGTGGGGAGAGTAGGGGAAAGGGCGAGAGGAAGAGCGAAGAGGGCCAAGGGAAGTCAGGGGGATGAGGTGGGGTGGCTGAGAGATGAGAGATAGAGGAGATGCGTTAGTCGGGTGAGGTTGACACTTGAATTTCGCCTTCCGCGTTTCCAATTCCCTTTTTCCCTCTCTCTCTCTCTCTTCCACCCACACACTTATTTTCCTATTGTTATGTTTTTTGGTGAATAAGGAACCCTCTTTTTCTCCTTGCCGCTCTCTCGCCCTCCGCTCTCTTCCTATACAAGCTCCATCTCACTCGCGCAGCCCGCAATGGCTGCTGATGAAGCCTTTTGAGGGAGAGATAAGAAACGATCCCACTTCGGCGCACCACTCGGAAGAATCGTTCCATTCCAGGCTCACTTCATTAGGATTCGCGCGACGTGCAGTCTGCTAATTGGCATATCGCAGACGTCGACGTCAGGAACGGTTATCGCCAAGAAGAGGATTCTTTTGTTGATAAAAAGGAGAAACGTGCGGATGACTTTCAAGTGGTTCGAAAATTGCGAATCGAAGAAAAAACTTCTCTGTGTGACGACTAAAAACAGAGCTCAAATTAAAGCAGAGTGCTCAATTGTTAGATACAAGGGCTTTTGCGTAACCTACATTGGAACCGCAACGTTTTAAATGATTTTAAAAATATATAAAAACAATAAACAGAAGAGTATCGTAGAAAACAATTGAGATGTGAATTCCTACTACATTTGTATATAAGAAAGAGGTAAGTATAGAGTTTTTTGGAATATTTTAGGACATTACCAAACAGCAGGACCTTTAAAAGCTTTCCTCTAAGTTCATTCACAAAGAGAATGCCATATCCTCGGCAGTTAAAAATATTATTTTCTTGTTAACATACAACACATACTTGAGCTCGTACGGAACTCATCGCATTAGATACGTGGGTTGACTTAGCAGAGCTAAAATTGAGCACCATAAAACAGTATTTAATACTTTTTGCCCATGAAGCTTGACGGTTCACTAAATTTACGAGATGCAAATTAAAAATAGCATAATTTTGCTCAAAAAAAAATTTCAGATAAAAAAAAACAATGACGTCAGGAATTGTCTGAATTAGAAATAACTAATTATGAATGCATAAATATTTCAGCATTGACCATCATAACTATCATCAAAATAAACACCAACCAATAAATCTGTTTTAAAGACTCCTTAGCAAATTTAAAGAAAATAACAATCAAAAGAAAATCTGATAAATCTGGCTAAAGTCATTTTTCCCGTTAAAAAGAACCATGTTTAACGCCGAAGGAAGTACATTACTTTGACTAATATGCATGAACTCGTTTATGCCAATCTGATGGCATACCTACATTATTCATATATCAGGGCCTCCTCCGAGATCTTGTGACGTTGCCACTTGTGAATATAATTCTCAGAAAGCGGAAGGGATAAAATGCTCACGATAGCCTTCCTCAACGGCTCTCCTACAACCTCTTCACCCGAAAAACTTCGACTGCATATTGGACCCTAAGTCTCGCGTCATCCTTTCTCTGTACGGAAAACTTCAAAAAGGAGAATGGGTAGGAGGAGATCAGAGATTCGATGCCTTTCCGCTGACTATTTAATGTGGATTAAAGTCAATGTCATGTTCTTTGACGCGAGAGCTGGCCGAGTAAGGCAGAGAAATAACGACTCCGGTTCCTTTCTCCACGAGAAATGCCACCAAGATTTTAGACAGAGAGAGAAGTCCGACCAAGTAAAAGAAACGGCAAAGGAAGACAGAAGGAAGGACGAACGAAAAATTGTAGAACTTTACCTCCTCTCTCCAAAAGACAGAACTTTTTCTTTGACGATGATTATTTTTTTGCGCGAAAACTTTTATCCGTTTCCTCCTCAGAAAAGGCAAGAATGGTTCGCTCTTTCATTCGATTAGGCGAAGATGCGCAAAAAATACGCTTCACTTATTTTTAGGCGCAGGAGACAGGCGGCTGAGAGAAACGGCTCGGAAGGAGACAGTCCTCGGCAGAATAGTTCGAATCGGCCGTCGAGGCAGAAAGAAAGTGGAGATCTTTACTTCTGAGCGAATAAGTCTGATTCCGGATAAACATGAGACCAGTCCAGCCCAAAAACATGTTGCCAGGAATTAGTCTGAAGAACGGCATGATGAGTGTTTGAACTGAATCACACATTTCGAGTATTCCAGAAAAAGCTTTTAGTAAATTTGCGCACTGTTCATAAAAAAACTGTTAGCGCTCTAGGCTCCTTACGAGGGTAAGAAACATAAAATAAATGCCATCATGCATAAGAAGCTTCCTGACAATAAATAATGAAAACTACCTGGTCATGGCCATGCCGTATGAAATACAGGCATAATAATAGATAGCAAATAATTTTTGGCGAACACCATTTTTAACATGGAGAGTATTTTGTGGATAGTATTGTTGGACAACTACTGAAATAGTTTTATTGATCCACTCCTTTGGCCCACCTTGCCCATTTAGTCTTCTACGACGCTGAACCGACTTGTGCCGAATCCAAATTCAGTTACTGCCACATCTGGAAGTGTCAGCCAAGTGTACTCCATGACCTAAGTTAACAAGCAGCCGCTTCTTGACTACGCGACCTACGCTCGAGACAAAACTCCTCCTATTTCCTCGGCAGAAATCTCCATTCGAGATGATTCCTCGAAATACATCCACAGACGCATAACACCAACACACATGCCGGAATCGGGAAGAGGGGGTCCTTCAAAGAGACGACTCCTTGCGTGAGAGAGTCTCTCTACGCGTTTTAACTTCCAAGAGCTTCCGACTCCTTCCCAGTCTGAAGGACCCCTCTGCCCGGCTATATGTGGGTGGTCTAGCTCCCCTTCCGCTACTGGGATTGCTCCAATTAGAGAGGGAGTCCAAAAGTGCATCGCCGTAGCATGAAAAAGGAGACTGTGCCTGGGGGGCGGAGAGAAAACAGGGTTGGCTTGTTCCGAAGAGGGCACCAAGCACTCGTCACGCTTCGCGTATAAAAAATAACAAGGCCCAAAGGGAAGATGAGGGTCGGTGCGGGAAGAGGATTGGGCCTGGGCGGGAACATACGGGACTATTGGAGGGTGAGAGTTTTGAAGAAAAGGGTAGCGCTATAAGATGACAAACATTTGGGTCATTTAACGACCAAGTGTATAACCACGTGAATGTTGATAATGGTATCATTTAATGTTTAATATTCTCAGCCTCTCCCCTAAGTATAATATTCCTAAGTCAGTGCTAAGGCATCATTCTAACCATATAACTTCAACCAATGCCAGGAAGAGAAAAAGAATAAAGTATATTTAAAGAAACTGAATGAGCATGAAGTCAACATTTAATACTCATAATTTACGATGGTTAAAAGCAGAGATGGAGTAGTTTTCTTTGTATTTTGATATTCATAAAATAACTTCTAAAATTAACTAATAACAAAATAAAAATAAATATCTATGCAAAGAATAAGCAGGTTGTGTTGGCATATCAATGTATTGGCGGATTCTTTTGAAAAAAAATGTTTAGAGCTCCTTAACGTCGTTGAATTTAGGCGATGGTGGGGGAAACAGGGTTTATGATACACATTTAAGAAACATGCAGAGATGTCGATATACGTCGCCAGTCTGGGAAGCATATTCGCAACACAGTTTTAGGCGTAAGGTAGTGACAATCCTTCATGATGAAAGAGGACACGGCTTTTCCACAAACAATAGTTTAATACGATCTAGGTTTCGTTACAGTGCAACATCTTGCTGTGTATCAGATTTAGGTTGTATTAAAACTATTAATTGTGGAAAAGCCAAGTGTCATCTTTCATCGAGTGGATTTACTTCGAGCGGACGTGGGAATACATTTAGCAAATAAAATGGTTGCCACTTTCGACACCAAATGGAAATTGAACCGCGCGCGGGTGATAGAACATTAAAAGCATTCATACCACGATGTCACCTCACCGCAATCATTGAACTATGCTTGGCCAAAATGAAAGGAACTCATCTTTATATCCCGGGCGACTCAAGGAGGCGGGTGAGAACAAAACCTCGTATCGCTGTCGGGGAGAGAGAGCTTGGGAGATGGGGCGCTTCCATGGTTGCGAGCATTAGTGCAGCATATGCATGAGGGCGGGGGAGTACATCTCCCTCCCTCGCCATCCCCCGCCTCGTCGACCTTCCACCCCCATGCAGCCGGAGAGCCCCTTCTGCTGTGCATATGCGAGACTTCATCCCCAAAGAAGCGCGGTGGCCGGTCTCAGTAAGGAAATGCGAGGCGGGCGGGTAGAGAGGGGTCCAGTTCCCCCTCCCTATAGGGCAGGGGAACCGTGGAGAGGCACCTCGGGGAGGAGTAGGAGAGCCTTTTGTGGGCTTGCACGGGGGTACGGACTGCAGGCGGTCTCGTGGAAGACACAAAGGCTACTCAGGTGTCTCGAAATTGCGCATGTATGGACTCTTGGAAATCCTTCAATTTTGCTCTAAAAGGACCGAAAACCACAGCCGACGGGACACTCTGCATCATTTTAGCCCCAAAAAAAAGCGTCTTCCACGATATTTCCGAGCATTACGGACGGAAACGAAGTTCGTAACACTATCAATTCATATGAATGACGTCTTTCGGCTCTTACAAAATGACACATGCGCAGCGCTAAAGCCGCCCAAATTGGATAGCTACGTATTTTTATCAAAATAATTGACGAGAGCAAAACCCAATATATAGGCCTACGGTCGATCAGATTCAGAGGAGCATCAAACGTGGTCATTAAAGCAGGAGGATAGACGTAGATTAGAGGCTTTTGAAATGTAGGTGTGGAGAAGAATGGAGAAGGTGAAATGGACAGAGAAGAAAACAAATGAGGAAGTACTTGGTATTGTGGGCGAAGAGACGGGTTTGTTGGGAAAAATCCTATGGAGGCAGGAAAAGTGGATGAAGGGGGTTTTGACCGGAAGTGGGATGTTGAAGACTGTGATAGAGAGGAGAATGTTGGGCAAACAAGGAAAGGGAAGGAAAAGGATAGGGATATTGAAATGTAATGAAATAATTGACTTTGTAATTCCACACACTTTCCAGGATAGGGATGTTGGACCGGATGAACGGAGGAAGAAAGTACTCAGAGATGAAGATGGACCTGATGTAGAGTAGGATGCTGGATTTTGTGTTTTGCTAGGAGTCACAAAATATTTATTTAGGAGCTGTGTCCATCCAAAAACCTACCTTAACCGGTAGATTACCTACTAATAATAATCATAAAATATAAAGATTCCATAAAAAATGCCATGTGCACCATTAATGCATAGGCTTTCTTGCATTATTTAGCATTTGCATAACCTTGCTACCAGCTATCAGCCAAATAGCTCATGCTTACGAAAAATCATTAAAACATAGGTGTTCAAAACATTTTGTTGTATTTGGGTTTAAAATCTATAATTTAAATACCGCAAATGCATAGTAAAGCTTGCATAATAACTTTATGGTTTTTATTTAGAAGTTTACATTCGAGACTAGAAATCGAATTTGTCATAAAATGTGCCATAATTATTAATGCAAATATAAACCCGCAGATAGTTCCTAATAATTCCATCTTTTAAAAATTGCATGTAAACTCTGAACCTAAAAGAATAAATATTTCTGAAATTCCTTTACTAGGAACTAATTTTCGAAAATTTATGAAATATAACCATAATATAATGGAATGAGTTGAAATAAAACAGGTATGAATACGGAAAAGTGAAACTCATTTTATCACATTGATCTGCTTTATCCACCCCTAAAAATTACCCGTCAAATTCCTGATTTATCACAAATTTATTTTGCATTATCTCGAAGTAATATTTAAAATAAATACTATGGGAAATTTTAAGGTTATTTCTTACCTTTCATACGCAATAAGAAGACCGGGGAAGAATCATTATTTCATATACACGCACACATGTATGTATATACATGCATATTCATATATCAAGGCAGTCTAAGAATTTTTTTATGCCGTCTGAGCTAAAAGGATTGCTCTGGGGCTTGAAAATGGACTAAAACAGATTATCCTAAAAAACTCACAGAGCTATATGAAAAAGCACGATGCTCCCTCTGTACAGCGTATGCATTGCAAAAGCCAGATCCATTCACTCGCGAGTGGAATTGCTTTCCGTCCATCGTCCACTTCGAAAATCCTACTACCTTTCTCGTTATTCTCAGTGAGGACACATATACTATATGCATATATTTATGTACTCCTCTCAGTCCTCTTCCGACCGACAAATCCCGCAGGAAGCAGTAGTAAGAGCAGTCCAAAGTACAACTTCTACATCGCTATCTCAGTCTTCTTACGCACAAAGGAGAGACGGGAAGGAAAAGACAAGTAGGCGGCTGGATGCCTTTGCTGTAAGGGGCTTTGTTGCTGTGGTCGCGCGGTCAGCCCTTCTCGCCATTAACCCCTCAACTACTGCCCTGCACCTCCCATCCGGTCTCTCCTTCCTATCCCTTTGGGTCTCTTCATCCCTGTTCCCACCCAAGGTTCTACCACGCCTGCTAACCATGGACGAAAACCCTACGTTTTGCCCCTATATCGTAACTTTCTCACTCTCTCCCAAGTATTCCCCCCATTATACATCTTCGCGGAACAATAGCTTCCTCAGTGAGTGATGACTAAACACCAAAAACTTTGAGAGAAGAGGAAGAACTCTTTATCCTTATCTCAAAAACTTTTGACGCAGAGGGTATTCGGCGCAGGCGCGTCTTCGCGATGCCACCAACGCTCCTGCAGGACGCATACTTTTAGAGACCGTTAATGCACCCAAAGAGAAAGTCACGATTAGTACATTAGAGGAATAATATTCTTGGTTTGTCCTCGTACTTGGTATTTGGCGATTCGAAAACTATGACACATGATCATGGGAACTATATACGAAGATGCATACGCTAACGTTTCTAAATTAGGCAAGTAGATTCCTTACCCCATTAAAAATGGTATCGTGCAAGAATCGCCATAGATTGTGGGGATAATGTTAACAATTTAAATTACAAAATGAGCAAATGTCATGGAAATTGTCTCTCCATCTTAAATTTTCAAATATTTATGAAAACACTATAATGAGGTTAAATTTACTGAAATACTACCCGCATTCATTAAATAACTATGCGGGAAATACTACCCGCACTACATTAATGTTTTATTCATTGAACCATAAAGTGACTTATACTTTTTGGCACAGGTTTTTCTTTTCCAATAATCTGCAATTTATCAAGACGACACTGCTAAAGCCAAACCATTTCCTTTTCCCATGAACTGTGCCATATATTATGTTGCCATTTCAAATTTCATGTAAAACATTACAGAAAAATATTTAGGAATTAAATATCTATTTTTACAAATGGAAAATAAATTGTGTGAGAAACCTGAACCGCTATAACATTCTTTGCAGGGGTAGGATTCCCTGGTTAAGGTTAAAAAAAATATTTCAGTTACCCTCGTTTGATTCAAATAAAATTGTAAAGAAAAAATCAAGCGCCTGAAAATAATATTTTAAATTGTAACTTGGAAGTATTTAGTAAACATAACCGTGAACTGGCTACGGAGAATTGGCTCATGGATACGTCATAAAAAGATGAATTGCTAAATGCGCAACTAAAATATTACAAAGTAGAATACTAAAATAAATAAAGTTCCAAGTATTATTTGTGTTGTGGACTAAGTAACATACAAATTTTCTCTGATCGCATTTTGCCAAATGACGTGGATACCTAAGACTATTGTAAAATAAAAATTCAATAGCACAATATGTTAACACTTAGAATATTACTCTGATACAACCTGTGGTCAAGCTAATGATGTACTCGGTGAAATTTCCATTACATATCTAATTGTGGCATTGAGATCAAGTTTGCAAACAAGTATTCACACACTCCTTCACTCAGCAGCCTTAACTATTAGACTTTCGAGGAATGTACTACAGTATATAGGAAGCATTTAGAACGTCGACATAGTAGCGGTTGGACTGGAATATTTTTGGCGCAACTCGGCAAACATTTTCAAGCACTCAATAATTATGGGCACGCTCCACCGTGCCACGCAATTCATTTCTTAAATACAAGATATTGCTGGCCAGAGTCTGGGGTTGATAGCATGGAAAATGTTGCGAGATGGGTTAATAAGACGTCGTCGTTGAGGCAGTAAGGGATTAAAGGGAAATACGCCCGGAGAGTCAGTTGTAATTGCGAATGGAATGAAAAAGAGGAGGTGAAGAGGGGAGGCGTGGTGGTGGGAGGTGGCGCGTTCTGACGTCAAGAGGAGGAAATGAGGACCTTTTTGAAGACGGAGGGAGAAAGAATGAGAACCAGGGAGCGATAAAATGTCAGTCGGAGCATCGGGAATGCAGACTGAGCCGGTATTTCAGGGCCCGCGAATATGTAAAATCCCGCAGACGAGAGATGAGGGGGCTCATGGGTGGACCTGGGAGGGCAACGTTTTTGCGAGGTGATTAACTTGGCCGGTTCTCTTATCGTGAGCGAAGAAAAGAAGCAACAAGGGTATTTATGGTGGTCTGAGGTATTTTTACTAAGTTAACACCCATGCGAGTTTAAAAAACTAAGATATTAACGAGGGATGTTGAGGGATTTTGGAGTAGTTGAGAGAAAAGATGAGAGGAGAAATTTTTAGAAAATCAAATAGCTGGCTTCTGGACAGGCGGTTGATTTGTTTTGTGTGAGTGTCGGGTAAGCGAGGTTGGATTGGTGAGAAGGGCGGGCTGGAGAGAAATGGAATCCCGCCTTCGACGAGGAAGCAATTGTCGGAGTAATTGGTAATAAAGAAAGAACAGGGATGAGTCGGGAGAGGATGAGGAAGCAGCGTGAGGGAAGAAACAAAAGTTATATTCTCTCGTTGTGCCCTGATTCATCCATATGCATGAGAATTCTCTCCCTCCTTCGTGTTAAGCTAGATTAAAATGTAGGAGCTCATCGGGGAATAATTTTAAATTTAGCATCGCCTTCTTCTCCTATGGACAATCAAATATTTTATACTTTCACTGCATTAGACACTTGGTCGATTTTTTGTTACTTCCTTTCGGAATTTAATTACTCATGCAGCCATGGGTGCCAAAATATTGAAAGTTTTCGTTCATTATTGAAACTAGGATACTTATTCAAGCCGTAGCTGTGCTAAGTTCAAAGCTATCAAAAATATTTAGTCAAATCTATTTATGAAGGAATAGTAATTCCACTCAAACATACAAACATATGTGCACATTTGAATTAGGATACTTCCATGGTTTATTATTTGATGCTTAAATTTGCAGTAGTAAAAGGTGACGGCTGGGATAATGGACCGCTCAAGTAAATTTGAAAGTAATAATTGTATTGTTACATTTTATTAGCCTTAAACGCGATTACAGATGGTTTAAATTAGTCACTTAAATCGATGCTTACTAAAAAAGATTAATTTTTGACCTATGAGTGTTACAAACATGACTCTTAGCGCCAATGGAAATATACAATTGTACTATTACGTAAAATGACTATTTATTATGACAATATAATGCGAGTGACCCTTCCCTCCGCCTTTTTCAGTATTCGATTGCATGAAAACGAATACCATTGGAATCATTATAAGTTCTAATGACATATATTTTCCAAATGCCTTTTCCAATCACTCAATTGTGTTCCAAAATTGATATAAATTAGGCAAGGCTGCTTAAATTATGGACAGTCCCTCATGATCTCATGGTGAACTAACCAGAGTTGTTTATTAATCTAATGTAGAAGATTAGCATATGAGCGGGGGCCCCAATCCTAGGAGAACACACCCATCCAAAACCCTCACAACTCCCCCGCGCGGCAATGGCAACAAACACTGGATGTCGTTTTCCAATTAAGGCGCGCGCAATGCCGCCAAGCCTGAAATTCCAACGCACTTTCATTGTGCCGCCACGGTTATTATTTCCCGCCTTCAGAGGAGGCGCCTTCCAACCCACTTAGCCCCCTTACCCCCGGTTCCCCCCTCCATGCCTGCCTCCCCTCACCGCATTATTTAGATCAACTCCTCTCCGTCGCCGGCTTATTGCTACCCCTTTCCTCGACCTCCGGCCCCTTTATATACGAGCCCTAATTATATCAGCTTCACTCCTGTTCCCCGGTTGCCTCAACACCGCACTCCCTCCAAGACTTCCTTGAAATTCTCCACCCTTTGCCACTTCCCTATAAATCCCGAGAATGCATGGTGATGGAGGGATGCACTTGGTGGAAAATGAATGTTTCTCTCTCTTTTTCTCTCTCTATCTTCCCAAAAGGAATTGCGTGTCGTGCCCTCTGGATCGGGTGCATTGCGCGTCGCTTAAAAATTACTCCCTCCCGGTGCCTCTTGGGGAAAGCCGTGGGGAGTATTCACGTCCGGACGTCGCACGAGATCAAGATTTTTAATTCTCCGACGATATGAGAATGGACTTTATTCAGCTATCCCGTCCGATAGAGCGGAAAAGACTCCATTATGATACCAGTGATTACCAAGACCATTTAAATTAGTTCACCATAGCCATGGTGAACTAATCTACACGCGAGACAACGATAAAATGGATGAAAAATCGCTCACCCATTATTCTCACAAATCCTGAAAAATACTTATTTAGTCCATTAAAATAATTCGATAAAGTCAAATATCCATTGTTTCTGTTTAGGATACGTTTACAACAACGACAAGTGTAATCCATTACACTATATGCCGACATAAATTTTTTTAATAGCAATAGTTTTTCAATCGTTTAAAGTTTAATTTTTAAGTTTCATAAAGATGTGAACCGGGAAAACACCCCTCAAAATATGCCCCCGTTCGTTAAGGTAAAAATTTCCGCAGTCAATTGTTAGTGCAATGAACATGGTAGTCGGATTACTTGCATTACGTGAAATTTCCCTTGCGGCTGATGATTCCTTGGTAGCTGAGCCTTGCGTGTTGCAAACATCTACACACGGGTTGTCTGCCTCCTCAGGATACAACTTGCATGAGTGTACCAACTGCTTCAAGCGACCTTCCCTCGCCGAATATTACATTTCCTGTCACAAATTTATTCGCAAAATGGACCATAGAGAAGGCTATAATTCAGCGTCACAAATTTAACTCGGAGAAACAAGGTTCTCTAAATATTATTCGGAAGCCTTCACAGTTAACTCTGAGAAACTCATTAACATGAAATACTAAGCAGAGAAAATGTCATGTATCGCTATATACACTCGAACATTTTTTTTTTCTTATGCAGTCAAGCTGTGATAAATTAATATCCACAATGGAGCTATTTAATATTAATAAGTAAAAAATTAAAATACTAGAAAAGAACTAATTAAGCAAGGGCAGTTTGGCGGTAAGAAGGTTTGCAAACATTTTATCCAGCCATACAAGTTTTTCATGCTTTTTAATTAAATTATTCGTATTGCTTTGAAAGGTTTCCTAAAAATTAACTTTATTTTTCAATTCCTTTCTCTGGCACGCTTCCTTGCACTTACCAAAATTATTTCATAATTGAGCCGATGTTTTTTTACCTGTGCTTAACGTCATCGACAGTTTGCGCGATAATTCCCCACGCCTTTCTAAATCAGGAGTTAAATAAAATAATATTAGTCAAGATAGATCGCAAATTAGTTCATTCCCACAGTATCCTAAGGTCCGGTTTGTACAACAATGCAATACCTAACCGTCTTTATTACTAAGCGTGAAATTTTGTAGCCATAAGCATCACCTGCTCAGGGAACTTACAAAATATCTGGTTACGGCGAGGACGAGATCCCTGCGTTTGCTCTCCTCGAGTGCGGATTTATGTTGCACGAAGGCTCACGGTGCTGTATCCACGAAGTTGTTTAATGAGTAAGCCCAGATCCCAAAGTGCGCCCTGGCCCCGGAAGCGAGAGAGACTATGCCAGTAATAACAAAACAGCGGCATGCCTGCAGCTGCATGAAATGAAAGGGTAAATTACTTGACACGCTCGCGTAAGAGAATCGATTACTTCCCTTAATCATCCTAATTACATGTGAGGGTGTGGCTTGGATACTTTAATCATCATACTGCTGTCTAATGAACTCTCTTTTTATTATAACCTTATTTTACAATTAAAAATAATTTTGGTGCAACAATTTTTACCCAAGCTACACATTTTTATTTTACGTCATTAGTAAAACTAAAACCTCATTGCCCTTAATGTAATAAATTAGTCAGAAAATAAAGCCTGTGTTATGAACTGCATGCAACTGACAAGTGTGGAAACTGGCAATCGATATTCAGTTCAAGAAGTATTTTATACTGCAGAGCAATAAAGTCTGTTAAGATTTTGTTGAACCAGTGCGACAAAATGTGATCACATCTTAAATACAGCAATTTAGCAACTTAGAGTTAAGAATGTTTACAAAATAACTGTAGTAACACATTTTTCTGCATTTTAGGCCCAATAATAAGGCTAATTCAACACATTTTTTCGTCCCGTTTACATTAAGTAATAAATAAAGTAATAACATTATCAACATTGTTCACGTTTACAAGCAAATGCTTTTAGATAGTTAAATTGCACTCAAATTTTTAACTAATTCTGTTTTTTTGGGTATCCATTGCAGTGTTTGCGCAATATTGGTTCGGTATTGTCAGAGCATCTTCGAAAATATGCAACTAAATGGATAAAACTCCCGACTTTTACATTGCTTTTGTTCAACGAGCTCAATTCCTCGTCCCCACACCCTCGACTCTTTACTGTGACCATTTCCCATCCATCGAACTTATTTCTCGCTAAAACCCCTATTCCCCCGGCTCGACTTCGTACCAATTACCCACTTCGCCCACGCACACAACCCTCCCCGCACCCACTATGAGAATAGAAGGGAGAGAGAAAGCCCAGTGCTTTGCCAATCATCTTCCCGCCATAAATCCACCACCCCCGCGCTTCTCCGCCTTCCCCCTCTGGAACACATTGCCAGTCCTTCACGCCTCTCTCATTGTCCCTCTCATTTCACCGCATCCATCCCTACCCGTCCACCAAACTCTACCCCCAACCCCTACATCATACTGCCCTTCGTGGAAAACTCCCTCCTCTCCCAAGACCACCCTTTTAAATCCCCCCCCAGCCGTCCACCCCTTCCCCTTACCACCCCTTCCCTACCTCGCGCCCTATCTCCCGAAGCCATCTCCTCCATCACTACTCGCTCAATCGCCTCTTTCTAATTCTCATTCCCTTTGTTCTCTTTCCCAAACCCGGCTCCGAGAGCCACCCTCCTACCCTCTTCCGAGTTTCTCCCTTAAGGCTGTCCACCCACTCATACCACCCCCATCCCATCCCAATCCAACACCCTCGTCCCTCAGCTACCCTTCCACCCTTTTCCTTTGGCATCCCGACAGCCCTCGCCCGCACCACCTCCCCTGGATATCCCTCCAGTCCTTCGTTAGAGGCAGCGTTGGCTTCAATTTACGCCAAGAACCCTTCCAGACCCTTTTCCAACCCCGGAGCCCCTCCCACCGCTACCTCCTCTTTTCCACCCTCTTCCCACCCCACTACCCTTGCCCGACGAAACGAATAATAACAATAAAGAACTCCGCGAGGGGGTAGGAGGTGGAAGGGGGCTGGGGGGATCGGATGGCGTCGTTCCAGGGGAGAGGAGGCGAGAAGGGAACGGGGAAGAGTTGGGAGGGTGGCGGGTGGGGTGAAGTCTTTCGTTCCTAAAGTGAACCCAGAAGGGGGAGGCTGTGGTGCGGGGGGGGAGGGGTGCGTTGGTTGGTTGGGGAGGTTGGTTGGTTTTCACGGACGGGGTGAGGCCGGCTGGAGCGGAATGGGTCGGCACGAGGGGGAGGGAAGAAAGGGGGCCAAAGGAGGGTCGATGGAGGGCAACTAGGGCACCTACCACGGAGATGGTTAAAAGTATAGTTCAGGGTGAGGAGTAATATTTATCGGTAGAAATTTATGAATATTTAACACTCGTGCACGCCGGGAGCACTCTCATTTCAGAAGTTTTTGATTTTATTCTTCGAAATAAATCGAAGCACAATCGCTCTTGGTCTATTTAATTCAAATGTGCACTTTACCCGCTCCCCATTACCATTCATGAATATTCGGGGTGCCCGGCTAATGCTTGAGCCAAAAAGAAAAGAGAATCGCTTCTGAGTAGGACCAAAGATAGAAGTACATCACTAGAACCTATTTTTCCAGCACTTAATTCAGTTTCCATTGCAAAATGATCATAACCTTCAGCGAATTATTTTCGATTCTCAGACTATCAGTTAACTGCAAGCAATTTCCATCAAAAGACATTTCAAACAGTTTTATGAGTGACTAATTTTCTATAAAAATATTAAAAATGAGAAAAATCCAAAAGATGGGCTACATAATTGTTAAAACAAGATATATGTACATTTTGAAGATACTGAAATACAAATTATAATAGAAAAATTCCACTCAGCAGGAATGAGATAAATTTTTATTTTAGTCGAATACGTTAAATGAAACATTTTGTATCCTAGTTCTAAAAAATTCCCGAATTAATCGGTGTTTCTTATTTAAAATGAAAGGATAAAATATCACAATATTCTATAAATAATACCCTCCGGCAAGTTGTTAAGGATTAACATGCAGTTTTAACTAATAATAATCTCAATTCAAATCCTCTAAAGGAAATCAAGTTTGAAATAATTGATGACATTTTAATGAATTAACGATTACTTTATTATTAAGTATTGTTTCTTTCCGCAGCATCATCCTTTCTTATGCCCATCATTTCTCACCCTCACTCAATTGACAATACTAAATCTTTTCATACCAAAAATAATCCACCTCACTTTAACCCCTTCTCCTCCTAGTCATTTCTTCTATTTCTCGTCCATCGAACTCTACAATAGGCTGCCACTCGCGATAACTCGTCGAAACAGCCATTTTCACCCTATACATCGACACACACACACGTACTCACGATTCTTCCCTCTATCTCCAAGACATCCCCTCCTCTTCCATCCTTAAAACCATACCTCAAACCTTAACCCTCGAGTTCCGCCCTGTCCCTACACCTTAACCCTCGCACCACCTCAAGACAACTTTGTTAATCAGGCGAACTTCAAACAATGGTGATGAAAAGGGTGGCGGGAGAGGTTTGTAGAAGGAGATGAAATAACGGAGGAGAGAGAAGAGAGATGAGGAAGTGGAGGCGAGAGATTGGAGGGAAAGGTAGCAAGCGATGAGTATAAGGGATGGGACGGATGAGCATGAACTCGAAGGAGGAATTTGCTGTAAAGAGACAGAAATAAGACGCAGTGTGAGAGCCTGTTTTTGTGTGCGCGAGCGTTTAAGAGCGAGAGAGCAAAGAGCAATAATGCAAAGAAAAGGAGAAAAGGGTTTGCAAAGAAAGAGGAGAGGAGAGTGCTAAAGGAGGGGTAGATTTGGTTTTGTTAAAAGGCGCGCGAACAAAGAGTTCCCTTGGTTGAAAAACAATAAGTATAGCGGCAGTAACCCGCCCCCCCACCTATTTCCAGTCCCTTCTTCGCCAAAAATCGACTCCCTTTACCCCACCCATACGGATAACGGAAGAATTGAGAGATTGTTTTAGGTCGCTTGGGAAAACGGGAGACCAGTGCAGAGTAAAAGAGGAAGAGGGAACGGTTTGAGGAGGGGAGGGGACATCCTGCGGTGTTAAAGGGGTCTTTTTTCCCCTGCACGCTATCCATCCTCCCACCCTAACGTCTCCTTCCCTTTCGGAACCCCAAATGAAAGGGAGAGATGGATTTGATGCCGTTTCACGCTTTTTAAAGTAAGTCGTCTTTCCGTTAAGGATCGACGAAGCGTTTCGAATGCCATCCAACTTCGATCCTCGCGTTATCCTACCGCATTAAAATTCTAGAAAAGCCTGAGAGGAAGTGGACCAAATTTGAACGGGAGATCCGCCGTTATTTCTGGAATTAATGAGACCTTGTCCATATAAGAGTTAATTGTGTACCTTTATCTCCGTCTCCACACCATTTCACGGACATCAATATATTCCACGTCCATGAGATTCGAGACCCTCATTTCATTTGGAAGAGCAGTAAACGAAAACAATGCGTACACTTCGATAGGACGATGAACCCATTCCAGTCCACCCCTCGTCTTCTGCATTTTCCGACTGCGCTACCAGACGAGGAAAGTCGTAAGTGAATTTTACGATTGAGACAATAATCTACTTTTGTGTATGGTACACTGCACTGTCAAGAACCATAATGCGAATTATTCCGTGGTTATATGTGGCCCATTATGATAGGATAATTGGCATTGTGTTGAGTCAATGGGATTAATATAGAAGATAAAAACAGATTCATCCACTCATATGGATCTTTATGTTCATCATTAAATGCTTTCTTGTAATTATTAGCTGGCTGACCAGATTGTAGGTTTCTTTTTACGCCAATGCATAAGCTGGAATGGCTGAGATCTTGACAAGATGAAGATTTATATATATATATATATATATATAAATCTTCATCTTGTCAAGATCTCAGCCATTCCAGCTTATGTATTGGCGTGAAAAGAAACCTACAATCTGGTCAGCCAGCTAATAATTACAAGAAAGCATTTAATGATGAACATAAAGACACGGTGGAAGACCCGCGAAAACTTCATCAAGCAGATACGCCGGGAAAGCACCAGATCTAACTTCATATAAATTTTCGTGCATGTGCCGACACCTACTATTTTGATGAAATCAACAATGTAATAATGATGAAAGTATTTTTCTATGCATGTCGTGAAACCGACCGATGGTAATCTGTTGCTTTTAATTTAACTATAAGGATAGGAAACCTAAATCTAAGCCGCTGCAACTTGCAAAGCACTATGGCAAACAAACCAGCATGTATATTCCAAAGAGAGGGTATGAAATGGAAAGAATGTATACGACTTTAATTTGATAAAAAATCGCCAATTTTACGAGGAGAGCAAGAGGGTAGGAAGAAAGCACCGCGGTGGGAGAAAGTAAAAGGGTAGCGGAGAGAGGTTTTATTAGGTCGGTAGAGAGTTTGGTTGGGGCGGGAGTCTGTGCGTATAAGGGAAATCGGAGACGGAAACGGGAATAGGAGAAAGGGGGAACGTGTTAAGAATTAAAAGCGATGCCGGGGGTATAAAAAGCCTCCTCTCGGATGAATCAAGAATCAAGTCAGAGAAGGTGGAAATCCTGGAAGGTCGAAGACAGGGAGAGGGAAATGGTGGAAGGATGAAGCAAATAGGGCGTAGGGAAGAGAATAAATAGTAATGGCAAAACTCCATGAATGAGAAAAGAGTGGAGTTTAGCCGTGAATTAGGGTGACTATGGAGATGAGACGGAGGTTAAGAGAGGGTTAGGGGAAGATCCGGTGCCGCGGTGCATAATCAGGCCAATGGGAAGACCCCGAACACCCCGAAGACGAGAAGGATGACCTCAGCAACAATTAAAGAATGAAAACCTTTCTATCACCATGCGTTTATAATAAAAAAATATCTACTTTCGCAAGACAGTAATAAAGAATGTGTGGCCATAATATTTGGACAAATTGATCAATGCCTATTCCTGTATTTCGTATCGAAATTTGGCAATAATAATGCACCAAACTTGAAATAACAAACGAAAAAAAGGACAATATCACGGATTGCAATTTATATAGTACTAGAATTTTAGAAAAGCAGTGTTAAGTGAGTATTGGCCCCAGTTGGAGATTGAGGGACGACAAATCACTTGCTTGTCCTTTCCCTCAACGTCGTCAGTATTAATTGTAAAATACTCATAACTTCCGCACTTTTCGGGTATTTAAATATGAAGTGTAAGTAAAAGTATATAACGGTGGGTCCGAACTGACGGGCTCAAGTAGATATTACAAACTATCGACATTTGAGGAAACGTCAACGCCGAGCATAAAGGTCTTGATACTACACGCATTGCGGGGGCAATGGATTTAATGGAATTTTCCTCAACAGATAAAAATTATAGAATGTACCGCAGAGAACAAAAATATAACAAATGATACGTAAAATATGACTTATTTTGAAACAAAATTTTCGATGATGCAATAAAAAAAAACAAAATCATTCCTGTGCCTCCACGGCTGGATCATTTTATGTATTCCGTTTCAATCAAAATACTTGCATTGCAAAATTCGTCGTTCATATGGTTCCATCTTTTCTTCCAACTGCGAAATAATTTCCTTGTATGCAATCATATTCTCACCCTTCCACAAATACCAATGTGGAACCTTGACATGTAGGAAGGGCTTGCTATTTCCGATGACCCATAGCTGATAAGCACAGTAAATCCATGATCCGCGCTCAATGATAATTGCTCCAGTAGGGTCTACATAGCTATAAGGGTAAGAGTCATGGGAAAGCAATACACACAGCGTCGGCTCTACATAAGACGAATAACCTCAGCGGGACGGCCGTTTAAATTGATGGTGTTGGATCAAACAACTAGTAAGGTAGAAAAAGTGAAAAAACCCACTCTCTACCCACTACTTGACTCTAATTTAGAATCTCTGAAAGCTTGAAGACTTAATATCCAAACTCTTCCTCCAATTATAGCTACAGCATATTTGTAATCACTTGCGGCTTTAATGTACCAATGATTAATTTGGGAAAATACTGTGAATGAAAACTGGAAAATATCGCAATTAAAAAAAATAATTTTAAGTATATTGCACAAATTCTCGTTACAAAACATTGTCGAATCGCCGACATGAGATAAAACCATATTTGGCATTTTTTCGACTAATACCACAAATATCGTAACATACGTTGGTAAAATTAAGGACATTAGTTACCACCAAGCTATCAGTAGAAACGAAAACTTATTCCCGAAAGCGAAACAGGAAAAGCAGGAAGTTTATCAATTACGAAATTCAAAATTTCACGTTAGAGACTCACAACTGTGACATGGAACAAATTAGGAAAATGTTTTTAAATATTATTTGAGGCGTGATGGAAACTTTCATTCAACACAGTTCCAAATACAATAATAAGTAACCAAAATTATACAACAGAGAAGTCTGAGCGGCCTTAAAGACACAAGGATAAGTTTACTGAAATTTAAAAAATATTTTTAGTGGCCAAATTCCAAAGAAAACTTAAGAACTCTTAGACTCTCAAAAAAAATAAAAAATTGTAGTATTCAGCATCTTCAAAATCAAACTTTTATGCAAATACGGCGAAGATCATCTAGAATTATTTTCGTCTAATGTCAGCTGAATACAGGGGAAATTGATAGTTGGGGCAACAATGTCTTTGGCTTTTTATAATTATTTAATGAATACAATATTACGCATTCTTTGAAAGAAGAAAATGACAAAAGTTAAACTTATGCGTAAAAGAGGTTAATGTCATAAAAATTTCTTCTTAAAAGTTTACACACAAAATATTGGGACAGAAAGCAAAGTCTCCCACACGAAGAAAGATCTTATTCCCTGGAAGCAAAATGAAAAGGCTTTAAAAAATTGAAAATATACAAAGCCCTAGGCCGGGAAGAATTACTCGCCAAAATACTAAAGGAGCTGGCTAATGACATCGCATCTTATTTAAAAATACATTTTAATAAGTCAATAGAGGAAGTTTCAGATACTTGACTGGTTTATATAACTCACCTCTAAAAAGACGGCGATAGGGAGGACCTCAGTAATTACTGACCGATTTTTTAGCATCAATATGCTAACAAATATTAGAATATGTCATTTTTAGTAATATAATGGCCTTTCTCAGCTGTAGTAACAAACTCTTTCTTAAACAGCACGAGTATATGAAAAGCAGATCATGCAAAATACGTATTTTAATTCGTCATGTCCTGAAATCCGGGGTAGAGAATGCGCTTTGAATGCTGTATTTTAAGTTTACCAAAGCCTTCGACAAATTTCATCACGAGAAATTGACAAACAAACTAAAATATTATGGTTTTAACAAGAAAGTGATAAACTGGACAAGGGACTTCTTATCCAGGCAAAGAAAAAATTAGCCATCGATGGGGTGAGCTCAATTGAAGGGAACGATTTAAGTTCCCACCCTGGCAGCAACCAAAGATTATTTGCAGAGGATTTCAGAATTGAATAAGAAATGAACACACCTGCACATTGTGGGCTACTCTATGCCAAATATATAGATCATTCTTAAAGAAGCTTAGTTTAAATTGACTTGCTGAAGGAAAATGTAATGAAAAAGTATGAGAGAGGTAACTTCGTTACCTCCAGTTTGTTAGTTAAGACATACAGGTATATATGTAGCAATAATGTAAGGAAAAAATTGCTGAATTGAGAGATTGTCAGAGAAAATCCGTCAGGTCAGAGAAACAATGCTACAAGAAGAGAGTAAGTTTGATTTGTATGTTTGAGGAATTCGGTCAGGAACCCATTAATTCATAAAAAGAGACGTTTCAGGCGTGATATGGTGGAATATCATGATTAATTAAAAATAGCAATTTTCCACAAAAATAAAATTTAATGCGACCGGTTTCAATGTTACTACATCATCATCAGGTGATCCTGATGATGATGTAGTAACATTGAAACCGGTCGCATTAAATTTTATTTTTGTGGAAAATTGCTATTTCCAATTTACCATTAATTCATATAGAGAGCAGGAAACATTTTAACTCTAGAAAAGGTATAAGCCACCTGAGCTTTTTTGCAACACGGAGGGGACTTTTATGGGACCGAATTATATTGTTAAATTCGATTACAAAGACAAAATAAGAAGATAGACACCGTCGCTTACAGACTTTAGCATCCGTTCTATCCTCGCACAATATGCAGCAATAAAGATATCGAACCAAAGCACCCGTATATTTACTTAAACTCAAATATCAAATGATTTTGTCATATTTTTGCAAAATTTATATAGACATGTATGACTATAAGTTAAGATAAGTAAGGATCATAAACAAAAAGATAGAGAGTAGGGCAAATGATTACTTAGGGGATGATCAGTTTGGGTTTAGGAAGGGGAGAGGTACGCCTGATGCCATTGCAGTAATGAGATTATTAATCGAGAGGAATATAGAATATAACCAGAAAGTATTTGCCTGTTTCGTAGATTTCGAAAAAGCGTTTTATAGAGTGAATTGGGAAAAACTAATGAGTATATTGCAGAAAATAGGAATAGATTGGAGCGAAAGGAGGCTAATCCGCAACCTGTACATGTCTCAGACTGCTCAGGTGCGAGTGGGGAACGGGGAGTCCGGATGGGCAGTGTTAGGAAGAGGTGTAAGGCAGGGTTGCCCATTATCATCGTTGCTGTTCAACCTGTATGCTGAGATAATGAAAGGAGAAACTTTGTAATTCCACATAGATTTATTCGACGGACGACCTAGGTTTCGACGTGGCACGTCATCATCAGGTGTTATTCGTTGTCTCAGGCGTGACTTCATGGAATCGACTTAACATAATGAAAGGAGAAACTTTGTAATTCCACATAGATTTATTCGACGGACGACCTAGGTTTCGACGTGGCACGTCATCATCAGGTGTACGTGCCACGTCGAAACCTAGGTCGTCCGTCGAATAAATCTATGTGGAATTACAAAGTTTCTCCTTTCATTATGTTAAGTCGATTCCATGAAGTCACGCCTGAGACAACGAACTGTATGCTGAGGAAATGATCAAAGAGGCATGGGAAGAACTGGCGGTAGGAATGAAAGTCGGCGGGAAATTCGTAAAATCAGTTAGGTTAGCTGATGACCAATCTTTAGTTTGTACGTCAGCCAAGTTTCCATGCCTATGTACGACGCGGAAACGTGGTCACTGAAGGAGGAGGATAGTACGTTTGAGGCTTTTGAAATGTGGTTGTGGAGAATGATGGAGAAAGATCCATGCATGAACTAACATTGCGCCTGTACGACTGGTGCCCTATCAGAGCTAATATTTAGGCTTCAAGGCCACACGCTCTTTGAACGGATTGCGCTATACTGAGCAGATTTAGATGTACATGAATACTAATGTAAAAAGGATTTGACATTTGAGACAAAATGAAGAATAAAATAAGTGGAGTGCAAAACGGTTTGTTTCAACAAGATGCGATGCGTTTGGTGTTCCATTAATCGGGGCTTAATAATAAAGCAGCAAGAATACTGTAAATAAAACACAGTAACTCAGTTGCTCATCCATATATAATGAATTTTTTGGCCATGGTTTCCATTGTGCCCCAAAACTAAGATATTGGGACAGAGGAGAATCGATTGGCCTCGTATATTATTCTATTTTCATTGAGTATAGATACATATTTGTTTGGAACCGTCCGATACGCAAATTTAAATTGGTAAAATACTTTGATAATTGAAATAGGAAATTAAATCCAAATAAAGCAGTGCGTAATATATAGGTATTTACTCAAAATGTACATTTACGCATTTATTTTGGCTAGCAATCATTTTACCCAAAGATTTTTCCGTACTCTTCGGAAATGTAGAAAAAAATACTGTAGCATTACTGAAAATATTGAATTATGGCATCTGAAATGGAGTGAAAATAACCATTGAGTTCATAATCAGTGATTCGGCTATACATGTTTTCCTGAGTCTACTAAAAATAGCATATCGCAAAATTCGCAAAGATTACAACAATTATGACTTATAATGAGAAGAAGTTCTTATGAAATATGACATGTATACTTATATTAGAGTACTTCAATGCTAAAGCATTTATTTCCTCTACTTGCAGAAAATTTTAAAGGAATGTCTTTAAAGTTATAAAAGCACGTTGAAAAATACCATATAAAAAATTAAAAAGTGATGAGTTACCCCTAAGACTTTGTCGATTAAAGCTCGGAGAAAACTCATTTTCAGCTAAAACACTTCACAAAGGGACTTTTTATTTTTAATTTTGGACTTGGTCCACTTTAGCTTTGGTCCCCTTCACGCGCCAGGGGAAAAAATAGAATTATTGAGTGGGCGGAGGCAAAAGTGACGAATTGCCCGTTTCAAAGACTCAGCCGAGGAGGACACATGTACAAATGTGTTTTTATGTTATTTTTTATTGGAATGTGTGAATAAGGGTTTCCTAGCCGAGGGGGGCAGGGAAAAAGGCATGGGAAATGATGGGTTGGTGGGACGAGTTCTGCTTCATTAAACTGACGCTGAACGTCTAACCTCTCTTGAACGTACATTAGAGGGTCCGTTATTTTTAATACAAACTTTCTGTTTTCTTTTTCCATAACCTTTTTATAGTTCAGTTTAACACTTTTGAGATTACAATTTTTGTAGCTTTCTTGATGCATGCATAGGTCGCTCAGATATCCGAGTATCGGCAGCTTAGCTAAGACTAATGCTATCTAAATTGTTATTTTTATCATCTTCTGTAAGTTACTGAATAGGCCTGAAGAACAAAAATAATATGCTATTATCTTCAATTACTGCTCTTCAAGGAGAAGTCAGTCAATTAAAGAAATATTATACATAGCACAACAATCATCACTTCTTCGGTGGATTTCTATGATAAGTTTCACATAATTGTAGGCAAAAAATCAAAATATTTTATACGGCAGCGCTCGTCGTGTTTAGCAGTCAAGTCTATTTGGCGACCTTTATACTCGCACAGTTTTCCCGTTCATAAGCTGCTTTCGACATGTATTATAAATGATGGCACCTAATGCGCATCGATACTTATTTTTATAAACAATTCACCGCGGAAGATGATGAATGTTCATTTGTTTAAATACATGAAAAACTCAAAATCTATTACCTGTAACCCCACTGGCTTCGAATATATCTAGCCAGGAAGGAAATCCACCCACCCAATGACAAGCACACACTGACATACATAGAGAGCAAATGGGAAAAGGAAAAGAGAGCAAGAAATGTATAGATAAATGGGGAACAGAAAGTGAAAGAGTGGGTAAGGGTTGGGAAGATGAGATCTTCGGAGGTAATTTGGTAAAGGTAGAGAGAGAGAGAGAAAGGACAAAGTTGTAGGCCAAGAAAACTTTGCTGAATAAGGGAAAAGATGTTAGCTAAGTGAGACTGACGGAAATGTTCCGGGAATGGTTTCAAAGGGTAGGATATCAGCAGGAAAAGCCTTGGAAAAAGTGGAAAAGAAGAAGTTTCCAGGATGGGGGAGGGACAGAAAGCGAAGAGGGGTTACGTAACAAGAATAGACGGAGGAGCAAACAGACAGGTAGATGGCCTTAGTGGTGTGATGCTCAAGAACTAGGGCTCCTAATGTTACTCCTCGTCATAAGTCGTAAACATTAACAGACGCAGCAGTCACAAAAATTTTGATGAACACAGCTTCATAATATGTGAAAAGGAAGACACAATGTGAAAGATGAGCTAAAAACCAAGCAAGCTCGTGTGGCAGGTGTAAATATTACATAAAATAAAGTAAGTATGCAAACAGAATCCATGATGCTACAAAAGAAAAAGTATTCATAAATAAATTTGGATGAATTTTTTTGCCTATGCACTCCAAAAGTTATTTTTCCGCCAATCTCTTTCGATAAAATAGAACTAATACCCAAAATAAAAGAATAAAATCTCCAGGTAAACCTCTCAAACTCAGTTTTGCGGAAGGCTCCGTAACCTACACGTATGCATAGCCCTCAAGAGGCCATTTGTGTCATTGATGTCCAACGTCTTACTAGAGAGCTAGAGATAATGTTTAGGATCCTTCTGAAAATCTGTGAAGTTGGGACATTTGATACCATCGATTATATTCTACTACAATGGTACGTATTATGTGTTTTCAAGGTCTGTTCCGAAAGTATTGCGAATTTTGAATTTTAGCGGGTTACGTATATTTTATTTTCGATTTTTTTTGTGGCTTTATGTTGGTACTTATGTCGAAAAGTTCGGCCATTTTTAATGATCAGTTAATTGTTGACAGCTGTTTTTCTTAGACGTGTTCTGGCTTGTCTTCGATGTTTGCCTGTTCCGAAAAATGGATCAAAGACACAGTATCATATTTTGTGTGAAAAATGAAATTAAGTGCGCGGACGCATTCCGAATGTTAACAGTGGCATGGAAGAGCTACCTTGGATCGAAGCAACGTTTTTCGGTGACACAAAATGTTCTCAGAGGACTGAGAAGATGTGAACGACGGAGAGCGTGCCAAACGTCCGAGCACATCAACAACAAACGAAAACATTGATGAAGTGAAGAAAATAGCATTGGCCAATCGTCGAAACACCTTTAGAGAAATTGCTGAGGACCTAAACATATCGATTGGCTCGTACCATTCGATTTTTACCACTGATTTGGGCATGATGGGTTGCCGCGAAATTCGTACCAAAATTGCTCAATTTTAATTGAGCAATTTTGGTACGCAACCGAAAAACAAAAACAGCAACACATTAACATTGATAATGAGGTGTTGGACGCGGTCCGCGACGACCCAAATTTGCGCTACAGGGTCATAACTGGTAACGAATCATGGGTTTATGGTTATGACGTGGAAAGTAAAACTAAATAATCTCAATGGAAGCTGCAGCGCGAGCTAAGACCGAAAAAAGCGAGCCAAGTTCGGTCGAATTTGAATGTTTTGCCGACAGTTTTCTTCGATTGGAGGGGCGTGGAGCATTATGAGTTCTTGCCACACGATAGAACGGTAAATAAAGAATATTACCAGCATGATTTGCGACATTCGCTCGAAGCAATCCGCCACAAACGCCCGGATTTGTGGAAGAACAAAAATTGGCTTTTGCACTATGACAACGCCCCTGCTCACAAATCGTTACCTGTGCGCGAGTTTTTGGCCAAAAACAATACACTAATGATGCCGCAGCCACCGTATTCCCAAGATCTGACCCCCAGTGACTCTTTCTTTTTTCCGAAGCTGAAGATGCCCATGAAAGGACAACGCTACACGATTGACGAGATAAAGACTGCATCGAAGGAGGAGATGAACAAGATCACAAAAAAGATTTTTGAAGTACATCGAGGATTGGAAAAAACGTTGGCACAAGTGTGTAATATGTAATGGGGATTACTTTGCACGGAACAAAAGAGATATGCATGAATAAATAAATAATTTTTGAAAAAAACCTAAAAGTCGTGATACTTTGTGAACAGAACTCGTATGTATAATTGTACGCTAATATTTCAAATTTTACTTTTTTAAATTGTAGTTACTCATGCACTTTAAAAGGAGGGCCTAACTCTATGCCCTGGGAAAAGTTTTTTTCGTATAGTGAATTCAGTAAAATAGTAAAATATAATGATCGTGGTCATGAAAAATTTTTTGGCGCATCATAAACTATATCGTATACCATACATGCATACAAAAACTATAACATACACCGTAAAATCAAAGTAAATAACACATCTATTATTCAGCACGCTTGATAGGTATGCACTAATCTCGGGCTAGCAGACGAATTTCTCACCGGGATATCACAACGTGTCACTTCTGAAGAATGAGAAAGAAACCATCCCTGTATTTTGAACATTCCTTTCAGAGGAACGAGTTCATTTAGATGATGGCCGGTTCTCTTTGAAATTAATGATTGGAATGATAGAATGGGCCCTTAAACTAATGAGAAAAAGAATTTGTCATTCGTTGTAAAATCATGCAAGGGCGAAATAAGTTCAATACTGCTTTCATAATGAGTCACTACGACCAATTAAATCTTTAATTAAATCTTAAAATTCTGAGTGGTTTTACATCGCAGCTTCTTGTAATGTCAAGATTAGTGTCAGCAAATGTATTTCACTTCATATCTGCTCCGACGCTTGGAACCCTGTTTTTTCCCTTCAACTTGCAACTCCGCAATAAATGAATCAAGAAACCTATCGCTTCGACTTCTTTTTCCGACTCACTTGAAAGCCATAAGGTCATAAGGCTTAAGATCCTTCCGCAAAACTGTGAGGTTGGAACGCTTGGGAGGGGAGAGAGAATGTGATGAAAAGACTCCGTTGAACAAAGGCCGAGAGAAAGAGGAAGAGAGCCGAGAAGTATTCAAAGCAAAAAGGAAAGTCAAACAGGGAAATGGAATGGGGAATAAAGGTACCACGCCTGGGAGACAATGGGGAAGGAAGAAAAGGGGATTCAGGAATGGGGGATGTGAAGAAAGGATTGGGACCAAGAAAACGACAAAAGGGAAGAAGAGAGCCGGAAAGAGAAGGAATGGTAGCTAATTTTGAATGTAAAGGCACGGAAATGACGGCGTACGGAAGGGAAACTATCAGAAGGAAATAAGAATGCTATTTATTTCACTCAGGGGCATGACGCATGGGAGCTACAATGTTAAAAAAACTCAAGAGTAAGAACAAAAAAATTGCAATGCTTCGAAGGTTAATTACTATCTAGCAAAAACATTTAGGTTACCTCTTATATTTTCATTACAAAATGAAGCTCCTCGTAAAAGATTTTCTTCCTTTTATACTTTCTTATTCGATTTATATTAATTCTGTCCTTACATGGATGGAGGCAAAAAAAGCTAATTTACCTAAAATAAGTCGATACATATTTGAAAAATATCAAGTATCGGACACTGCAACCACCTCTCTAGAAAAGCTATGGGCCCTCTGATTTACCTTTGTCTCTCGTCAAATAATGATTAATACATGTATGCTTGAAATACACAATGCACTATTCGTGATACTCAGGGGGGGGGGAGCAGTAAAACTTACGTAAATGGGTAGGCAACCGAAAAAGTAGGAACATGAAAATTACATTCCTCTTCAATTCACTTCATGGATGGCGTCGTAACACTTACCGCCTGTGTGCCGTGTAAATTAATTTGTAGATCTGGTAAATTTATGATTTGTCCGTCCTGCATGGGTGGAATGCTGCCTGATAATTGGAGATTGCATTGCATGTGATCCCGCTCTTTTTAATGGGTTTCCATATTTGTATTCTCAGTTGTCAGTGGAGAAGTCACTAAAAGAACAACAATGTTAATGTGAGCTGCATGAATGATGTCCGGTCGCCCACTTCCACGTGGCCTTTTAGGGGATCTGTGAGTGTGATATGCTTGTGGAAGTATTGGAGTAAATGTAGTTTGGCTGATGGCCTTATACCCCCTGCCACACGTCCTTGGGACGACTTGAGGGGTACAGTGGACGCGGATGAAGTAATATATACAAGAACAATTGAAAAGATATCTTATCATAAGTGATCTTTTATCATGCGACGAATGCATGACCGAGAAAAGTGGTTCAAGGCTTTTTCTAAAGTGTTGAGAATATACGTAAAAAGAATCGACGGCTTAAAATGGGGTGACGTTTTAGTTTACTGCTGATTCCTGGTGAATTCATCATTTATCTTGCGGAATCATGAACTGAAGAGATGGATGATTTGCTTGAAAGATCTTTTATTAGGCATGCAACTAAAAATACTGAACTAAATACAATAATACGTGTTTTACACATTGTCAAGGGCGGTGATAGTTGGTAGCTGAGATTTTCATTCAGAATAAATAATGGCACATACTTTACGCGCTGTCGAATCAAGGGTTGTACTTGACAAATGAACATATGCCGCTCTTTTTCATGCAAGAAATAAATGACTAGTTAAATATCTCCGGCCGCTGGCAATAAATAAAATTGACTAAGTCTACGACGCATAACCTGACCTTACCCCATGGAATTAGAAATACGTTGAATCAGTCAAGACTTGCCGATCCATGTCATAAAGTCAACAATAATTGCATAAAGTGTTTCAGATAAACTCATGGCCTCTGAGTAATTATTCAATTACACTTAAAATCCTTCACACGGGTAAATGTTTTTTCACACAAAACATGGACACTTCAGTCAGTTTTATTATAAAAGAAATAGGTATTATTAGCTATCATTTAAAGTAATTATAGGTTTATTTGTTATATTTATTGATTTTCAATAGAATTATTCTTGTGTCACCCGTCAAATTAATTGCTAGTACTCCAGTAAGAATCTAGGCCAACAGTTGGCAAGAAGCAATTGATCACTAGAAGACGAGAAGGAATTCAGTTGGATGGATCAAGTGTGGTACTTGAACAGCCATTAATTCGGCTTTGTATAGGTAAGACATTAATTGAATTGCCTAAGTGCAGATCATGGAGCCAATCAGTCTATTTGCCACTGTTTCTAATTCAATTAGAACTATATCTCACCTGAAATACTGCAAGCTTTAGGACAAGCAATGAGAACATAACCAGTCCACCAGGTTTACTTCCGTGATTAAAAATGATTCAAATGTGATAGGCGACTAAAACTTTGAAGTATAATCCAGGACACTTAAAACCCTTAATTCACAGTCTCCAAAAATCATCAGCCCATCGCGAAGAAAAGAGGAAGAGGCAAAGATAAGTTGTTAGAAATGATAATATTTGATAGCTCTAATTAGAAATATAAGGAGGTGAAGGTCATAATTTGGATGAGAGACAATGAGAAGGGGGCCGAGGAACGAAAAAAGGCAAGTGGTAACTAGCTAGAGGCCACGAAAAGAACAAGGTTCGAGGAAAGACCAGGACGGAGGCGTAGGGGAACAAGGGAGCGAGGGAGGGAGGGAGGACGGAAAGTTGGGTGGCAAGTAGGAAGGGGGTACCAAGCGAAAAACAAGATGGAGGGAAAGTGTAACAAGAAATTCCGAGGGGACAATGGGGAAGGAGCAGTGTTTTTAGAGGAAAGGAGTGGGATAATGGCGGGGAAGAGCAGAGAGAGAGAGGAAAGAGCGAAATTTCTGCGGGACTTGTAAGGGTAGACCTGAAGGGGAATAGGTGGAGGATGAGAATGGTGGTGTAAGGAAGGGTTGATTTTGGTCTGCGGGGAAGCCCGAGTTGTACAGCAGGGGCCTTTAAAGCTGCATGAGGACGGGAGGTAGCGAGAAGGTGGAAGGAAAGGAAGGCAAAGGCCTAAACGTAGAAGGGAGAAGGAGAAATTCACCTTCTGACTCGAGAAAGAGGAGGAGGATGGAGGGAAAGAGTGAGAAAAAGGGAGTGAAAGGGAGAAGGTTTTTAGGGGTGGAGGAGAGGGAGGGTGTGGGACAGAATGAGGCAAAAGGGGGGAGTCGGCGAGTTAGACTAGAATGCCAAATGAGAGTTCTTGGGCGAGGGAGAAGGGGAAGGTAGATGGGGGAGGGTGAAGCCATTGAGCGGATAGGGCCGTGTATATGAGTCCTGAGATGTAACTGCGTGTGTACATTATTGGGCCCCACCAGTTGGAGGAAGTGTAATGAGAGAGGAGGAGTAAAGGGCAGGACTGGGTCGGCGGTGGGGAGAGGGCAATGTTATTAAACGGGGAGGCCGAGTGGTGGGAGTTTGGGGGTGAGGAAGGGAGCGAGCGGTAGGATGCAAAGATTCCACACGTCACCCAGTTCAGCAGGGCAAAAATACGGCAAGATCTGAGACCGCTTTAATGAATTATATTCGGGTGCACAGAAAAGGGAGCAAGGAAAAGGTAGACGTGGCGTAGGGTGAGGCGAAAGGAAGCTTACAATTTTCTCAAGAGCCCGCAGCGGCTAGGACTTCAGTTCAAAGCCTCTTCATTTCGTCAAATAAAATTTACTTTCGCCCAAAATATAGCTAGGGAATTGTCTAAATATAATGCTGAAATGATGAGTGAGCAAGTAAGTATTAAAGGAAATAAAATAATTGTAAATACACCGAAGTTAAGTTTTTAGCCTGCTTTTATCAATGATTATACCAGAATTACAAATGATGGACAAAAAAGATGAAAGCGGTGTATGTTGTTTATCGGTGCGGTGTTACATGACTCTGGTATCTCACTTTTAGTCAGTATTATTAAATTGCTTTGGTAATTTTATTTATACTGAATGTATTTACTCTAACAAGTATTTTCATAAATGTTTCAAAACTTTATACAGATGAAAATACGCCATTTTACCGCAGAAATCAGTAGAAAATATCCTTTCAGTCTAATGAAAATGAGGTAGTTCTTCAATAAGTGTACTTGCTTTATATCTTTAAGTCTCAAGGGATTTTATCCACTAAAATATCCTTTACAAACCTTTGAATTTTAAATACAAGGTGCGGCAGCATAATTTCCTTTTTTCAATTCAATTTGTCTAATAAGAGAGGAAATTATGTTGCCGCACCCTGTATTAGAACAGCGGTGTGCATTCTTCTTTGGCTGTGACATTCAAAGAATGATTTGACGCGCGCGGCATAATACACAAAATGTATGTTATAAAGGAATAATATGTAGCACAATCCTATACATGCAGATAATGACTAATATTCGAGAGCACTGGAACCATTACTAGCATTTCAAATGTGAAGTGCAAATTTTTTCTTTCAAGCAGCAGCAAGTTCGGGCAGTAATTGTGAGCTGATGCCTACAAGGTTTATTCTTAATAAAAACGTATTTCTATTCGCCCACTTAATAACAAATTGAAAAAAAGTTTAAGGTTAAATGTATCAGCATTTTAAATCGCAGTTATTAGAAGTGGATTGCCTCACGACCAGAGATCATAACTGAAATTTTACAGATTTAGCTGCCCAATTTTACCCCAAAATATTCCTTAATGCTTCCATAGAATAAAATATAAGACGGGCACTCGAGTGATAAAATGTTCTTAAGCAGAGTCAGGTATGTAAATATGTACATATGATTATCTCTAATGTCTTAGTCTCTGCAAAAAGACATCTAAATTTGATAACGGTCATGCTTCCTATCTTAAGGGCAGTCAACTTCCTCCTCTGCACAAAAAAGAGGGTCCTTGTATCGCGTCTCCTCCTCGTACACTATGAGCCTTATCCGATATCTTCCTCTGGCGATATAAGCGGAATTCGTGGCAATTTTCCAATGACTGCGGTTCATAACAAATTATTTATGCTTCAACATGCGTGGGTCAGCGGTCCCTTTTAAAGTGTCCCCCTGGGAGAGGAAGGAAGGAAGAGAGTGGAAGCATGGGGTGGTTCTCGGCACTGGCTGAGAAAGGGAAGTCGAGGGACTAGGAGGCGAGCGAGCGTGAATCTGAAGCGAACACCAGTGAGTCCTCGAGGGGGCATTTCTTCATGTGTGGTAGTCGTTACAAGGGTACGGAGGGTAGAAAGGCAGGAGATGGGGCGTATTGTTAAGCTGTTCTGTGCGGGGATCGGGGAAACCCTAGCTAGAGAGAAATCCGAGAAGATGGAATTGGGAGATATGTCCCAACGAACACACTGGGCGCCCTCCGAAGCCAAACTCTCAAAATACCCCTCCTTTCACCCTCCGTCCCGGACGGTCTCATCTCCAACCCCCCCCCCCCCGCCGAAATCAACTCCCGCCACCGTCAAATCCTTCGACCGACCACACTTCACTGCGTTTACCACTTACACCCTAAACAGAGATGCCCACGCCACAAATTCCTGAGACGTTGAATGAAACGTCTCGTCCCTTCTCCAATTAACTATGCCGCATATTTCCCTCGGCGATCCGTTTCCTTTTTTTTCCTCCCTGGGGTCATTTCCACCTACTGTGACCTTGCCGCTCCTTTCATTCTCGTTCACGCATCATTTCTCGGATTGTTGGGCTTTATGCGAGGCGGTCGCGAATAAGTACCGAGGGCGAGAGTTCGTGTGTGCGCGCTTGCTCTTATGAATCTTGGGGCCAATTCCTAATGCATGAATATGAGCCGGTGCCCCTCCTCTCCCCAAAAGCTCTTATTTTACGAGCGCATTACGGAGGTCCGCCGAAGCCACGCCGCCGGTTTGCCGGCTATGCCTCAAAGACCTCGCTCAATTTTTCTTCGTATTTGGATTCATGAGGTCGACTCACTTCTCTTTCCCTCCCCCTTCTCATTCTCTCCGGACGACCCAAATAAATATGAATTTGTCCCCACGCTCCCTCACTCTCCCGCCCCTCCTCTTTCCTCACAGTCCAAGCCCCTCCCCGTCCGACCTCCTTCCCCAGCCTGCCTTCACATTACCCCCGGAACACCCGCGCACCCTTCCTGAATCATCCCCTCACACCACCCATACTTTTCCACCCGGTACGAGTTGTCTCCTGTTTTTCCCACTTCCGCCTTCCTCGCTAAAGGCGCAAAAAAACTAAACCTCCGTGTCCTCTTCTGCATATTTACGCAAAGGGAAAGTCCCTCGAGGGATTAGAGGGTCCGGAATTAGATGTTATTGAATACATTACTTTTTATACGAGAGAATCCTCGAGGATACGCCATTATTTTTTGAACGCCTCTTGCTGTTACTCTGCATACATACGAATACCATGATGGGGATCGTTGAGGTAAATATAAGCATACAGTATTCAGTCATCTTCTGGAAAAGCTACTGAAAGGTATTTTTTAGGCCATAGTACCTGATTTTTCTGTAAAAATATGATAATAACAATTACTACAAATAAAAGTGCATGAAAATTACTTGAGGAACACAACAAGAGATTTGAGTAACTTATTTATGCGTATTTCCTACTTCAAGTCAAGAAAGTGAGACCAATATATTTTCTATTAGCTGAATGCAAAGAATAGTAACATACTTAAATTAGTGCTCTTACAGCTAAGTATATGTATTTGTGAAAGAATAATTTGTTATATAATACCTGCACTGGATGAAATGTTTTGTTCAAAATCTGTTTTCGTAGGATCAGTGCTCGTAAATTTAAAATAGTGTATAATCCTATTAAGAGGAATCCAGTTCAATTCAAAATAAAATATTGTATATTTGTGAATAAATTTAATATGTTCCAACTTTCTTTCCATTTAAATTAAAAATAGCAGCATGCTCATATTTATACAGAATTTATAAAAACGCATTGAAACGACTACGTTTTCAAAACTCAACTTCGGATAGCTAAAGTAGCAAAAGTAAGAAATTAATTATCATTTTGTAATCGGTAAACCCATCGCTAAGATTTACTTGCACATTTTAGAGTTGCTCCCTCGCTTATCCCATGCGTACTATTCTTCTGTCAATCAGATTTTTATAATGATTTTAGGAAGCTGCTTCAGTGACGACTGCATTGTTTCTTGGAGCAGTGTTTTACAAGGTCTCTTCTTAATTATACACATTCTGAAAGGTTCCGCTAATGCAACTGTGCAAAAAAAGTTTTATAACAAATGGAACTACATCATACAAACAAAAGAAACTATTATTGACACTAAATCATGGAAAATTGATAAAAAATTAAAATTTCAATTTATACACTACTAACGGCAAAATTTACATTAGATTTGAGCAAGCCGACTATAAACCGACACAAGCGTAAAATGCATCTCGTTGTTAGATTCGGGGCTAGAGAAATGGCATTTTTCCCTCCTCCAGATTCAATCATCAAATCGGGAAGTATGAAGCGCATAACAATGCCGCTGCGATCGACTTTAAAATGCCCCTCTGGGATACTATTCCTGGGGTTTGGGAATCGCCTCCACTCGAATCTTAACAAACGCGGCCATATTTCAATTTACAAATCATCTCCACCTGTCTCTCTTCCTCTCTCCCCGTGAGTATCACTCCCGCCATTCACTTTTACTCGATTACTCTTTCAACACAAGGGAATGGCGACGACGGCTCACGTATATCCCCCCAGCTCCCTCAAAACCCCTATCACCGCCTCTCCAATCTCGCCCCCGCCAACTAGCTTCCCTCCGACTTCGCCAGCCGGTTCACCTCCCCGAACCCCTAAGGACCCTTTCCCCCACACTGTTCCCCGGATTTCCTCCGTCCTATCTCGACCTATTCCGACTCTCTCCTGTTTCCCGCATTCTCGTACACCTACCACGGCTATCCGAACAAGAGTTGGCTGCCCACAAGTCGAGATTGGATTGAGACAGCGATGCTGAAGTTGGGATGCAACTCCAGAGCGACGGATTAAGTTTATGACCTGCATCCATGACAAGATCGATCTTAGTTATCCAACGGTTTGGATAACTAAGTAATCCATAAATTTGAATAACAAATGAAGTGGAATGTAAAAATTTCTTCCGAACGACATTAATAGATGATATTACAGGTTCTGAGAAATTGCGATGAAACCATTACCAATATGCTGGAATTTAGAGCGTAACTTTTCATGCAATAAATGTTTTAACAAATTTTAGAATTTGTAATTGTTTCCTATTTTTAACCACTAAAAATGCAACTCTGAAAGGAATTAACACCTAGTATTTGTTCCCAAACATATTCTACCATTAACTTACGCGATAGGCAACTAGTCAGAATCTGAAAGATTTCATATGAAAAGCAAGGCAAGTCGAACATAGATATGGGAATAAGCCCACAACCACGTTCAATGACCATAAAATCCTCCTACATGACGAGGCAGGCTGGTTGAATGAGTAGCAACCGGTACTTTCTAATCAAGTATCCGCTTTCTGGCCTCCTCACTCCCAAGCGCAACCGCTCCGGGAATTGAGCCTTAATTTTTGTGAGAGGTCTGTGCCGTGGTGCTTCCTTACATCTTCCCCGTGAGCAAATAATGATTTGAATGCAAACATCAGAACTAAGACATGTCACAAGTAGACGTACCTATACCGACAAGATAATTTAAAGCCTCTACTTTGTGCTATGATCCAAATACTGTGCACTATAGAAAAATGACCATCTATTTTTATTTATCGGGATGTGTAGCTCACCTTATTAGGGTTCAATTAGGAGAAGTAAATACGCGGAATCAAGAAGAATTCCACTCAAAATTGTTGATCACGCCATATGGGGAATGATATGAACAGCAGGTTTCCTCGTATTCGACATATTGGAAAGGACGATTTCTTCTGAGACACACGTGGAAAATGACGTATTTCAGAAAAAAATCAGAAAAATCTGACGAAGGCAAACACATACACCTATTCACTTTTTATAATTTCGATTTCAATTGAAACTAAAACTAGGTTCAACTTCACGATGACCAATGACGAAACAATGTCGTAAAACGGTATTTTTATTTAAATTAATTTCAAAACAATTTTAGCTCTAAAATTCTCTAATTATTTTTTCTGAGCGTGGCCCAGCCATAGTCCACCTCACCAACACCGCCACATCTCACCTTCACACACACCACCTCCCCGCTCTCAACCCTCTAGCGTCCTTTAACGTGGAGTCCCCTTCCTCACCCGTCACCCGCCACGGGCTCTCCCCCTCGCCTTCCTCCAGGACCCCAGCCCAAGCCCGTCCGATTCTCGATTTGCTTCGTCGACAGCGCCATCGTGGTAACCTCCCCGCCGCACATCCCTCCTCCTCTCTCGGCCTAACCCCTCCCCATTCATCCCCTTCGCCCGGGCCCAGAATTTGAATCCGACCCTACAGCCCTCCTCATTAATATGCATAAGAATTTCGAACTCAGACCAATTTACATAGAACTCCGCGCGCGCAGACAGACGCACACGTAGATACACGCTTCCGACTCCCGTTGATTCAATCTCGAGTCAAAATACCACACCAATGAGACAATTTCTGGGCCACCGGCTTGTGTTTTCCCCTTCCATCCCTACCGAGGAATTTGATATCGGCCACTCATAATCGATCGATTCTTATTCAAAATAATAAGTGGATATCCAAAAGGGTTCCCTCAGTCCAATTCCCTCCCTCCGCCCTCTCCTCACCCGCGGGCCCCGACGGGGTAATTCGATCCCCAGAGACGTGAGTGCGCTTCGGTGGTTTCATTTTGGACCCTCGAGTTATCTCAATTGCGGAGCAGAGGTGCATTAAGTGGTGTCCGCAGGTGCTAGGGGGTTGGTTCGCCTTCCACCCAGGGAGGCAATGCATTTAGACGACTCGCGAAGGGTCTTCGGAAGAAGCGGCCCGACAGACCCGTGACCAAGGAATAATGATTCCGAAACGGCGACGAACAGCCACCCGGCTTGTTTCTCCGCGGACGTAATTATTTTATAGCAAGGCGTAATTTGAGCTATTTCGAAAGGATCCTGAGTCCAACAAGAAAAACAGTTTTCTTTTTATAGTCACTATTCCTTCGCTGACAGGTGGACGTTTCAAGCAGTGTAAAAAATCACTTATGGCGGCATTATATTCCTCATGTTCATATTCAGATGCAAAGATCACATTTATATTAACTAGAACTGGTTTTCCACAATTTAAGCATTGCGTTTTGGAGTTTTTCACTTGATTAAGATGAGACCTTACGGTCAGGTCATGTCTAGGCATGATTTCATACCACAATTGGGCAACAAGCAGCTTTATTACTGCTCCAGAAACGTATGCCATGAATTTTGATTTTTTAACAAGAATTTACGATTCTAGAGACCATGCTGATTATTTTTGTTAATTGGAGGTTGGTATCGCATTTGCCTGCTTCCGATGACCAAGCCTGCTGTAATTTATGAATCCTGCGTGTTGCATGCTGAGTATTATTCAAGCATGTTATTCGCAATCGATTGCAAAATGACATCGGTCGATTAAAAATTATGTACTTCATTTTTGAGTGGAATTTGTAATGCAAAAGAGGAATTCTAGGAATACTGCAGCAGCTATTCCATATCTAATAAATAATTCTTTTATCTAATTAGTTATCATAATCTTAGCACAATAAGCATAATAAATTATGCAGTTTTTTACAAGAAAGGACAATTTCAATGAGAATCAGTACTTCCAAACTACAACCGAATACTTCAGTATGAACTGCAGTACTGCCGCCAAGAATTGTAACATGAGAGTTAGAGACTTTGGGAATCAGGGTTTCACATATTTAAATCCAATCATATCTGAAAATCTTTACACAACCATACCCTCAACACCAGTATAGGTAATAGAAATACCATTTCATTAGCTAATGGAAATAAAAAATTCCAAATCTATCCAATTCACCTATTTTTAGATATTCGATATCATTAAAAATACTAATAAAAAACTTTTCACTCCATCTATTTGATTTAATAACAAATATACGGAATTGATATCAAGTCACGTGAGAAAATAATAAGCTGCATACAATAATTAAAACCAGAACAGGCTTCCGAATTACATGAATTTTGGCTGGCATTTTGTCTTACTCTAGGGTTTACTTTTGCACCTTATGTTAGAATTTGGCTCAAAGTTAATAATAAACCCTTACGCACACACAAATATAACTTAATAGTTGCATTAGATATGATTATCGTAGTTTGATTCAAATAAAATTCATTAAGGGGTACATCACATTATTGATTACGGCAAAGTCGCGACACTTAAGGATACAGCAGAGTATGATACCGTACATTAATTAATTAACGAGTATGAATTTATGAATTTTTATTTATGAATTTTCAACTAGAAGATTCCTTCATAGGTGAGGGTAGATCTCGCCTAGGATTAGCCCAAAGGCGTGTAAAATTGAAATGGCAGTTTAAATGGGTCAGTTTTTTTCTTATGTCCCTTGTGGTTTCTCAGGAAAATCTGGTACCCGAAAAATAACATGGTTTGGAAGAGCTTAAGAGTGCCCAGAGGTGTCACTCGTATTCGAATCTAAGCCCTCCGGTCAGTAGCCCAGCGATCCACCCACTGGACTACCACATCCGTCATTAATAACATATATTTAGTTATTATGACAATTTATTCCATAAAAAGTGTTGATAATTTGACATCACTTGCAAATTTTAAGGCAGAGAAAAAAAAAACAAATCGAATGCACCTAAAGTAAAAAAAGTAATTCTGTTCCTCACACTGAAAATTATGCACTTAATTGCACTTTGTCAGTGCTGGAAGAGCAATTTATTTGCCTACTTACAAGAATTTGCGTTTATGTAATCTACCGGTTAAGGTAGGTTTAGGATGGACACAACTACTAAATAACTATCTCTAAACAAAACACAATACAGCATCCTACTCTGCAACAAGTCCCTCTTCATCTCTGTGTACTGCATTTTCCCCTTCTTCCCATCTAACACGTCTATCCTATTTCTGCCCTTTCCTCATTTGCCTAACATTCTCCTCTCTATTACAGTCTTCAACATCCCACTGCCGATCAATACGCACTTCACCAATTCTTCCTGCCTACTTATGATTTCTCCCAACTATTCCGTCTCCTCACCCACCATATCCAGTACTTCTTCGTTTGTTTTCCTGTCCGTCCATTTTACCTTCTCCATCCTTCTCCGACCCACATTTCAAAAGCATCCAATGTACGTCTATCCTAATGCTTCAGTGACCGTGTTACTACTCGCATAATGTTTGTGATAGAAAACATAACTTTATTCCTCTAAATCAAGAAGACGGCTTCTGAGCATCAAAACAAAACAAGGAATACATTTATGAATGAAGTACCGATGACAATGATGCTGATAAATTCCAACTAATTAGTCGACAATTATTTTCTCATAAAATTAATAAACACATTTGAATTGCCTGTAATTAAAATAGGAATTTACTTTGAATTGCACGTATTATTAGCTTCAGAAACTCATCGAATTGCCCTCCAATCTTACACCAACTAATGCAAAAGAAAAATATACGCTCGACAAAGAACAGTGATTCAACTATGCTGCAAAAAGTAAGCACTAGCCGACCGAGTGTACTCCCAATGAACCCGAAGCCACATCTTAATAAAAAAAAACATGAGTTTTACACTAACGTCACAATATCAGTTCTTCAAATGTACTTCATTAGGTCGTTGAAAATCTCTCGAATTCCTTTAAGCAGAAATGTCCTTAATGAATAAGTTAAACATAGGAGGAATCGCCACCAATGGTCAACTGCTCCGAGCACGTTTAAAAATCCCCAAGAATTTATTCCGTCCACCTATTCGACCAACGAAGAGACTTCGGGACTTTTCTTCTCCCAATTTCTTACGTACACACACGTGCAGAGAAGAAAAACACAGAGCTGAGGAAAACGGAAAAAGAGAACGAAACAACTTAACCCAAACCGTTAACTTGTTAACGCTAGGGCAGAGATTCGAATACATACAATTAGTCCCCGGTCACGATCGCCTTGCAGGACGGAGGGGAAAGAGAAATAAAAGGGTTTCTGACAAAAAAGGAGGAGCGTCTTGAACTGGACCTAATGAAGACGTAAAACACGGAACGGGAGAAGGGTAGGGCATTAGAGAATATATATATATATATATATATATATATATATATATATATATATATATATATATATATATATATATATATATATATATATATATAGAGAGAGAGAGAGAGAGAGAGAGAGAGAGAGAGAGAGAGAGAGAGAGAGAGAGAGAGAGAGAGAGAGAGAGAGAGAGAGAGAGAGAGAGAGAGAGAGAGAGAGAGAGAGAGAGACAGAGAGAGAGGTTATATGTAGGTCTGGAGGATTTTGAGGAAAAGGGAAGAGGAGGCAGAAGTAGTACGACGCACGCGAAAGAGAAAGACCGGCGGTTTTGCTTGAGGTTTGGGGATTCCTCGCACGTTTTCCATGAGGCTTCATGTCCGCCGGAAGTACGGCTTTTTTTCCTGCGTCGGAGAGGGAGGGAAGGAGTGGGAGAGGGAGAAGGGAAGAGTGAGAAAGAGACTGAAACCGAAACGTCTTTGAGAAGGGCTGACGGGGAAGCCTACGAGGAGGGAGTTGAGAGGGTTAGGAGGAAAGGAAGAGGGGTGAGGAAAGAGTGGAGGTGATGGGATGGGGACTGAGACAGTGCTGATGGAAGCCGGGAGAGGGAAAGGAACTGGAGGGGGAGGCATGAAAGGGGGGATGTTTGGTGGGAAGGTGGCGGGGAGGGAGAGGGGTTTTAGAGAGGAACCTTTCCGGGCTTTCAGTCCGACACCATTCCCTATCGGAGAATACGCATCTGTACGAAGCACCGCCAAGGGTGGATAGGTGTCTGCGTGTGCTGGATATCGGGAAGGAGAACGAAAAGAGGGGGACAAAAGGGTTTGCAAGGGATGGACAGATAGAAGTAAGGGGGTGGGTCCGGAGATATGCCTTAAGATGGTGGATGAAAGAACGGTTCATGTAGGAGGGGGGAGAGTTGGCCAAAAATCTTCTCCCATCCTATCCTAGTCATTCAGCCCACTTCCCATTCTACCAGTCCCCTCAAACCCCTATAGCCAAAATCCCACGCGTTTCCCAACCCCTTCGGCCTTTGCTAACTTTTTCCAAAATACGATACTTTCTTTATCACTGCGAATTTCCATTTTCTCTCACAATCCCAATCCTTTCTCTTCACGCCAGTTCTACATCTACTTTGCTTGTCATCCTCTCTCCGTCTCCTCCTCCTTTTCGTATTGTTCACTGTCACCGTGATCGTTCGAAATATCCAGCATATTACGTCAGAGCTGATTTATTTATTCCACTACCTGTGTACACAATATTTGGCGATTAGTTCGGGGGTTTGTAAGGTTTTTGCTATAAAATGCAGTCATATCATACGAAGTGAAACGGTCAAAGGCCGTGGGGTATTGATCAAGGAGAAAGGAGTTCATCATATGAAAGAGTATTCTTGATGCAGATAAACTTTGATAAAGATAATTTCAGCGTTTTTCATAAGCGAATAACTCGATATAATAAAGAATAGATGAGAAGAAAACAAATATGGCCACTATTAGCGAATTAAAGTAAAAAAGAAAAAAATCTGTTAACTGGAAACTGAGGAAATGTAATGAATACAATACCATTTTCAAGAATACTTTGTTTACAATAATAACAAGTTAGCTGTCAGGATTAACATATTTGAGAACGGGAGCATATTAGCATATTCAATATCAACTTTCAACCATCTTTGTAATGTTGATGTTAAAATTGGGAAAGAGATCTTGTTACACATCACGCAAAATTGTATTCTTAAATTCATAATCGCTGTTGTGAGGGATGAATGCAACAGTGATCGGTTCATTCAGAAATGGGAGATAACTAAGAATACAAGTATGTTACAAAGAATATTTGTATGTACTGATTAGCATCTTGAAGATTCGATCCATTTCAATGAATTTCTAGGTGCTCAGGGAAATCAATGTTTTTCATTTTGAAAATGTTTCATTCGTCATATTTATGCATGAGTCGTTCAAGAATCTAAAATTTTAATGAACGCTTAATTATAAACCAATGTAAAGCGTGGAATTCAATACAGCCCAATCAGATACTCGTAATTGCTGAAATTAAGGCGAAAAATCAAATAAAAGGACAAATCAAACGATATATTTGCTTGCGAGGATAATATTGAATTTTAAACCCGCAAATCAAAATTTCAGCAATTAAAATCTATGAATGAGAACAGTGGTTTAATTCCCTTTGTGAACTACCGGGTTAATTGAGTTAAAATACAATCTAAATTTTTTTATGAACGCGAAAGCCTATTTTAATTATTCATTGCAATCATAAATTTTAAGGCATTAAACGAATTTACCCAAGAGGATGTATTTCAAAAAAGTGCCAATAAAAAAACAGCATAGGAGCATACAATTCCGAAAGCGAAATTTCGATAAACGAATATTAATTCTGTTTTGAAAGATTAATGCGATTAGCCAGGAAAATTTGCGGCCATATGGAGCGCGTTCTAATGCCGACGTGCGAGGCGAACGGACAAAATGCTTGGCAAAAAGACAAGACTTTGAAACTCAACACGAGGGAGCGCGATAGGGAGTCGGAAATTGGCAGAGTATAAATCTTCGGGCTAGCGGGGAAGGGGGAAATCGGGATCCCTCGGTGAGCCGCGCTATCTCCGGCCGATCGAAACGCTCTGTTTAAACGATCCGACTACGGGATGACCTTCCTCCAATCTGCTCCTATCCCGCAGGTCAATAAGCTTTTTGTCTATCGCTGGACGTCTCCCCTTCCCGACGCCCCAGCCTGCCAAATGGCCAAACGGAGGTATCTCCCAAATCCCACATTTTCCTTAAACTCAGCAGAGTGCAGCGCGCCACGATCGCCGGCCGCGATATCCGTCGAGATTTCTCCCCTTGAACAATCCATCGCGGTAAAGGGATGGGAAAAGTCTTTTATGCTGCCCCAAAGTGGGACGCGCAAGGGATATGGGTTGGGAAGGACATGGGGAAAATAGGGAGAGGGGATGAGATTGGTTGTCTGAGAAAGAGACTTCTTTTGGGAAGGAAGGCATTAACGCTACCCTAATACTTAAAGGATCTAGAGGTTCCTTGGAAAACACATTAAGGTGCTGCAGTGGGCAGTTACCAACCCGCCAGGAGTTTCAACGCCTCACTTGTTTGTATTTTGGGTTGCATCCAAGAGAGAACAATAGATAAGAAGACTAGTGCGGATAAGAGATGTCAGAAATTTTGGTTGGATTCCATGGAAAAGTGTTTTTTGAAATGTCTAGTTGTCTTCAATAAAATAGTATATTTTCTTTCCCTGATAGATTAATTTTTTGCGATTAGCTACTTGTTACTCTCAATAAAACTGAGAAGGAATTAAATCAAAAACCAATAAAAAATAATCAGAATAAACACCAAGAACCTGACTAAGAATAGTGCCATATTCTCTCCCAGCTCTTTCAGTTGATACATCAACAGTGGTAAAGGACTTACTTTTACAATTCTCTTAGTAATTTTATATTCGATACCGTTTTTTTATTTTCCTTCCTGATTTCCTTTTCCCTTTCCGGTTAATTATTAAATTTTGACCTAACCCTAGTCTACCATACTAATCCTAACGAAGGTTGGGTTGTTGCTATTGCAAAATAATGTTCAAATAAACACTAGCTTCATCAGCAGCAAAAATATAATTTCTACATTTTAATTAAATGGAAACCTTTTAGTGAGCCCAAATAACAAACACAAGTGGTGAATTTGGAGAAGGGTCTGGTTGAAAAACACACGAAGGATTACTAAGTAGGTTTTATTACAATTCTAGACACTTGACTTTGTCATAGAAATATTAATTGCATTCGCTATCTGAAGATATAAGGTACATGATTTGTGCGTTGAAAAACTAACGGAGTCAACGGAACGTCAAAAATTTGGGAGGTTGACATAAATGAACGCTAAGTAATTTACATCATGCCTTTCATTTAGCTTAAAAAACCATGAACACAGTAATCAACCCGAATGTCGGTTTAGTAGGTGATGCTAGAGATCACCCAGTACTAAGCCCTATACGGCGTGTTAAAATTCACACATCAGGGTAGGGGGGCCAGTTCCTTTCCCTGAGCCGGTTATGGTTTTCCAGGAAGACCTGGTACCCGAAAAATCACTTTAGCTTGGGTGGAGCTGCAGGTGTCTAGAGTGCCTTGCCCGGGAATCGAACCCGGGACCCTCCGGTCAGCAGACCAACGCTCTACCCACTGGACTACCGCGACGCACTGATTTAGCTTATTACATGCAAAATAAATAATATGCAAATAACTTTTGGTTCCTTCTCCCAGTTTGGCCCAAACTAGGGAAAGTTTTTACCAAACTGATTTTTGGTTTTATCACTTTCAGCCATATCCATTTTAATCTAGTCAGCTGAAGTATATGCGTACATATATACTTATGCATAAATATATTATACGCCAGTTTAAGATACAAAATCGCTTTATATTTCCAATAAAATGCAAATTCAGTCGACCCAATGAGATGGATTTGCTCATTGAATTATGATCACAAACTACTACAATCAAGTGATCCAATAATATTTCATTGAAAAAATAGTGATATCGTCAAAGGATGCTATTTCCAATTCAAAGATAGTCAAGTAACAATATGGAGGTCGGCTCCCATTTGAATATCAAACAGAGCATCAAAAAACTCCATTTGCAAAATACTTTGGGAGATGAATTCTCCATATAAAACATTTGAGGATGACTTCAAGTGTTTACAGAGACTCCTATGGGAATCGATCGGAAGGAATCTTCAAAGGTTGGCGACCCTGACTATAAAGATGGATGGGGAAAAGAGAAGAGATTGGGGGAAGGAGGAAGGGAGAGAGAGAGAGAGAAAGAAAAGAGGTTTTGGGCTATCGGAATGCGAGCAGAGGCTGAATTCGAGGGGCGACCAGGGGCAGAGGAATGGAGAGGGGGTTTGTGGGGCTAGTGGCCTGAAGGGGTACTGGGAAACTGGTGGACGGGGGGAGTTGTAGAGGTCGGTGAAGAAGAAACGGCGGGGGGGAGAAAAGGTGGCTTGGAGGAGGGAGGAAAGATGGGGTGGATGGGGACGGAGATGGAGTTTTTTGGCCTGAGGGAGCTTTGCACACACAGAGACAGAAGTGCCACTCTTTGGAAGGCTAAGGGATTGAGAGGATGGGCGTGGGAGGGTGGGAGAAAGAGAGGGAATTTGGGAGGAATATGGGCGAATATGAGTTCGGGGGATACTTTCCCAAAGGTTGAAGAAAGGCTAGGGCCGTAGGAGGGAGGGAGAGAGTAATGGAATAGAGGAAATGTCCGGGCACACACTATCGGTCGACGTATGCTCCTGCACGATTACGGGGAGGAGCAGAGCTCCATGCACCTCCCGCCCTCTCCACCACCCACCCTGTCTGGCGGGGAAGAATATCCGCCCCTACACTCTGCAAACGACCGGCCCCAGAGAGTGATTTGGGCCAGAACCTTCCTCAAATCCCACGACATTTCAACACAGAGGATGAAGAGAAATGAATTCGACCGAAATGAGGAGATTCGTATATAAACGAGCCGCGGGGCACTCCGATGGACTTACAATTAATTTTTTCGGGCTAACTATCGCTGTCGGCATATGCTTCTTTTCCGCGCGTTATAAGCATTCCCACATTCGCCACGTTTTATTCAATTTCCAAGAATTTATAACAGCCGTTTAAAAATCGCATATCCTGTATCCAGTCATATATTTAACCTTTCTATGCACGCAATTAATTATCACTATCTAGTTCCTTATTTTATATGGTGCACACTATAGACTTATGCTACATGGGAATGCCCAGTCTTATAGTGGATTACTAAATTTTACGTCCACTGAGGCCTAACAGCACTATTGAAATCAATTTTAATTTTACCTGTTTTTCCTACGATCATCTCTTACTTAGGACATTTAGTGAAATTTGTATGAATTTTCTTTCACAGACATAGATAGCTCAAAATTACTAATTATAAAAAATCAAGTAATCATCGATCTGATTGTTTTTTACAGAAAAGTACCATTTTTAATAGGCCTTTACCATATTATTAGTTGTTATTATTTTATACTATGTTACAGACAACTAATAACACAGATATCTTCATAAGCCAACTGGTTTCATTTATTGAAACCGTCACCGTTTATCAAGTATTAAAACCTTTCGCTTGCAAATTTCTTCGATTAAATTTACCACAAGAAATGTCCTTGGCCAGGAACTACATATACTTACATAATGAACCTCGCCGAGATGTATTAAATATTTTAAGTACTTGACGACATTCTCAATGAAAGGTCCAGGATGCATCTCAAAGAATTAAGACACCTGACTCACCAGTAAGTATGATTCAGAGTACACTTTTCATTGCACCTCACATGATCGGACAATGGCTTACCTGAAAACAGACAATAAATCAGATAAATAAAAACAGTGTCATAAAAAGTAAAATTTGTTTAATTATATATATATATATATATATATATATATATATATATATATATATGTATATATATATATGTATATATATGAAAAAAATATCCTTGACACTATTAAATTTAATTGACTTTGATTTAAATATATATTTTAGAAGTGGAGAAACTATATTAAAATAAGTTATTTGTGAAGACAATTAATTACCTCGTTTTTTGGTCTCGAATTTATTGGTACGAAACAAAGAAGGGACAAAAGGAGGAAAAAAGGGAAGATTAAGAGCTTATAAATACAGTAAGTGGTTTACAGAGTTCAAGTTGGGGCGTTATCACGAGAACAACTGCTGTAAAAAAGTATGCGTGGAAGGTATCAGTGGTCTTAAAATGAGCGAAACCCCGGAAGGTAGTTTTTTCTTACGACATAACGCGGTGTTTTAGCCGTTGAAATGTATGATCACATAAATTAAATGAATTCATGTTATTTATTACTATTTACCAATTCAAATTGCAATCATAGAAATATTTGGAAAACATTTTAATATTTGTGTAATGACCTGATTATTATACGGACATGCTATAATAGTATTGAAAACATAAACGTTTTCAAATTTTTAAGTCCATAGTTCAAAAAAACTTTTATTTAGACCTGAGGTAGCTCGCAGATAATACTGCCCATAAAAAGGGTTTGATAACTTCTATATAAAATTTACATCAAGAATAGTGAATATTAACATAATAAACTCTCAAAATCAATGTTACGTGCATTATGATCACTATTGAAAATGGCATTGCAGCAATTTAGTATTGGAGAAGAAAAAAATATCGCAATTAGCAGATTATTACTTGGTGAAAGCCAGGCGGAAAAGAATATGTCCCTTAAAGCGGCAAAGGAGTGAGTAGATAAATGCTAACTGAAGACTTAATCAAGTGTTGCCCATCATTTCGTACCCAGGACGATGGGAAAAGAAAATGGGCCAGGGGAGTAAATAAAATTCCACTAGGGGATAAAAAAACCAATATCAACAGCTTGGAAAAATCACCCGGGATCCTCACGAGCTTCCCAGCCATCCCTTTCCACAAACTCCACCCATCCTACGGCCCCTATTCATCCTTCGCCCTTGAGAGGCCTCCCTTCTTCTCCCTCCTTAACTACCCCACCCAATCGATGATTAACTTAGTTCAACCTCTATCTCTCACTCGTTCAAGACAAAATTTTAGTAGCTTAACGTCAAGGGCGGAGGGAATCCATCAATCTTCCCCACTCCTCTCAACTTTATTTGAACCCTACCAGGGGATTTATCCGTGTATGCATGTATACTTCCGCATATATCCACACACTCACACTGACTGCCACGGCAAACACACGTGCATTACACGGACGTGCCTGTCTTTGCGCGTGGACATTTAATTTAGGGTGCGCATATCTATTCCTCTCTCCCTATGTGGAGACAGAGACTTTATCCAAACCGAAAAACCTAACTGGGAGATGCTATCCATCGCACCTAGCGAGGGACAAACGGGCCAGAGTGAAAGTCAAATCAATGCTGCTCTCCCTCGCTTCCATGAAACCCCAACCGTCCTCCGACTCCTACCATGAGTCCCAAAAAGCCCGTGAAGCGCTCTAAACCCTCCAATAGCAGCCCCCCCCCCTCCGCCTCGAAACCTTACTCACAAAAAGATACAACTCGTGCCCTGGCTCCGTGGTGACTTTAATTTAAACGTGCAACCATTTCCAATTCGGATCCACCCTCCCTCCCGGGCATTCTCTCTCCTCTTGCGGACTTAATTACCATTTCCGGTATTTTCGGTGTCCTCCGTTCTCCCCCTCCACCATCATCCTCAGCAAACCCATCCCCTCCTTGCATCCCGTTCGGTCGGTTACCCACGCTTCCTTTCCCCTCCGTCGACTTACCAGTAATCCCGCCCACCCCGCAGCCTCCCCCACGATCGGCATTGTTAAAATGGTCCTGAAGATGGAATCGTAATCCGTCAGAATCTGGACTAAACAAGTAGCGGCGGTTGGCTGGTACGCTGCGCACGTGCGGAGCGGTAGGGAACAGGTCAGGGATTCCTATCCGCACTGGCCCTTCTCTCCGTTTCTCATTCAATCGCCAAGCTTCGCGCACAAAGACAACCACCATGCTATTAGTTTACTGCTACTTAACACAGTAACCGCAGCCGTTATTGCGGAAAGCTACAAGAGAGTGAGAGAGAAGGAACGTTTGATTTCGTATCGACTAGGAGGAACTGGGTGCTACAGATTTGTACAAAATATACCTTTAGGTATAGCAAAATTGGGGTAAAAATATCTATGATCACCCATATTTCATTCTATTTCTCCCTAAGAGTCGTCAATCAACACTACATAGGAAAGGAAATATAATCGTCCTCTCTCTTTACATATTCACGCCGTATATGGATGCCTATCTATATTTTCACCCATTCCTTCCCCTTTGGGCCAGCGAGCATTAGTTTTTCCAGAATCCCAGGTGATTGCGGGAACAGGTAGAATGTAATGACAACTGGATTGTGGAGTCGTGGCGAGGAAAGCGACCAAAGCGTATGACAGTGACAGTGTGAGTAGGTATAAAGGTTTGATTCGCATGAGAATCGACTGGTATCCATGGAAACAAACGATGTAAAGGTTATCGAGGTTTTGAACATGGAGAGACGGGTGAGGAGCAACGAGGAATCATGCGAGGCCACGTTGGAGGATGTAAGAGAGAGAAAGAGAAGAAGGATAAGTTAGTGAGAAAGGAAGCTATTCTGTAGATATAAAAGCAAGAGAAATGGAGAAGAAACCCAAGTGAACTGCCCCTAGAATAATAATTACCATTAACTGTCATTCTTAGGAGATGAAGGGCATATAGAAGAAAAGAAATAAGCCAAGTGTCACCGATCTTGGCCCATTCATAAAGGTTTGTAACAACTGACAAAAATCAAGTCATTTCTTAAGAATCGACACGAGAGGCAGGATTTCGTTAGCATTATCAATTTCACGAAGTAACTCCGTAATTAATGTCGAATATGACAGAACGCGGAACGGACAACAGTAGCATATTTATGATGAGCGTTTCCTAAGCAGCGAATTAAACGTAAATTTTAAAGAAAAAATCTTCTGTCATACCGTCAAAAAACGCAATATATTAGCCAAGTATCTTTCAAGGTCCTAGATTTTGTTTGAATTGCCTATGTTAAATTTATTAATTATTCATCTTAAAGTCATCTTCGGATAGGCTAATTACATTAAAGAATAACACACACAGACACACACACAAACATTATATAATATATATTTATATATAAACAGGTCGATTAAATCTACTAAAAATAAGGTATCAACAATATTTTAAAAATTGTTTTTAGTAACAGTTTGCAATTGGCCACCACAATTAATCACTGTATTTGTTCAGATTTCACAATGGTGTAAATTTAAATAATCATAAAATTAATAAACAAAACGCTCTGCAATTGAAAAATTTGGCCATAAATCATTGGCATATGATGTTGCTATAAAGTATATGGAGCATTTCCATGAATCATAATTATATTCATTCCTATAGCATGAGAATTATTCATTCCCCAGCACATCTGATGTACGGAACTGAAATTTCCCTCGCATCTCAAAGACAATAAAAGCCGTTCGTTTATAAATTTATAACTCACCGTAGCCGTTAAAAATCACGCTCGAGAGTCGACCCATGGAAAAGGGTCACCGTGAAAAATTAATGTAAGTAAGAAGAGTTACATTCGTCCGTCGAAACGGAATAAAAGCTCTGCGTTAACCGAAAATAGAAAGAGCTACAAATTAGGAAAGAATAAACGCAGAGGACGTTTACGGCCTGGGGAACGCTCGGCACGCCGCCAGGCGCAGGACCATGGAACCGTCAGACGTGGGATGAGGTGATATGAAGACGTTTTGTGACCCGAAAGGAGAGAGATACAAATTTTGAGAGAAATGTGTGTGCATTCTGTCGTGGGAGTGACAGAATTACGGGCAAATATATTCCGTTGGATCTGACAGAGGGAAGATACTACTGGATGCATAAAAAAACAGGGATGTTAAAATGCCTTCGAGGGAAGGGATCCGTTTGCGCTCAAGGAATTGAGAGACCTACTGCTACTATTAAAGAATACTTGCGGAGACATCGAAAGGCTATTTTTAGCCGTTTGTCGATATTAAAGGTCCATGGTGACATAAATGTAGTTGAAAGTCATGACGATTAAGCAATTGGCATTGAAAAACTAGTTGTAATTTCATGACTGCCTCTCCTTCGTGCTCCGTCAGAGGGATACATCGAGTATGAATATTCTGAACACTTTGATTCTTAACGCCTAAATATTTATTTAGACTTGGGACAAAAAATGAGCGAAATGTGGTAGACAGTTTATCCGAAAAGAACTATTTCATGTCATAAAAATGTCGTACCACTACGTCAATACACTGACTTTGCCTAGTTTATAAGCTACATTTTTCTGTGGTCGTTCATTCGGCTGCAAATCCTGGTACACTGAATATAATACATTTATTGATAAGCAAGAATTTGAACTAAGGGAAACGGGCTTGCACTAGAGCGCATTTACAGAGGTCACCAGGTGCACAATTCTCAATTAACTTCCGGAAAAATATACATACCTCTTGCGATGAGTAAGCGCATTAAACTCATTAGTTATTCATTTGCTGTATTTCGATACAGATACATCCATTATAACCAAACCACTCAAATTCTTCAGGAATACCGATTAGAAACCCTTAACTTACGTAAGCATCCATTATAACCTTAGACGCGTCACATACGAGGTATATTTTTACACACGTCTTGACACCTGAGTCAAGAGGGAAAGTTCAATACCTAATCTAAAGATACAATCACGAATATTTCATCATGAATAATTTTCAGCTATGGGATTGAGCTCTCTCATCTTGCATTGACACCGAGATAATTCAGTTTTTTTCGGTGAAAACGAAAGAGCACGCATCCTAGGAAACGTCTGGAGATAAGTACGGTAAGTAAATTAAAATAAGAACACAGAAAAGGCAAGCTCTTCTCAGCGTAAATTATATGCATGCACTGCGGTCAAAGGCATACTAATATCCCTACTATGGAATTTAAGCTTGCGCCTCCAGCGTCAAAAAAGGAACAAATATAGCTTCCACTACCCGAAACACTCCTCCAAAACACTAACACAGATGCCTCGAATTCACCTAAATGTTGGCTCAATTCGGTTCTACGAACTTCGACGAGAGATAAAGGGAGCCCTAGGAGGGAGAAATAGGAATTCCGATACAATTGTGTCAGCAGAAAGATATAACAACGTTTCCAGCTTGTTTTCCAACATTAGCGAAGCAGATAGCGAGGCTCTTAACGGCCTCCCCACGACATATGTTTCAAAGCAGATACCACATGACTACCAACGAGGCATCACACAATGAAGCTGCGAACGCTCCTTCTTCAGGATTACCCTTATCTCTTCGGCCATTAGCAGGGCAGCGTTAATTGATGCACGTACTAAATCGTCCGAAAAGGAGGAGGACGGTGGGGGGTACCTTAAAAGGGAAAATCTTTTCAAAGATAACGACTAGGGTATAAACTCCATCATCATAAATGGCGCTTTCTTCAAGAAGGGATAATTAGGAGGTCCCTGGGGGTATGGTCCATTGTGGAGACACCGGCGCCGCCGGTCCATCTCTATTCATTTCACTCTTCACCCGTTGCTGCGGTTTGGTATACCCTACCCTTCATCCGTTTGGAAGAATTTCAGAGTGGACCGAGGGGAAGATAATGCAGGATTCATGGTGAGGGTGTGAGGAAAACGAATAGGTTGTTGGAAGAAATGTGTCGCATCTGAGAGACAGGTTGGGATGACGGACGAAATTAATAGGGAAGGAGAAAGGAGAGGGGGAGGAAATATATTTGGAGGAACCATGTTGGGAGTCCAGGTCCAGGACGGTTGGGGTTTCGGAGAGGACTTGTGTAGTCGAAGGGTGTGGCACACGATGGCACAGGGGAGTGTGCGGAATATCCCCGAACCAATAGTTCACAACCCGTTAACGTATTAATTCATTCGCCAATGTACTTATAAAAGAGTGAAGTTGGGAAACAGTAGCGATAAAAATCGCCCAGATGAATAAACAGGCTACTGTGTAGACTGCCAAGTAAAAATATTTCATGTGTACATGGAAGATTATTGCGTGTAGCGAAAGAGATGCCACTACAAATGCAAGAACATTATGAATTCAGCGCTGCATGTATGATTCATTGAATGGCTGTAGAAACAGTCGTCATATCTACCCGGATGTTTTTATGGCTTCAAAAATTCTTACAAACATTCTGTCATATTCAAGCTTTATAAAAGAGTTAACTAGTCTACACTAGGAGCAGACGACGGGTAATTCAGTATATATTACAATATTGTCCACATAAATCGTAATTCGATTAGTCAACCTATATAATTATAAAACGATTAAAACTACCTGTATTTCGGGGGGAAAATGTTTATGAGGAGAAAGCAGGTTATATGAGGACGGAGACAACAACGTAAGCCTAAATTAACCTTGAGCATTAGATATGTTATAAATGCGCAGGGTTTATAATAAAAGAAGGGTAGAAAATCTGGAAGTATTATTTAATAGTTGAGCAAAGCAATATTTATACACACAAAACTTATTTATGCAGTCTAAATAAAATTTCCAGTTAATCAGGCAATATGAGATCTCAATTTGGCATTATTTTAGAATACTCCAGCAACAGGAATAATTCCGTCCCTATATTTATTCCTTGATTCCAAAATTTAACGATTCCACTACATCCTATCACTACAACCTCCCTTCTCTCTACGCTGAGCAGCAATATCCTTACCCCCGCCCACTTGCGTGGTCATGGCCCCAAATTCTCCCATATGTTATTTATAGGAATCCTGGAGACACAACAGCGAATACACAAATATCCCACTCCCTACACGTTCTCTTCACTCCATCTCCCATTTCCTATCTTCTTTCAATGGTGTCTCTCCTCTTCCAGTCCTACCCTTGTTCCACGCACTCATTTGCGCTTAGTTTCAATTACCTTTCACAACCCTCCGCCTCCCCCATGAGTACCCGCTACGCTACCGACCTCCCAACTCTTTATCTTCGTTGCAAACCTTACACTCAAATTTCTCCCTCTTGCTTTCTCTTCCTCATCTCCTCTCCTTCTCCTCTCCTTATATAGCCTAATTTAAAGGATTTCCAGGACCCTTTCTCACCACATGAGCCCATACTTCACACGTGCTTGTACCCTTTTCCGTCCATTTCGCCCCGCACTAAACCGCGTTTTTGGTAACTCTTCTCTCAACCTCTCTTTCACCCCGAGCACCCAGTGTCCTCTCTCGATTGCTACACCTACCCTCCAATCTCCTCGTCCCCCTCACGCACCTCTCCCTGCCTCCATCTTTTCACCCAAAATCCTACCCCATGACCCTCTCCCTTTCCCTTCCTCTCACTCCCTTCCCTTAGGATGCTTCCCTCGCGCCATCTAATTCGCGCCGGCCATTTAAAATGCCCCGCTCCCTTCCCGTGCGAGTTGGCGTGAGCGCGAGTTCGCACCGTTCTCTCTCATCTTCCTGAAACATTCAGAGAGTTAAGTTTCACCCAGTCATTTTCCTCGGTCTTGGCGTTTCTTGCTCTCTAAAATTCTTGAAGATTAAACCACGCACGCGATTTAAGGAACGTCACATCGAACCCGGAATTTCGCATGAGGAGCTTACTAAAGGGAGTACAAATATTTATATTTTTGGAGTCTCTCCGTGAGTTGCCTTATTTGCAGGAATTAATAACCTCTTTACTCGCAAATTTTAAATTTAAAAACACAGGGGTGGTAACTAAATATGCGCGTTTCTAGAAATTTTATTCGTGCAACAAACGCATAACACAAACGTAAAGCTTGCAAAATTCCAACTTTACAATGAAAATTAAATATTATAAAAAAAACTAAATAACGTAAACGCAATTTTTCTCGCACGACATATTTGGCGACATTTCGTTAATGGCATCATGATGGTCCGTATGCTTGAAGAAAGGGAATTCTTATTAAAATATACCAGAAATTAGGGCTTAAATTTGCTATTGTCGTATGAGACCTGTGCGTGTGCGATGGAATTAAAAAGACGGGTTATTGCAAAATGAGAAAGGACCTTGAAATAAAAGGTCTGTAAATGCGGGATAGACTTAATGGGATATCCCACACGGAGGTCTTCCTATGTTTCTGTTTCCCAAATTGCTGTTGATATTCATTAACAATATGTTTCAAAAGACGATTGAAATTGGTTTTCATAATATTGCGCCCAACATATGAATGCTTTCCTATGGCGAATAGAGATTTTCTCTCGAAATGTGAATTGATGTACTATTGAAGTAGCTTAAAAATCATTCCAAATGTAATTGAAAACGGCTATATCATCGAGCATGAAAGATAACTTCAAGTTTGCCTTATTAGTTTTTAATTTAAATAAGATATTAATACAGAAGTGAAATATTTTGGGGAAAGATTTTGATATTTTTGATACGAGTTTGACTTGCAATTTATAATCAAGAGCATTTTTTGTATAGTCAACAAACTTTCACCATTTAAATAAATTAAATAATTTTGATTGCTCCTTATTCTTGTACGGTTTATACAAATCTCTGCACCGTGTTGAGTTTTATAATTTTTGTAAAAAATATCATTTATTTGATTGTCAACTGCTTATATACTATACAGCATGCATAATGTGCTTCCTTAATCTCTGGTAACTGATAAATTTCACTTGTAGCCAAGCATTAAGATTTTGCTCACCTTACTCTCATCTACAGGTATAACATCAATATCAAATTTAAAATTTCAATTTCGCAGCTCAGTCATTTAATCCAATTCAATCATCGACTTCAGACCAGACAAAGGATATTTATGGCAGAGAGCAAAATCCGTATTGATTTTTCACTCCATACTGAACGCCATCATCTAATACTTTGGCAGGACGCAGCCAAAATACTGAATACCTTTGCATTTAAGAGGTAAATCATATATTCATAATCCATTCATTAAGACTTTTCCGAAGCGATGGACAGAGTAACGAGTCACTATCGTGGTGACAATGGTGTCACAAATGTCGCAAATATAAAAATTTTTCGCTTTCACAGTGAGGCATTAAAAAGATAATTTATTTTAAAATGTGATTAATGCTGGAATATCATACGATGAAAAATATTTTAAAATGAATTTAGTAACTGCAGAATTGAGAATCTAAATTTCTCCAAGATTTTTTCAGCAGCATGCATCTTTTTTTTCTAAATTCCCCTGAAGTTGAACCCGGACGATAAAGGAGTTCGTTATCCATTAACACTTAGTATTTACGGAAGACCAAAATATGTTGCAGATTTTTTAGCAACAATCAGTACTTATTTATTATGCATATTTTACTTCATGTGAGTATAGAAAAACAAGACGATGATGCAGAGCATCACAATGCTTAATCGTATCCAAAGAAAAATTAGCCGGTAGAGTGGAACACGATTAACGATCGTCAAACCCACGCCACAGTTCAGAAGTAACAACGCAAAAGATTACATCATAGCCCCCGTAAGAGAGTACTTAATGAGCGGATAAAAATGGATGGAGGGGTGGAGAGAGATAAGATGAACAGAATGAGAGAGCTCTGAAACAATGTAAGAGTTCATTCCACATAATTTGTTTCATTTCCTTTCCTATTTACAACTTTTTTTCCCTACCTTTCTTGCTACGTCGATCTTAATAACTACATTTACCCCACCACCGACTGGCTACCTCCTTTTGTTTTTCCTCTCTCTCTTTTCCATTCCCTTCCTCCCACGTCTTCAACCGGCCATAAATTCTTCGAAACAACGCCCCCAAACGCCCACGCGCGTACACTAGGGTCCTAGCTCCCTTATTCCTCGCACAAGACGCCCACCTCCGATTCCCCATCCTTCTTGGACTTACTCCCGCACCTCCCCTCTTCTATTGCCCTTTCACACATCGTCGATTAAGCTGCGATTATACGCCGGATTTGAATTGCATAGGAGTCCGATAGTGAGGCCGTATTTCACGGATACATTTCCCATTCTCTTACGAGTTCACTTTCGACTTGGTTTTATTCTTCGATTGATTAGTTACTCATCATCTTAATGAAATCGATTATTCATAGTCCCAAAAAACCATTCAGTTGGGACGAGTGCCCAGCCACTAGTGACAGGTGGCCTGCCGTAACTCAATAGTATTCCAGAGCTCACTGGTCCCCATATGATTGGTCCAGTCCAGAAAACACCTTATGTACCGCATCAGTCCCGAATATGCCTACAACTCTCTTGCATGGAGCTTAAATAAGAGCCCTTTAATATAATTTTATTGGCATATAAGCTATTAGTATTAGCAGTCATCGCGATTCTGAGAGATGAATTAGTGGTCAGGTACCCAAAATAAAGAAAAAAACCATCAATACAGTTTTCAACCTGAAAGTCGGTTTCATAGGTAATGGTAGCTCACCAAATGCTAAGACCAACGGCGTGTGAAATTCACTCATCAGTGAGGTAGAGATTATTTCCCTGTGGTGGTTATGGTTTCGCAGCAAGCATTTGTTTCCGAAAAATCGGTATACAGCTCGATTGAAGCTGAACGTGCTCGGGAATCGAACCTGGGCCCATCCAGTCCGATTTCAAACGCTCTACCCCTGGACTACCACAACCCAGTTAACAAATAAATATAGGAACAAAAATAGAATTTCAGTGAGAAGTAGCAAATTACTATCAAAAGTTCGGGTACGGCTTCAAATTAGGGCCCAGGTAGCGGCTGATGTATTGACGCAGGAAGTGCGTGAAAAAAGATTGTATCAAGTCTCAAACTTTGACGATATAAATTAAAATTAATTAGTTACACCAACCAAATACGCATCAAAAAAGGTGAAAATAAACTGAATAAACTTTTCTTGCATTATTCTCCCATTGCTTCATTCCAATTTTCATCCTCAACAGAATTTTATGACCTAAGCGTCATTCAAGAAAATCCCTACGCCAAGATGAAGTGATCAGGCAGACTGTAAAGGCAACTTAATCTAAGGTTTCTGATGCAGTGTACAAAGCACTTTGGAGGGCGCTGCCGATGGATATACAGGTAAGTCCAATAGTAAGTAAGTCCAATGGATAGTTTAACGGTGGCCTTCGCTAGCCCACTGTCAACGAACGTAAGGGTTTAGGTCTCAAAACGGGGATGTAGATTGATGACGCAGTGCATTAGAATTCTATTTCAAAAACAAAACTGGAAATGAACTTAAAACTGAGAGATATATATTTCTCACCATTTCAGAATTCGAAAAAACCAACATCTCCCAAGGCCCGATTCAATGGAAAATTTCATCAATGCATCCAAATTTAATGGATAGAATTATGCGTGCGGTTAAAGAAGGGGCAAAAAATGTAAATCTCACTTCGGACACAATTACTCGCTCTAAAATGAGAGGGAGATAAGAAGAAAGAACGATATTCCCTGAATAACACGAGGGCACATTTAATCAAACTTTAAAACAAGCTTAAACTTACACGAAGGGGGGATAATTCATGCCAGTTGAAACTTATTCTCTGGTTCAAGTTATTCATCAGCTCCATTCCCCAACTCGCTTTAAGTTTGAGTAGCCAGGGGGATAGGCTTCAGGGATAACCACGAGGGGGTGTGGGTGGTACTGAGAGAGGGAGAGGGTTGATATGATTTTCTGGGATGTGGGGAGGGAAGAGAGGAAGCATGACCACCTGATATTTTTTAAGCCTTTCCCTGAAAGCAATCTTATAAATCGCGCAGTTTACCCCGGGATCTCCAGGAAAGTGTTGTAAACTCCAATCCAAGCAAAAGTCATAATCACATAAAGATGACGGCAACGAAATAACCTCTCTCACTCCGACCTCTTTGCTGCCCCACGGAAAACCCTCCTGTCCTTCCCCTTTCAGCTGTTTCCTTGCTGCGAAAGTCCCTCCTCCTCTCAGAGGAGCGAGGGAAGCACACATAAGGGTTGATTGGACCGCCATGGCACGAGAAAGGGACTGGCCGACCCGCTGCGGCCGGAACTCGGGGGAAATAATTTGGACAAATGCGGGCAACGGCATTGTTTTTTTAAGATTGCAAAGGAGGGAGAGAGTGAGCAGAGGAAAAGGAGACAGAGAAGGGTGAGAGAAGAGATTACAAAGGGGACGAGGGCGGCACGGAACGGGGAGAGAATGACAACACATGAGCACGGGAGTGGCCCAAAGAGGGTGAAGGTGAATGCAAACCTCAGGGATATATCCGAACCTATACCAATCCATGGAAATCTTACAGAAAGAAAATGTGTTCCAAAACTATTTCTGGAGAAAACAGATTAAGTATTGCAACAGAACATTCCCTGAGAGGCTGTTAAGACTTAGGCATTAACCGTAAAAATATTTGATCGATTAAATAAATACTAAATCTATACTTGCGTTAAGTGCTGGTCAGCATGTACTATTTAGTGATTTAAAAAAGTCTGTGGGTCCATAGTATGCGTGGAAAATTAATTTAACCATACCCCGAGCGCCATTTCCAGTTTGAAAGTCGAAATGGGCATGCAACTTTGTATAAAGATTATCGGGAGCCATTTTTTCCTGACGTGACTGTGCATCGCAGCGCGCTCGTACCGCACAGGTTTGGTGGCGGGAGGTCTTACCCTTAACATGGGTCATGAACCAATCACCTGCGAGCGTTCATTCAGGCTCTATCGTGTTTCAGTGACTCCCTGACGAGTGACTAGATGCAAGCGCAAAATGCAGCAAAACGATTGAACAGCGATGCGCCATCAAATTTTGTGTTGAACTGAGAAAATCGGGTACGGAGACATTAGGCATGATTTGAAAAATGTTCAAGGATTAAAAAATGTCACACTGCAGTTTTTAAGTGGCATAACTCTTCAAAAATTTTCGAGTGTGTGCAGAGGACCAACTTTGGACGGTTGTCGATGTCAAGAATTGACGACAATGTGCAACGAGTGCGTGAAATACTGATTCCAGACCGTAGATTAAGGGTGCGCGTCATCGCAGATCGTACTGGCATTGATAGGATGGATTCACACACCATTATCACTGAAATTTTGGCGACGCGAAAGATCTGCGCAAAACTCGTCCCGAAGGTCTTCACAGACGACCAAAAACAGAGTCGCGTGACTGCTTACTGATGCAATGCGTTGAAGAAGAACACGACGGTTCCCCAACCCCTAATTAAAATACAATGTCTCTTTGAAAAAATACATCGTTTAATTTTGAACCACAATTAACACACGATAAATCAACAGCTATATGATGTTAACAGATACAAAAAATACCAGAATTCTTTTGTATCTAGAAGAATGATTTCAGAATGCTAAGCAGTAAACACCCAGGGGACATTTCAGGTGAAAACGCTGAACAAATTTAAAAAAGATTAAATCTAATATACTTGTAATGTGAGCAATAATTGTAAGAGCAAAGATTCCTATTGCAATGAAAATCAGTATCAAGGATTTTAAAATACATAACGCATCTTAATATCAATATTTTATGTGTAGTAGAAATAATCATCAGTAACACTTGTTGTTTTTAAGTAACTCATTGATTTTGGTAAAAATTAAAAAATATCAATTACTAAAATTAATGATTTCTTTCATGACTATAAAATACAAAATTGTGCTTTAATGCAAAATCAATACCATATGGCTTTACTAACCATTTCTGCTGAGAAAAATTAATGACCAAAAACCAATGTGCGAAAATTTATCCGTCGTGATTTAAACGAAGATAAAGCTTATTGCTGTGAAAACGAAACCCATTAACCCAAAAAAAGGCTCAACAACAGTTTTCCATCAACGAATAGGGAGTAAGTGCATTTTAAATCAGTAGTTCAATTTAGGATGGAGAAATATTTAAAAATGATGAGATCGACTGCAGGAACACACCGCATAGTTCTACGTTCAGCAAATACGGATTGCGAAAAGGTTGATAGGATAGGCTAAGCATGATTCAAAAGAAAAGCTAAACGTAGGATGTTGAAAGTGCTTATGCATGTATTTAAAATAAGTCACACGTCAGGATGAAAAAGAATCATTGGATATCAAGTAAGATTAGTGCGAAATGAACGTAGAAAGAAATCGAGTTTTTGAGAGGATAGAGAAAAAGAGAGTGTGGCATGGAATCAGACGAGCGGAAGGAAAAGGATATTGAGCAGGAGGAAGATGGCGGGAATAATCGGGGAAGGAAAGTGGAGGAAGGGTAGGCAAACGAGATGTGGATAAGGTAAAAATTAAATGAACGAGGATAACAGAAGAAGACTTTGTGAAAACACGCGGTAACGGAAAAGGAAGGGGAATAAATGCGGAGGAAAAAATATGGTACACCCACGCACACGTGCGCACAACATTTTCAAGGAGGCACACCGACGGGAGATGAAACGAGGAAAATTGTTTGGGGGATAAAAGAGATGAAATGAGATTAAGGAAATGGGAATATTTCTGCAAAGAAATAAAGGGAGGAACGAGAAGAGGAAGAGAGAGGAGAGAAGGATGAGGCAAAGCATTGGAAAAAGGTGGGGGAGGGTATGCGGATGGAAAAGTAAAGATCGAGCTTTCGCAGGAGAACGAGCGGCAAGTCGGGTGAGCTAGACGAGGGTCGGAAGAAAGCCAAGGACGGAAGAGGGGACAGATAAGGGCTGGGAGCGAGAGGATGAAGGGTAGTGTGGAGAGGCGCAAGGCGACAGGGTGAGGGATGGTTCCCGCTTGAGGGAGGGGAACAGTAGAAGAGAGGGAGAGAGGACGGTCTCACGTAATCAAAGGGCAAGGTTAGAGCCGTAGGACACGGAAATGAGAGTGTACTACGGTGACCGCCCAAAGGCCAACCGGCTCATTCCTCCCCTACTCCTACAACTTCCCCCGGTCCTCTCCATTCTTTCCTCTTTCTCCCTTGTGCTACGATTCGACTCGTATTTTCCGAAACGGTATCAGCCCCTTGGCTAGGCTTTGTTTCCTAAATTTGTCCCAACTATTTTATAACAACGGTTGAACCCGCAATACTATGGGCACTTCAAATTTTCTATGAATCGCCCTTTGCCCAATCTATTGTTTACCACAGCACTATGTTATGTGAGTACGATTTAATGAAAAGGATAAAAATGGGATAAGCAATGAAAATAAACCAGATGAGAAATGTAATCATATATTGTTCCCAGAATAAATATAGCTTGCGGAGGTAATAGATAGAATAACAAAAACAAAGCACTCGTACACGCAAATATGTTGTCATTTGACACCAAGTGGAGAGCTGCCCCCCCCCCCACCAGTCAGGGTGGGGGGCCAGTTCCTTTCCCTGTGCCACGCTACTGTGATGCTACAAATTCGGATCTTGTACGACACTTTTTGAAACTAAATTACGATGCTTAGAAAAAAGCCAGAAATATCTCTTCTTTAACTTGAAATGAAATTTCCTTAAACTTTGGCATTCTTTAGAATGTAAGAGGATTCGCCGAAAACGTAATAAACTAATTACTGAAACGCTTCTCTTTCTTCATGACGAGGTCATAAAGAAACGAGGTAACGAAGTCACTTAGAAAAAAATGGCCAAAGTCTCTGGGTATATCGAAAGAAATCACACCACGGTTTGAGGCAAAGCCAGACGATTACAAGCAAAACGTATCTCCATTATCAAGCTCCGTATCTCCAAGGAAAATAAATACATATCACTCCAATGATAGTTCAATAAAAAGCTCTACATATTTCAATACAGAATTCCAAGCAATTATTTGAAAACGATTGCGACAAGTTGCTCTTTTCAAGATATTCGAAGAACCTTGAGAATGACATTGGTGGAATACAGGTATACCTGTATATCATGATCCGGTAACTTTTTAAACCGCTGTGGAAAAATACACTTTTTTATTTTATTCCTATATTAATTAGAAGTGTTGAATCATAGAGGATAAGCGCAGTACATTACAATTTCTTTATAAAGTCGAATGTGGAAACCATAACTTGGTGAAATTCTACCTTAGGTAGAGGTTGCAGTCAAATCTCTCCATCTACTCCGATTTTCTGTAATAAATTCATTAATTTTGCCAAATTTACTCGAGCTATTTGTATCATTGACAAACACAGTCTGTTTTTATTCTATACTCCTTTACTTTAGTACCTTCATTACTGCTATGACATCATACGAAACTCCTTTCTTAACCCTAAATGATCATCCCCTAAGTAGTCATTTTTCTTCCTTTCTACCCTCTTATTGATGATGCTGAGTACCACCTCAGCTCCATGCGAAATCAAAAATTGTTCTGCAGTCCTCACATATGGCTGCGCCTCACCTTTTTAGGTTGGGAACTAACAAAAATCTGAGAAAATCTTCCATCCAACTCCCTCTCTCATAAATGCTATGAATTAGCCAATAAAAACTCTTCCGTTCACGTTTTTCTAAAGCCTAAGTTGTTCCGCGGGAATTTTATCTATCCCAAAGGTTTTTCATCGTTTCAATTCCCTTAATGCCCTTTCTATATCGCCATCGAGTAATTCTGGAACTAAGCTATCCTCATCTACGTCATTTTTTCTTTCTATATCTAAGCTCGCTGGCCTAATGTCTTTACAATTTATGTACATGTATTTACTCTTTATATTACTTCCGTCTCTTCTGAAACTTCTCTAGTTCAATAAATAATTTTCCTGAATTATCTCAGATTCTTTCAATGGATACTTCCTTCTTACCTTCTGACAGTGCTTTCATCAGTGTCTAAAACACGCCTTTTTATGCCTGAATACAAGCTATTTTGATCTACGCCATATTTTATTTGTCTAAATTTGCTTACATAATGTATTACCCTTATAAATCCTACAAGTAAGATATATGTATTATTTCAATATCCATCGAATATTTACTTCCTAACAGTGCTTTCACCTTCCTGTACATTGCAACAATTTTACCCTTCCCCTGTAAACTTTTCGTACCTTCGCACTGCGTCTTCCACCACACTTCTTTCGCTATATTTGCCTCCAACCTTAGTTTATTATTTATTGCAACACTTTGAAAGTGCTGCACTGTAATGCGCATTAGCGGATGACACCATTAAAAATTAATGGTGTGGGACCATCCGAGGCTTCTTGGAATTTAGTATTTACTCTCGGAAGACACATTTTATTTTAATAGGTACATTGCGGTCTTAAATTAATTTTGTCAATTTTCATTATCTATGGCTAACAAAATAAATATGCTCATTACTGTTATCAACCAGATGCCGAGAATTCTATCACTGGTTTCCATTACCTTGCTCATTCAGTGCAGTGAGTGGCGGAGATTGGGTAAAAATTCGTAAAAATTCCAACTTATAGAGTAGGGAACTTAAGATGCCCAGTAGTTTTGAGTGCGTGGAGTGAATGTTCCGACATCTGAATCACCAAATCAAGTAATTTTAAGTGTTTTTCATCGCTTTATGTCTGTACATCAGTATTTTAAAATTATTCTAATTAATCCTTCACACCTCATAATTCGTTCATATTCCTAGGTATCAAATAATTGATCAACCCCCCCAACATTAATTTAATGTATTTTTAGTATATTGAAATATAAACGAGGATAGTCTGAAAAGTTTCCGACCTACCAAAGATACAAGACATTTTTTTCTGAAATTTTCTGAGTAGTAAACTTTTCAGACTTTGTTAAACTTAATATAAAAATAAAAAATAAATTTAAACAATCTTAATCCAATGATGAGTGGGAATTCAGCAAAAATTTGCGCTTGAAAAGATATACGACAAGTATACTAAAATTACACTGAAATAACCTGCCTTGCCAAGTACGATGCGATTTCGAGAAATGACACGAAAATGGCAATGTGGTAGTTCAAATGGTTGCAAAGAAGGAAGGAGGATTGGGTGAACGGTAGAAGAGGGGAAAAATTTTTGGACGAGAAAAATCACGGCTCTCTCGTTTCCGGGAATAGAGGCCGGAAATGAGGCTACGCGTGATAAAGTTGGAGACGGGTAGGAGCGTAAGACGAGGGATACATAGGGTTGATGGGGAGCGAGGAAGATAGGGTCATAGAGGGGGGGAGAGACGAGGCAGAGGCCAATCGAAGGAGATGAGAAACGGTGCGGCGGAAGAGGGGACCGCGCTGCGAGGAGAAGAATAGCCGAGGATCGCGCTGGCTGTGCGGGGCGAGAAGAGAAGAGAGGACTGGGGGAGAGGAAGGCTTTAATGTAAGAGGATGTCTCCATTAGAAACATAAATATGCGGATCGAATGGATATAAGGGTGTTCAAAAAGTTATCAAAGACATACTTGTCGGGAAGCATATATTATTTCTGTCGTAAAAATGTTCGTCGAAGGACATGAAATTCAACGCGGGAAACTCGAAGATAGAGGAATTCCAGTATCCAACCTTCTAACTCTCCATATAACGATGCTTCCGATGGGGGCTTCTCCGTGAAGATGGGAAAAAGTCAGAATTAGTAAAAACCTGCTACGGAAAATAAATTTTACGAGCACGATTTATGACTTCGAATTTCGAATGAAAACACGTTTGATACTGATCAAATCTTGAACTGAAACTGTCCCTATTATTTAATTTTTTCTATTCAGGAGATTATGCTGCTGATATACCTATAATAACAACTAAGGCTAATATGATAACCTGCTTGTAGGAAGGAGAATGCCTTTGGGATGGAATGGATATTGGAAAAAATGCCTACTCTTCCATTACATCCAGAGCAAGTGTGCCATGAAAAATGTGTCCACGTAAAATTATGTGTCTCGAAATATACCTTAGATACGTGCATTTAACAGCGACAGTGACGACACCTATATATTATTTCACATCTTCAAAGCTTTTCCCAGTTCAACGATTCTGCAAGATATGTTTGCCTACGATTATTATTATTATTATTAAGTAATCTACCGGTTAAGGTAGGTTTTTGGATGGACTTTTTAAAATTACTAATTAAATAATTTGTGACCCCTAGCAAAACACAGCATCCTACTCTACATCAGGTCCCTCTTCAGCTCTGAGTACTTTCTTCCTCCCTTCATCCCGTCCAACACCCTTATCCTGTTCCTTCCCTTTCCTCGTTTGCCTAGCATGCTCCCCTCAATTACATTCTTCAACATCCCGCTGCCGGTCTATACCCCCTTCATCCATTTTTCCTGCCTCCATAGGATTGCTCCCAACAAACCCCTCTCTTCGCACACCATACCAAGTACTTCCTTATAAACAATAATACCATACATCGAAGAAAAAATCCTAAAATCAGATCATACGTAAATATTTTTTATTGATAAATATTTAAACTTTTCCCATTTTATTATTTAAAAATTATATCATTATATTTACTCATGTACTTGATGCACGTTTTGGTATACCCATACAAACTATTTTTAAGAGCATGAATTAATTATTCTGCTTATCGACTTAAACATGCCCTTGGTTTATAAATTTAAAAACCCCAATTTTTAAAAATTTTGATTCACGTTTTTATCTTTTTCAAGATAACTTTCAAGCCACTCTATGTTTGAGGGACCCTAGTCAGTCAAACTGACACGTCAACGTCCATATATTTCAATAATTTAATCAAATATATCCCGCAAGCTTAAATTTTGAATATAATTTGGCATGAATAATTCAAAAATATTCATATTTCATTTGATGAACCGCACTTATTATCACACATCGTGTATATATGGCAAACCTACCCAGAGTAATATGGTTTAATAAGATTATGATACGCAGGAATACGTTATAAAATAATCTCAACAGTCTTTGCGTAACCAGCAGGTGCACAAATTGCGTCGGCCAGTGAAAGGGAGGAAAACATAATCTACCGAACTAGCAAAGAGGAGACGACAATAATTCGGATCGTTAAGCCGCCTTAATGAGTGTTGGCCAAGCTGAAAATCGTCATACATTTATGATTCCAGTAACATGCAGGGGATGAGATGTTGGGGGAAAATAAAATATTAATCGGAAACAGCAATGAAAAGCAAGTATTACATGTTTTTACCACACAAACAATGCAATAATGTGAGAGGCGGATAGGTGCACAATCGCCGGGAGGCTAGGCGAGCAGAAAGGAGAAACGGAAAATGCGGAAGGGTGAAATGAAAAGATGAGCCGAGGAAGCGGGGGCGGACGGTTATGGAGGGGAAAGGGGGAGCTCTGGGAAGAGGAGGAGGATGTAGTAACATGTCCCGACGAGGAACGAGAAAACCCAACCCTCCTCCTCCTGTTTAGAAATGTAAAACGACTGAAAAAGAGTAAAAGTCCCGCATGAATATTTACCCGCAGCGCGGAAAATCTGTATGGCTGCTAGAATATTCCCGCTACGGCTTTGTGAAATACTTATGATATTTCACGGGGACGCGCGCTTGTACAGAGACTTAAGCGGGACCGTGGGATGGGGCGACTCATTCTCTTGGCGACAACGAGGGATGGCGAGGCAGGAGGAGGTAGGGCTCGAGGGCCCGGCGACGAGGAAAAGGGAATGGATGCGTGTGTGTGAGGAGTCGTCCTCGCTGATAAATAAAATGTGTAGCAGGGAAAGTGCGGCGAGTCGAGGGGTGCGGAGAGAAGTGAGTGCCAGTTTTTTTATAAAATGTAGGGGTATTGTTGAGGGGGAGTTAGGAAGAGAAGGGTTACGAGATACAGAGAAAGAGATTGAACCAGAAAAATGCCATTAAATAGACAAAAATGGGGGATCGGGAATGAGGTAAAATGTTCACTCATGTCGAAGAGTACGACTGAAAATTTTGGGAGGTAAGATGGTAACAAAGTAAAGGAATGGAGGGAGACGAAAACACTATACTCGTCCTACGACCTCCATAGACCAACACTTTCCCATTTGCATAAAATCTCCTCTACGCATATCTGAGATAATGATTCAACCACAAACATATGATACCACTCAGTCTCTGTGGCCCTCCTAACGAAATTACGATATTTTTCTCGGGAAATATTACGATTGTTCTCGGTATATTACCATATGCACAAGGTACACACGGGATTTCTATCTTTGGCATACGTGTCACTATAATGTCTTGAAAGCTTCTACATAACCTGCAGTAATATGTAGACTTATATCAAATTGATTTCTTTTATGTTGCTTGACCGCCAGGAACTACTGGAGGTCCGAGTCCGTAGTGCCTCATGGAATATCAAGAGGTCAAATTTAAACTTTCATTGTGACTCTTTTATGCTTCTTGTGAGACATTTTGATGGTTAGCGAGCTTCATTTAAAACGCATTATGGAAATGATTCTTCGGGAGCCTATATTTCCCGCACATATCTAAAGAAATACCAGTGATAAGAACTCAGCTATTCGATATAATTACCACTGAAGATCTTTGGAGGGTAATGGAAGAATTTAACTCGCTGAATAGGAAGCACCAAACAATTGGTTACTCCTAAAACGTGTGAATATTTCTGCAACTTGAGTGGTACTATAGTTAAAAGTGAAATACAAAAAAAAACATGCAAAAAAGTGAAGATTTCAATGAAAATCATAACGGAAATAACTCTACCGGGTGATACAACTTGTTTCGGCCTGATAATCATCTGGAGCCAAATGTTTATAATTCTTTTCCTTCACAGGCAAGTGCATTTCCGTCTTCAACGTCATTCGCGAAGCTTTTAGCGTGCATGCCATTATCATAAATGGAAATACCTTTCAACGAGATGAGCATACTCTCACTCTATAGCCCAAAAATCCTATGAAATCACAGATTTTACCGAAGCGCTTCACCCGGATCGTGTGGCGCCGACCATTTGGGCTGTGTCATAATGCTTCCGATTTCGAAAGCAGATCTCACTGAGACCGAGAGCCGGGAGGTGTGGAACGGGCGGGAAAGGAAAGGAGTGACAGCGGGGAGAAGTGCACAGGGAAAATCTGAGCAAGTGGCGTCGGTCGGCGGGTCGGAGCCATGGGAGGAGGGTTTGGAAGAGATCCGCAGAAGAGAGGGTGCCAGAGACTACCGGGCGGGGACGGCGGCGGGGGAACGAGGGGGACCCGTCGATTACCGGAGTCGAGGGGGAGGCCACGCGCGCTACAATGGACGATGCAACAATGGACCGCTCCAATCCAACGCGTGCGTACGTTGGTACGCTGGCTCGCTAGGGAAAGAAGTGGTGCGGCATGAGATGGGTAGAAGTGCGGGAGGAGACAAGAAGGTGAGTGAGCTGAAGGGGGTTTTGTGCGGTGCGAGACGGGAGAGGATGTGCGCGATCCGAGGGGGGGAGGCAGTAACATGCGGAAGGGGAAACAGTGGGAGGAATTAGGGGAGGAAAAACTCGGCGAGTTTTCCCTTTATTTTTTCCCCATCATTCGCAAGGCGCGAGAGTGGTTGCGTGAAATAAGAGGATTTTGAAGGGACGCATTGTCTGGGAGATAGGGGAGGTGGTAGAAGGAGAAAGAGTGGGAGAAGAGGAAAATTCAAGTGGAGGAAGAGTTGGGGAGGTGGCCGGCCGAGGGAGAGCGTAACGGTCTCCCATAGTAAAGACGGATGTGCATATCATAGGGAAGACGGAAATGAGGAAGAGGAAAGGAGGAGGGATGAGGAAGGGTGGAGAAGGGAGAGAGGATGAAAAGGACGAGGAGGATAATTTAGCACTGCGATGTGTTTATAAAAAGATGTTTTGTAAGCTTCGCCTGAAGAACGATATGCCGAGAGGGGAGGGGACGGCAGGACGAAGGGAAGAGGATTTTTTGGGATGGCGGCGATGCCGTTGTGTGCCCGGCGCGAAAACGAACTAAAGACCGCGGAGTTGAACAATGCGCGGAAGGGAAAGGGATTTGGGATCTCGGCTGCGGCTCACAGGCGCTCGCCTCCGTTGTGAGCGCCTGCGCCAACGCTAGGTTTCTGGCTCCGGATCGTGGAAACAGAGAGAAAGAAAGGGTTGAAAGAGAGAAGCTGAGGGTGATGAGGGGGAGGGGAGAGAAATGAGAACGAGATGAATAAAAAAGCGGACTCATTCACACGTGCACACAAAATAATCACGCTCTTTGCTTCCCACCTCCACTCCTCACACGTCCACACTCGTTGCCTGAGATTACTCGATTTATTTACAGCCTCGCATTGTCGGCGCGCGAGTGGTTTTGCCGAGCAGGACAATAGCGACCGAGAGAAAATAATCCTGAAAAATAAGAACTTTCATTCAGTCAGTCTTCGGTCATTCTTTATATGTTTATCAATGGCCGGGCGTGCGTGCGCCTCTATGACGTGCTTGCGTGCACGCTTCCTGTCGTTTGGAATTCGATAAGGATACGCTATCTTCACTCTCGCCTCCATTTCCGAGAAAGTTTCCTGTTTTGCAAATAACGATGAAACCAAGTAGTAGGATTTAGTCTTCCATTTGGTGAACTTGAAATCGATGCCATTAAGTGTGACAGGCGAATCCCCTGAGGAATGATTACTTTTTTTGTTGAGTGTGTAGCAGAATATATTTTTGTCGCAGTATTCGTACGGTTTTACTTATTTCAATCACTTTAATTATGTAACTGATGAGATTTACAGAAAATAATGGGTGATACGCGGATGGAGCGAAGCCGCTTCATAGAGGCGGTATCTAAGTGGATCGTGTGCACATCAAAGGGTGGTACGTTAACCTATGTGTATGGTGATACTATTTATATTCTATCATTCATTCAAACACCAATTTATTCAGGTTAAGACGAATTTGGTAAAATCCGGAATCAACCATATGCTAAGGGAAACGATATACACCAAGAAATTGTCCACATTTCGATCATTTTGAAACGTTCAAATGCTGAAATAATGTAGCACTGCAAAAAAAACGCAAGAAACTGATGAGCGGCTGCTAAAATTACATTTTTTATGAAAGAAGTAATAATATCTCATTTTCTTCTGAAATTTAGTATCACTTCATGGGGTTTCTCACAATCTTAGACACTTAGAAGTCCTGAAAAGAATACATATGTCAGTGAACAAGCTTATTAATCGATTAATATTTCAAACGAATTTTTTGTAAATTAAATCAATTGTATGATTATAAAAAAATGAAGCCAAAAGCTAAAAACGCACCGAAAATTTAATGTGCGATGTTTTCACATCGAAGAAGCTGTATGGTCTGGTATTTTCCAAAAGAATACAAGTAAGTATACTCAAGTAGTATAAATTGAAGTTATTTATTTAAATGAAAGAATTTGACCTTGGGAAACTAAAATGCAGCACCGAATTTTTGTGATATTATTAGATAGGTGACGAGGGCATAGCAGTAAAAATATTCTCTAAGAAAAAGCAATGAAGCAATACAAACGAAAGGACGAGAAAACAACGAAAAAGGAGATAAAGTACGATTTTAGGTGAGGCGCTAAGCGCCCACGGACATGGTGGGACTGGAAACAAGAACCACTGGGACAGTTTGTGTACGCATCACCATTAAGCTAGTTTCTTATGGCCGTTTTATTACATGAATGTGCTGAGATGGGATCAGAGCAAATTTGAGGAGGTCAAACGTGGCATGAGTCGCAAAAGAAAGCCTTGGGTTGGGAGAGTGGAGATTTGCGAGCTGCCAAGAGGTAGGATGGGTGGGGGAGGCCGGCAAGGGCAGGATGGACTGCATGGAGGGGATGTGCGCAAGAGAATGCTTTAACATGTAACGCAGAGTGGGGGAAGGCAAAGGGGTAAGGGAAGGAAAGGATGGAGAAAGGGAACAAGGGAGAGAAAGAGGAGAGATGGAATGAGAGAAGAGAAAAAAGAGAAGATGGAGGAAAGTTAAGGGCTTAGGAAGAGGAAGAGAGATAGTGGCCTGTGTGAAAGGGGGTGAAATGAAAATAAAGGGGCGAAATTTGATGGTAAAAACACGGAATTTAATCCCACAACATGAAGGCCTTTGTGGCTCGGGTAATTTTCTAGAGTTACTCTGCAGAGGAGGAGGTGGAAAAAAATTAAACCTTTGTGCCATGGATTTTCCGTGTAGACCAATGGGGGAACGCTCTTTGTGTGAAATTCTATTGCATTTCATTCTTTGACTTTTCAAAAAAGCACGTTGAATATTCTTTTATCTCTATTTTCAATTTTGCGCAACATAACGCAGAAAAAGTGCGCGAAAACCGTGGAAAAGATGAGGTTCTAATGTGAAAGACATTGGAACGAATTGTAAATAAAGTAAATTTTTATCCTAACAACCGATGAAAAGACGTGGTAGTACAGAGAATTATAGCAATTTAGACTTGATACCTTGCCCGTTACGAAATTAATTAGCGCAATTCAATATGCAAAGGTAAGGGAAAATAATTCATTTGGTTAAACTGCCTACACATAGCAAGACAAAGAAAGTGCAAGTACTTGTATATTAACGAAATGGAAAAAACAGCAGCTTGGTTATGGGTTACAACTAAGTACATGTAAAACTAGGTAATTAATGTTCACGGTGGCATAATATTCTTGAAAACGGTAAAATTATGTCTTTTAAGATATGGCGGTACAAAAGTCATGGAAAAGCCGTTTCCCGAAATTAGAGAGGAAATGGTTAATCATGCTGATTCGAGTCCGAGTTATTTAACGGCCCAATTCATGATCCATGAATAAATTTTGCCAAATTCTCAGTAAATAAAAAACCATCCCCTTCTAAAGTAACATTCTATTTTCCATGCATATGGATTAGTTTCCCACAGATACGTGTCCTGGCCAATGGTATTCGATGTGGATCAATGATAACACATATAAGTCAATAATATATTGAATCATTTTCATTAAACCGTTTTCCTGACATATATGCGCACTTTGATCCAAAAAAGAGATATATTTAAAGATTTTTATCATGTGTTATGTACAAAAGATTGCTTTCCACGAGTTATGAGATCACTCCATGAAAATTAAACCAAACCTTAACACGCTAACACAGTTTTACCTTCTGAAAAAGAGGAATTACAATAATAGAATCCCTAGAAGAAGCCGATTAGGTATGCTTCACTAAAGTCATTGGTCAACATACATTGGAGTTAATTTAATCTCCCAATAAAAATTAATAAAGTCAGTTTCCCAAATAGTGACTCCTAATTTGTCATGTCCATATAGTCCGTTCAGAAGAAAAATTTCTGAATTCTCCTTTGCACTCGGTAAGACTAATAAAACACTGATAAATGCATCTGAAATCTTGAACAATTCTGAAGATTTCTCAATTGATGCTGACGCAGAATGATTTATGATCTTTGCGAATTTAAATCCTGGAATTAGCTTTACGACATTCTACCTGTATACTCAACTGGAATCATTAAAAGTTGAAGAGTGTAAAGACGCAGGCATCGATTGCATGAAATATCTTCAAAAGTCGACAAAATTTTAAACTGTCAAGGAATTATTTTCAAAAATAAGAAACAACTGGACCACGTCAAGAACTATGCTAAGTTGTTATATACAAGGCGTATGATAAGTCGACTGGAGCAAACGATTGTGCAAGGGAAATAGTGAGCGGCAAAACGTTATAACAGTAATGGAGAATATTTAATTAATTCTAATATCGTCATGACTGTTACGAATACTGAAAATCAGAACTAAATGTATCTCCAAAAATACATTTCATGAACACGCAGATACATGTATAATCTTCACTAGTGGGAGAGAGAAAATTATCCTGTGACTGCAAATTACATCTTCACCTAAAGCTGATTCCCATTTCACCAGTTGTGTTGGCATTATTCCATTATTCGGAATCCCTTTTCACCAGGTAAGATGAAACACGAGGGTATTTTAATAAAGTGACACAAAAAAAATGATAAAACCGAATTGTAAATAAAATACCACTGATGCCAACCCACTTTCCATTTGAAATGAATCATCTTTAATCACTGAACGCAAGAAAAATACCAGCCTGTTTCTTGTCACAAAGGAACTTGAAATTTTTCTACAATGAATGGTATGGTTGTACCCAAAGTCATCACATGACACGATATGCTATTACGAATACTTTACCATAAGCGGAAGAATTCATCCAGCTAAATTTTTTAGCCTATACTTTAGCTGCATTTACGAGATGCGTGTGATGAAGTATCTACCCCATCAAACAAACGTTATGCGCTCAAGTAGAACCGACCCATCCCATGCATCTGCGAAATAAGACAAGAGTGTTTGCCTGATCAAATCGACTTCTTCACATATATATTTTATTTCCTCCTCTCCTCGTTTCCTCTCTCGCATCTCACACCCTTGAGCACTGAAAGCACACACCATACCCTACTGGGGAAAAGTAATTGGCTCCCTCCTCTGCAAAGGGAGTGAGGCTCAACCATATCTTCGGCATAAATGACCCTGTTTTGTTTATTTTCCCTTCCGAAACTCCCATTCACTCCCCTCCTGGCCCCCGCGCCTTCTAACCACCACAAACTCTTCCAATTCCTCCAAATAGTGGGAACACAAATAACTCCGCTTGCCATCAGACGTTTTAACTTAATTTGACCTCGAAAAACTGTCCCATTGCCTAGAAAACTTTACCTTCCCTTCACCGGGTTTGCCTTTATTTTGTTTGTTTCTATTTTTTTTTATTTTCACCGCCAGCGTTCTTTCACGTCCGTTCGGCGTAGGGGAGAGTTTTGCGTGGAACCGGCTGGAGGGAGCACGGAAGAAGAGCATAGAATGGGGGAGGAGGGCCAAAAACAAAGGTTTTAACCTTTTACGCAAATGAGCTTTCCGCCATACTCCCACCTCGCACACACCATCTCACCTCTGCGCATCCTCACACCGCACCTCCGGGGCAACATCAAAACGCAGGACCGACTTCGCACTCACCCTCCCTTCTATCCATCTCTCTCTGCCTATCTCATTTATTTAACTCATACTCCACACGAGCGCGTGCGAGGAAAAAAAGAAGCCAATTTGTGCGGGTGACAGAGTTCCTTTCTGATATCTGGCATCCTAGACCCGTCCATCGCCTCGGGTCACCTCGACCTCCTCTCCGAAAGTTACATTGTGCCCGTGTTTGTTGTTCCCTCGATGTGCCAAAAGAATTATCTTTTCGTTAGCGTAATAAATTACCAGAGTAATAGCTAATAGGTACATCAAAATAAATATTAGGAAAAGTCGGTTTTAGGCAGGTTCTTGACAGATTTGATGAAAACTAATGTACACACTCTGGACTCTTAGGGATAAATGAGGCCAAACTTTGAAGATTCGCCTAATACCCCACTAAACACCATAATAGGCACAGTTTGGATTGCCATTCACAACAACTCTGTATATTAATTTATTTATTTTCAGATTCACATACCCGTAGGAGAGGGACAGTGTTACCTCATCCACCTCAGGGAAAAGAAACAATACATCTCATAAGCTTAACTTCTGCCTCTTTTTATTCCAAGCAAAATTAAATCCGTAATCTTTTCTCCCTCGATCCCGATTACCGAATATACTCCGTCCTATTATTTACTCCTCTGATGAACAACTTTTGTTTTAAATTTGTACATCTCTATACGTACCACGCATAAATGACTAATCTTAAAATATATTGTGAGGCATAGAAAATTGACTGCAATGAAAATAACTGTTGACGAAGACAAGATAAGAATAGCATATTAATATGTAATGCGTAGTAACAATGGCAATTAGTGGAAGACCATCATGCATGCAATTGCCAAAATAAACGAATACTGAAAGAAATGGGAGGGTTGGATAATGCAGTATAGAGCCAATCACATACACTCTTCATGGCAGGGGGGCAAAAGATCGCTTAAAATCACGGCTGAATCTTGCTGATAATTAATTCAAATTAAAATTCGGCAAGTATCAAAAGATAAGCAGATGATAAAAAAACCATGAACACATTAAATAACCAGAAGTCCGGTTTGGTAGGTGGTGGTAGAGTTCACTAAGTACTATGCCCGACGGCGTGTGAAATTCACACATCAGGGTAGGGGGGCCAGTTCCTGTCTCTGTGCTGGTTGCGATTTCCCAAGAAGATCAGGTACCCGAAAAATCACATAGTTTGGGTGGAGCTGCAGGTGCCCAGAGACTTGCCCGGGAATCGAACCCAGGATCAACGCTCTACCCCTGGACTACCGCGACACAAGGAGATGATAAACTAATTACACCCTTCTAATTCAATTCTAAAAGTAAACTATTCCTGAATTCTTGGCACTTTTTGCCGTTTAATTTTTCTTAGTAGAAAAATCTTGGAAATTCTTTTTAGAATTTACCAGTAGAGTTCAATCTTTAGTTACAACTAAAAACGCTGCTGTATTTTGAAAGGCACCTCGGCATAGACTTCTCTGAAGTAAAAAGAAATATCCGAAAATATACAACTGTTTCATTTTTTCATCTAATACAAGGTATTGAAAATTTTACCGCTTTTGATTTGATATTTAATATTGATTGTGCAGATAAGCAGCATTAAATAATACATCTAATTTTTTCTTTCTAAACAATATCTATCGGGCGGCTCTGAAGCCTCTTAGATCACAATGAAATAGAAATAAGTTTAAGTAAATTAGTTAAGTTTTGTGTGTTGTGAAAGATTGTCAGACTATTTTTGATACATACCAAGTCTAAATAATTCTCTTGCCATCTTATTCTGATTTAAAGATCTATTTATAGTTTTTAAATGAAATTTTTATCAAAATAACATTGGCTTATCAGCCGAAAGGTCGATCATATTAAATACCCCCTCACTTTCTTTTAAGGGACCTAAGTAGTGACTTAGGGAAATCCTCCATTCGATCACGATAGTTGAATTAATTCATGCATTTTGGTAAACGGAATGGAATAGATCCCTTAGATAAGTGCTAAATAATATACTCCGGCAATTGTGTATCAAACTAAAAAGACTCATGCTCTACCTAATTTGGCTGTTCCAAAAGCATGAATCAGAATTAGAAAATCCACGTATGAATTAATCCAAACGCTTTCCTCATTGCGCCATTTTCCCATATAATGCGTGTTTCAGACTTAAAAACCAGCCTAAAGAGAAGGGAAAATATTCCCGGCGCCGACTTGAGCTCCGCAATCGCTCGGAAGATTCGGAGTCGAGTACCAACGAGGCTTACTCCCCCTAGGCATTAGTCGATCTCGCTCTCATCTCCACTTCGACACCTCTCCTAATCCATCCCTCCCATCTCCCTATTTCTTCTCTCTTTATTTCTGTTTACCCAGAGATGCTCCCTCACCCGTCCTCGACGGCCCTTTGCCTCCAAAATCCCTCGGGACATCTCCCAACCTACACTTTTCCTCCTTTTCACCTCTTTCATTCCCTTACTCACCGCCGGCGCTGCATTTCAGAAAACTCCTCTTTCCCGTCCCACCCGTCCCCGCCTACTCCCCGGGACTATTTCCTTCCCCGTCTCCTCCTCTGAAGCAAAAACCACCGGCCCGCAACGTAGTCCCGACACCAGAGCCACTTACTTGCCGGTGCCTCTGCTTCCTGCCGCGTCGCCTTCGGCAGCGCCACCTGTGAGCAGGCTAAGGCAAGAGAGAGAGGAGAGAGCTCTGGACCGATAATGGACCCCGGCGCTATTAAGGTGAAGACGCTATTTTCCGCCTGCAATCGAAATGGCGTCCGCGCTCTCGGGCAGATCGACGCATTAGGAGAGTCTTCCCCCGCTCCGAACCGCCACCGCTCGCTCCACACACCATTCTCCCCATCTTATTGTCCTTTTCCTCCCATTTCCTCACCCTCCCCCACAAATCCTCTGTGACCCATCCCTCCCCCACCTCCCCGGATGGCAAGTTCTTTAACGCCGACTCAATCCGTTACGCTCACTCTGTTCGCACTCAATTTCTCCGTTCGGTCCCTCCCGCTTCCACATCCACTACTCAACTCCTGCTCCCTTTCCTTATCGACACCTTCTTTTCTCTCCCTTCTCCTGCTTCCTTACTCGTCTTCGTTGGTGAGCCTAAAATGGCCGTCTCGCAATAGGGCCTTTCGCGCAGTGCTCCTCGGTCAATGGTGTGGGAGATGTCCGCTGGCGACCGGCTAGGGTATTTGAGGTGGAACCAGAAATGGGAGAAAAGGAGTGGACGCGCACAAGTGTCTCGGCGTGCCGACAAATTGGGGTCTGGACGGCTTAATAGTCGCGCTCCTCCCTAAAAGTCGAAGTAGTCTCGTAAATAAAAGCAGAGGCAGACAAATATCGGCACAAATGTGAAAGTAATTGACTGAAGGAACTTTAAAGACTATTCGAAGCTAAACGGGCAACATTATTGGATAGTTTTTGCTTACGCTAAATTATAATAATTAATGAAAGATAAATAATGATGAATATGGCATAAGTAAGGTATTATCAATACGACATTAGCACTGCACTTAAAAATAATTGAGTACTCTTTTGGTCTTTCAAGGTATGTAAAATATTAAAAGATCTTTTGAAACATTTAGAAAACATATTGAAATGCAATGAAATAATTGACTTTGTAATTCCACACACTTCCACAAGTGTGTGGAATTACAAAGTCAATTATTTCATTACATTTCAATATGTTATGCCAATTCCACAAAGTTACGCCTGAGACAACAAATTTAGAAAACAAGTACTAATTCATGTACTATCAATATACATTTCAGGGTAATGTAACTTTTTGTTCCTAAACTAATTACCAGGCACATGAAAGTTTAGTTTTCAATTACCGAAATAATGTCGTAGTCTTAATCAATTTGGAAAAGGGAAGTGTCATTCATTCACATGGAAACAGATAAAAGTATATTTATCTTATCGAGTCCTTGCAATGGTGTGTCGTCATGAAAACCATTTGTGCTGAGGGAAAATTATTATGAATTTAACTAGCCAGAATTTTTTACTTTTGGTGAAAAATGTACGCAATAATTATCATGGAAAAAAAGATAGGGTATTTTCAATAATTAAAGCTATCACAACTAAAGGCAGGAAAATATGTTACGCTCATATTTTTCATTACTTTCAATTTCTCTCGCAGGCAATGACTGCAATTTGACTGATGAAAAATTTAAGGCTTTTGGCATGCGAGTCTGGAAAAGTTAAAATATACAAGACGGATGGACAAATCGAGTAAATGGAGAGTACACAGAAGAGTAGAAGAATAATACTAATGAACACTCCTCATGAAATGTTGAAGGATGATATAGTCTTATTAGTGCGAATAAAGAAAACATTCCATGCAAACCGTTGTGTATTTTACTGCTGGTTTTCAAAACAGAAAACTAAAAATTAATAATATTGTCATAAATAAGGAAATCGAAGGCAAATAAAAATAAGCATAGTAAATATAGTAACTTGATGAGAGAATAAAGAGCTACTTAAGTAGATTGGATTTACCAAATTTGGGCTTTTGAATGGCCAATGTCCCTAATCACGTTAAATCCTCATATTATCCGTTGATATGTTTCCGATTCATAGCGTTATCTAACGAAATGGAACTCATCAAATGGTCATATCAATGGGAATAGTTGCATATTAAGTCAATGGTCATAACTACCTAAATAAGTTTAGGGTATTCCAATTGTACACCCCGAGGTTATTCTACCACCTGATACGATATCCTCTTTTTCCTCGATTCTTCCATCTACATCACCCATTGTGGAAAAGGTGATAGACTACTAGCCTCCTGCTTCATCTGATTGCACATTAGCTCTTGATTACCGATCATTTCCTGATGTGACCATTCCTGGGGAATCACCAAGGAAGATAAACAGTAACCGCGGTTGGATTTCAGTAAAAAAAAATGACAATATTTATCAAGCCAAAAATCAATTTCAATTGCTTACTGATGTGGAAAGTTCCTAATAACGATTGATCGAAATTAAATTTTGACCGTTCATCAATCATTGAGGATCAAAGATAGTCTGGTCAAACTACTGGTGCGTGATAACATGGCGGAAAGGCTGCGTTCGACTAAAGCCGTCAAGGAGGTTCCACGTCTTCCATGACACAGAGTACGCCATTGCGTTTTCTCCATTCGAAAAATCAACTCCCGCACAACTCTCCCTGTTCCGTATCCACATTGAAACTGCTCCAAATCAGCAACCCAACATACACACATGTCCCTCTAATACGGCAGGAATGCACGCACCCCTGGAGCCCTTTCGGCCGCCCTGCTGCAGAGACCCTCGCCTTCCTCGCCCTCCCAACCCTTTTCCTCTCGCCAGCAACGCTTTTCATCCTGTCCCTATTCATTCGCGGAGAGGGCCGAAATACTAGCGCGCGGGAAGCACTCACGGATGAAGGGAGAGTGAGAGTTGGAGTGCGGCGCCAGCATAATGCAGCGGGCGAATAACGAACCGATGCCGTCGGTTGCACTACATGCGCTTGCATTCACACACGCCTATATATATTCATAAGTAAAACGAGCACAAAGGAATGGGAAATCCACAGAAGCAACTTTTTGAAAGGCAAGGACGGGGTAAGCGGAAAGGTCGGGTGGAATCCATGGCCTTAGCCTAGCAAAAGGAGCTTCAGTGGAAGAATAACATAAAAAATACATATATGCGCCCGAGACTCGTCAAACAGTAACTTAGGTGATGTGCTGTGGTTTCGCGAAAGCATGAATTCATATGGTCTAGATTTTTTCAAAACTTTATTTTTCGCTGACTGAGAAATATCACTCGAAGTGGGACTGGTCCACCACCTATTCGCTGCTATTAAGCCACAACGGGGATTAAATACGGTGAGGTGCTTTCCAGGGATTATTAACATCGCTTGAAACGGTTATTCGGTTCACGAAACGGAAATTTTGAGAGGAAAACAGATCCTAGGACGAAGCGTGGGCAAAAATTGCCCACGAATGTAGTGAAACAGGGTTCCTCTCCTGGTACTATAATAGCAACGCTTTGCCTGAATGGATGAACGAGTATTACGGTTAAGTTCGGAGACTGAAATGAGGTCAGCAATGTTTTACAATAAATCCCTACAAATGAATTGAAAAATAATATAATACCCTGTTATATCTTTTAGCCATAGAATTGTAGAACGCACGGAGGTTAAATGCAAATTGAGACATAAAGCGGAAACAGACATATAAATTGACAAATACTTTAGTAACGAGAAAACGAAAGGTATTTATTTTTATATGCTGATTTTCCAAGGGTAAGTTAAGGCTCTTAAATAGCTCAAAACGCCCTTTGTTCCCAGTAATCAATGTCATTTGCGCAGAAGCCATAATAAAACCTTATGGCACTTCATACTAGCGATCCCACATTCGGAACTCAACTTAAAAGTATTTATTTTACGCAAAATTGGTAGATATAACGATTTCACCATCCTCGACCGCGAATATAAACTTGCCGTCTTCTCCTCTCTCGCAGCAGGTAAGGAGATGGAAGCTGAAAGAATCAGGAAGGGACAAGAGGGATCTTTTTCCCAGTCAGCGCGAGAGCTCACACAAAAGAGAATCGAAATGATGGGAGACGGACTGAGGAGGCAGGCAAGAAAGAGTGCCTTCCCGAGACTTGAGTACCAGAGTGTCACGCGGGCAGACTCGTTCAATTTCCCTCCACCCTGTCTTACACCCTCTACCCCTCCTCCGGAGCTTCTCCCATCCCTGTTTATGGAAGATTTTGAGCAAGGAGTCGAGGGAGAAACTCCGGAAATTACACGACGCACACAAAAGAACTAAAGCTCCTTTTGGAAGACGGAGAGCCTGGGTGGTGGCGAAGGGTGGGCGTGTGGGGGTTTCAGGAGAGTCGGTCGCAGTGTGGAAAAGGGTTGGGGAACAGTCCTCTCTTTATTCCGGAAGCGGGGATGTTTCGCGTGGGCGAGGGAAAGCTGGCATTCGACAAAAATCAAGCGACGGAAAAGCTATGCTTGAAGGAGAATCTCAAGGCCTTTTTAAAATAAACATCCGACCGAAAGGGATTCAAGAATTAAAAAAAACCCAAAGCAGAACTTCAGAATTGTACGACGATAGGGCGGTAGTGTGTCAGCGTTAATTGCTCAAAGGGACGTCTTTATACGTCGATATCAAAAAGCTTTCGAAGAAAGAAAATCCTCGAAAACGCCACTGGATTTCATGACTGGCATACGCTTTCATATCTGTAGAACCACGGATACGAGCATTCCCAAACTTTGCCCAGTGGAAGATCATTTCCTTATCATCGTGAAAATCGTAAAGAAATCATTGGAGTTATATCAATAAATGATGTAATTACATTATTTTATATTAATTTATTCAAATTTAAAGGTATAAGTTGTCGTAATAAAAACTCGGTACAAAAATGAATAAAATATTTATTATGCATCCCTATTTGTGAGCAGATTCAAACGCTTCAACTCTCCAAAAAAATGTTTATCTAATTCACGCTGAATTACAATACAAATAACTTTGTGCCACTTGAAAGTATGTCCAATAACAGTATAGCAGAATTGAATATTGTGAGAGGAACCAACTGAAATAACTGCCATTTTTCTAAAAGACTCAAAGATAGATTGCTAACATTTGAATGTTAATTGAGTGAAAAAAATAAAATGAAGACTTCCTTTTTCAAAGCCAAAATTAACATGTACTTTGGAGAGGATCAAAGAATAAGATTGCATTAATTTGAAAAAGCAACGCTTAATGGTATGTGATATGTTTATACGAGTATCATTCCAACATTATTGAAAACGATGACCTTAAATGCTCCGTAAAATTTCAAGATTATACATTAAATTATGTATATTCTACCATTTTTTCCTCATCAACTCGCCATTTTCTCCAGCTGCTCTTCTCTTTAAATAATCACAACGACCTAAACGGAGCCAAAAAATATGAACGTACTTAAACTCCACTCACAGCCGTCGCACTCCTTATTTTATGATCGAAGAGTAGACATGAAAAGCTCGATTATCACGCGAGTGAATTCGGTACTAAGCTAAGCCCATAACATGAAACACTCCCGAGTCAAGTTCTCAAAGTTGGATTTTGAACGCGACCATAATTTCCGAGAGATAGCGAGACAGGTTTTTTTTCTTCGAGAAGCGAACTGCTCCTTCCTCAGCCACTCTTATTCCGTCCAACAAGCGCCGCAAATGAACACTAGTATGATTTGCAAGAGATTATGTGGGGTGGGGGAGGAAAAAAGACGGGAGAAAAAACTGCCCAAGTCCCCAACTTCCCCGACGGCCACCTCGCACAATTCCTTCTCGAGGGTGGTGGCGCGGAGGGTCGCGGAGAGGCTTAGATTGAAAGGAGGAATGGAGGGTGAGGTGAAGAAGAGGATAAAAAAACGTAAAAAGGAAATAAAACTTCTCGAAACGTCTCCTGCTCGCCCCTCGGCCCGTGAATATTAAGATTAACTCCCGTCCCAAACTCTCTACCCTTACCCCCCACCCGCCCTTCCTCTCCCTCCATATCGCTAGGGTTAATGTCGACCCTCTTTTGTGACGCCATCCTCCAGAGCCCCCCCCCTCTCCATTCCCCGATCCCTGGGAAATGTTTCGTTGGGGGGCGGTGAGGTGCGCCGGGGAACTTCATAAGGCGCAGTTAAAACTCACAAGAGGAAGGGAGGGAGAGAGGAAGGGAAGTCGCGTGGTCTGTCGCCTGCATGGGGTGGGAAAGGTTGAGAGCACCCTCCACGCTAGTCCCCTCATCCCTCGGCATAATGCCCATCTTAACTCTTTGTGCGGGAGGTTAGTTAAGAGGTTGGATACTACCGGGCTGCGATTGTCGCAGTGGTGAGGGGTAGAACAAAATAAAAATAAACATAAAGGAATGCTACAAGCATTCATCGTCGCTGCGTGTTGGGCACACAACGACCCCATTTCCCCATATTCCCTGCTCCGCTGCATTCAGTCGCGGCGTGAGCGATTTTCCAGTGTGATAAGGGTTTAGGAGCCGCAAGCTTTACGGAAGGTGTAGAGAGAGGCTGGAAGAAAGAGCTGGGAACCACATGGTTGCCGAATAAAGCCCCTACCACTCGCTCAACGAGCCTCCCTGCAAAAAGGTAGGGAATATTCTCCCGCAAAAACCATTGTTGTGTGTAGATGGAGAGAGGACCTTATTTTCGCTCCCTTTTCCAAAAAATGACCCCTTATCTTTGGCATACGCGACCGACTAATGCTCCTGCGTGGGACCCGAAAGGCGGTGAGGGAGGAGCAGGACCTAAGGAGGAGAAGGAATTAAAGAGAATGTCTGCGGAGGGGTCCTAGGGCGTAGCGAGGAATGAATGCGCGAGAAACCGGTGAATTTATGCGACCTCGAGGGAGGGTAAGGCACGAACCCGTCCACTCGCACTTAGGGAAGTCGTTGTTAGAAGTTTTCCCAGGGTGTTCGACGTGAATGGGTTTCCCTTTTACTTCACAAGACTGATGACTTAAGCGACGCACAGAATTATCTCTCGGATTGTTCTTCATTTGCCCTTAAAAGGTATACGTGTCGCGACTAAGAAAGTAAGTTCAACAGGGTGCTGGTTCACGTCGTGTCGTCAGGGACACTGGCTCCGAGTCTCTATGTGGTGAACATGGAGCACTCGGAGAGATTTCTAACATGTCGCTATGTCATTCTGGCTATAGACGTCCAGCTGATCCTCTCTAAATAACCATGTATTTGCGTCTCGCAAGCGTAGGCAAGGATTTTTTTTCTCCGTTTAAGATTGCTATGGAGAAGGCTCGCGGATACTCTGGTGATAAATTCCACCTTGAATGAATCACGATTGCTGACGTCACTGAGATTAAGTAAACTATATTCGCTTTCCTCGGAAACAGAATAAATCGACCGATTTAAAGAGATGGCTTATTGAGTGAAGCGCTTAACTCATGACCGGATATTGGTAGTTAAAAATTTGTCCTACGCACCCTGAAAAGCGGTACACAATATTCTGAAAATACAGAAATCAAAAAGTTTTATTAACTCGGGGCATAAATTATTTTAAATACTATACGTATATTTACAAACATATTTTTAAATGCATCTGATACTCTTATGGTCTGGTATTCTTTTCATCTTAGAAATCCGGTGAAAACATTTGAAGGGCCATAAAAAAACTTCTTACATAGTTATTTTGATTAGGACGGATATGAAGTTATTGTATCATTCTAAGGACATATCCTCAAGATAGCATAATAAATATGACGACGAAAAAAGGGGAACCAAACCTCTCCAAAAATTTATGTTCCCTACTACTTTTCCTAATTTCTCATGCCATCAATTGATGATTCTGGGAAATAATGAAATGAAGAAATACGGACGATATATCATGAATTATTTTAGGAATACACTGAAAGTGAGCAAGAACAAAACAAATACAGTGCGAAATTATTCATTTTTCACAAATGAAACGTACTTCATCTACGTGTGCATGTAACGCAATACCCCTCAACTGCCGAAGGGGTGTGTTGCGGGGGGTATTTGGACACTCCATGTATTCAGAATTACTATTTTATATATTCACTTGAACAAAATTATCATAGGTAGGTATGGTAGGCCTAATCAAAGATTTTTGTCCAATGTTGGGGCTTAGGTCGAACTTTTGAGACTGTATGACGAAATAGCAGAGGGCCTATAGCTCTGCCAAACGGCACTCCTGAAGTTACGTCTATCTCTAATATAAACGCGTTTTTTATTTCAATCTAACTGGATATTAACAGAACAAATGGTTTCGTCATTTACTTCAGGGTATTTTTAACCATGGGTTTGTACTCTTTATTTGAAAAATTAATGATATTCACAACTATTTGTCCAAGTAAGGATTTATTACGGTTCTTGTATAACTAAATCCTTGGAATGAACTGCGACTTAAAAAATGTAGATCTTGGAGACTTTTATTTTGACCAATTTTTTATCTAAGTTAAACTCTTTTGATAAACCTTTAAAAATTTCCGGAAATATCAATTCTCCCTCATAACGTGTGGAAAGCGTCGGCGGTTACTGCGCAAAAATGAATGAAGAAAAGCCGATTTCTTCGGAAAAGATCATCTTATGGGACTACGAAAAGAATGCAAGGAATTCCCATTTCTGTAGAAGAACTCAAGGTGATTTCTCCCATATCCAAAAGTTCAATTCTGCGAAAGAAGAAGTTTCAATGAGAACGACTTGGAGGTCAACGCTTTTACGAATTTGCGACGGTTCATCTCACGAGTCAAATGAATGACTAAAAAATGGATGGATATTCGTATTTCGGGGCATGCCGCTATTGCTGCTAATTAATTTCATTTCTGAATTTTTCATGAAAATCGAATCATAAATCTAAATTCAGCCTAATTTACAGGTAAATAACGTTCATAAATTAAAACATATGGATAAACAATTAATGACTAGTGGCAAAAATTCAGCAGGAAAATTATAACCAAGAATGGTAACGAATTTTTTTTCATAATATTGCTCTGAATCCAAATGATATATTTTAATATAAATAAAATAAAGACGGTGACAGAATAAACTTCGGTGACATGTTACCGCTTTTTAGAAAATAAATTTCTTTTAAAACGAAGCAAGAATATGCATTAACCACGAACTACACTACCACATGAGAAATGTTATAATTAATAAATTTATCCCTAGAGAAACAAGAAGGAGGGTTTATGAAAACTTTGGTTATGGCAGTACGGTGATCAATTTGAATCATCCGCTTTATTCTTATATGCTTTCCCAATTTTGATTGGTAAAAATATAGTTGAGTTTGGCAATTTAACAAAGATATTTGTTTGAAATTTTTGAAATATTGCCTCTAATAGTATAGCTATGATGAAATTATGATAATATACTTTCTGTAAAGAGGAAATGGTATTTAAAGATATATCAATCCATTCTTGATCCCATGCAGAGTATAATTCATAAATTCTGTATGTATTTTGCGACATTAATGCGTGGTTACTTACTCCTTATTCTCTTCATAAAGGTATTCTAGGCATGAAACCTTGCGTTTCTTTTTATTTCTGGATTAATATAATTTATCATGCTAACAAAGAATAACAAACACCTTTTCAAGGGACTAGAAACAACTAGCGTCACATTAAAACTCGAGCCTTGCTATTCCCTATTTTTTTTTCTTTTTGGTAGGAGATAAACTCATGAAGCCAGTTTTGCCTCTATATTTACTCCTACCATTAGATTATTCCAACTATTGACTAATTGATTTTTCTTTTCACTTATTTTTTGATACCATAAATGAAAAGGCTCAGCTGTGCTTCATATGATCTTTTTTACTCCCTCCGTGGTAATTTTCAGTTATGGCAATCAAGAATTTTTATAATGCTATAATGATGCTTCCAATGTTTTTAGATGACATAAACCCGGATGAGCCTGGTCGGAATTCCCTAGGTCATTTCAAGCCTAAAATCTGGAAATGACTCTTTTCCTCTTCCAGTTTGAGAAAAATTGGACTTCGAAATCGTCTATTTTATAGTTCATAATAGGAACGAAGGTATACGAAAGGTAGACTTATTGTAAAGAGGAACTCCTCATTTCAGGAGGAGTTGATGTATGAGTAATAAGAATGTGTTGATATATCATTTAAATACGCGATTTATACCGCAGTCTGGCGATTCTCTGAGTGTTTGGATAGGGACCTATGGGTCCTTTCTTCCCGATTCCAAAGCATGCCACGCCTCTTGGCATCTCAGTTCCAACAAATAAGCGTGTTTTTTTTGGCAATATACCCTTCTGCAAGGTCGTAGGTTGTAAAAGAAAAGGGTATGCCGACCCCCTCCTTCCTTTCAGGTGTATTCCGCACTTAGTTTGATATGAATCATATACCTATCAGAAAAACCTTCCCATTTTTAAACAACTTGATGGATCTAAAATGTGTGAAAAAGAATGCTTTGAAATGGCAGCTTCAAATACCAGCCGTAAATTTCGATAGCTAATACAATAAAAAAAACTTTAAACGAAATCAATAAGTCTTGTAAGTACTTTTTTAGACAAAATTAGAGTACGGGTTATGGCAAGAAAGTTTTGGATCAATCATGGACTAACCACGACCAAGTTTCTAGCCTTCATATAAGAAGACACAAGGTGAAACCGCACAATACAACAAACACTTATTCAGCTACGCATTTTTGGCTACTTTAATCCCGTTCCACATTCCCTCTCTATTTATTTTAACAAGGTTCCAAACAATAGTCGTAAGGTGATAAAATCTTCTTAGGTCTACCAATGAGAAGTAGCGAAAATTAGTTGAGTATTTTACATTCAATAATGATAAAAAATGTGTTACCCTTGTTACTCGGGTTTCTTAATATATATGAATTTTGTTTTTGAGGGGCGACTACATGAACAACTACTGAATCCACAAATGCGCGTAAGTCAAATTCCAAAAAAAATCGTCTTTAAATAACTGCGGTTAATACTCGTCACCCAGTCATTGTGTCAAATTATAGAATGCCACAATAATATACTCGAAGGGTGGTTGTTTAATTGAGGGTAGAGCTCACCTAATACTAGGTCCTACGGTATGTGGAATTCACACATCAAGGTATGGAGGCTAGTTCCTTTCCCTGTGTCACTAATGATTTTCTAGGAAATTTGATACCCGAATACTCAGTTTAGGTGAAGCCGAGGCTGCCGAACAATCACCCTCAATCAAATCGGAGTATCCGCTCATTAACCCAGCCCTCTCTACGATCTGGACTATCTCGTCAATCGAAACTTAAGGGATGTGGCCTAATAAAGTCATGAATAGAAACTACGAGACTTGAAATACTTTTTCCACTATTCAAATATTTCATAATGATGTTTCACATTTCATAATTTTATAAAACGGCTGTTTAAAGTTATATTCAACCTTTCAAGAATCGTGGAAAAACGTAAAGCATACAAGTTTGTCTCACACTGGAAAGTGGGGATTGATGGGTATGTACAATACCGCTCCGCTCCGGATCACATAACTTGGGTCTGATCCTGGAACCACGCAACCGGACGGAAAAAGCAGACAGGAGAAAACTAGGCAAAAAATCGCCTATGAAATTCGTGAAAAATCTTGAGGTGGAGAAAGGTAGAAAGATAGAGAGAGGGAGAGATACATCAAGCCTTCGTAGAACTCGGACGCAATGAGAAGACGCTTGCTCGGTTTTCCTTCGCTTTGGGACGTGTGACGTTGGCATCTCGGTCGCATGACGGAAGGGCAGAGTGGGTTGAGGCCCCTGTGGGCGAAAACTGGAACGACACAGTGTTCATTTATTTTTCAGGACTTCCCTTAAGGTCGAAGGGGGGACGCGGAAGATGAGGTAAGGGAAGGAACTTGGATGACGCGGCTATGGAAGGGGGCGCGGAAAAGGAGAGATGGGAGGGAGGGAGAGGGTGGGACGGAGTTAGGCGGAGAGGAGACGGCGACAGTGTATGAGAGTTGGGATGCGAGTGGAGGAGACGTATGGCACGTCGGCCGAAGGAGAGGAGGAGAAAAACGGTGGAGTCAAATCTGCACCCTAGGATGTGAGAACAGACCAGAACAGCATAAGTAAGGGGAAATTCCGAGGGTTAAATCGAAGCCTTTCAACCCATCAAAGTCCGACTGAGTCTGGAGGGAGAGTGTGCACATTTTCGTGCTCAACAGCAGGAATGATGAGGTGAAAGAAATGATCCGACTCCAATATTGCGTGTTCTACGGAACGTTAACGCTTGGAAACAATTTTACGCAGCGTAACGGTAGGAACAAGTTTTACGCATCGATGGCAAATAAAGGCTGGTTAGTTAAGGGGTATGTCAATACCTCAAAGCAAACTAGGGAATATTACAATAAGGCTTACATTGATATTCCTCTCAGAATGTATTGACTACAGCATAATTCTGTTAAATTGGATGCGTTAATATAGTCTACATTTTTACATCTCAGTAAAAAGAATATCTGTGTACAGTCTAATTACTAATAAGATAACACTTGGGAGTTCAAAAACATAAAGGCACAATAGGAAAATTGAAATACTCCAGAAATTCAGTAATTAAAATGTTCGCGCTTACATAACTGTAACTATTGTTTAAAATGGCGACAGAGTACTCTAATAAACGTTACCAAGCGAAATAAGTGCGTTGTCAGGCATTTATGCGAACGGTGCAAAGGTCATCACACAACTCAAAGGTCGGGATTCAACATTGCACGCATGCTTCAAAATCCTGTCCCTAGGTAGGTTTAATAAACTATACCGTCCACCTTCATGAAAATACAGCTTAATGAGGCTCGTGCTTCAGAATAATAACTTGGGCACAAGTAGTCTTTTTAAAAATACCTACAATGAACAGGGAAATCTTCACCAGTCTCGTCATGAATTAGGTATATTAATATATCAGGGCTTTATGTGAAATAATCAACCTTAAGAGTTACTTACTGCACAAATTGCAATAATATAGTTTTGATAGAAACTAGATATGAAAAAAATCAGAGTTAGGATTTGTATCCCCTCAAGATATCGAAAAGTTTGATTTTTAATGCCGCACTAAATTTCTAGCTCTTTTTCCGAAGTTCAGAAGAATAGCAGAGCTACATGGTGTAAGGTTGGCTGCTCTTTAATGTGTGACGTTGTGCTTGGCGCAGCGTCACTTGCCCAGTTCGAATACGCGCGCCTCTCTCGCGAGCCGTAGAACGGCGGGGCGCTATTTGTGGGCGCCGACAATGTATGTAAGAAAAAAGGAAGAGCGGGGCGCGCCGCGCGCGGAGAGTGCCGGCCAACACGTGGGAAGCAGAGTTCGTTGTGAGATGCCCGAGAGAGAAGGTCGTGTGCTATCATCGTCGAGTCACCGACAGCCTGCGAACACCGGGGGTGCGCGTGCCAGCAACCGACCTCGCCGTGTGGGCCCCCCGCAGGCCCCGACCGGAACATCGGGACCCAGCAGTCGACAGCGAGGCGGCCATCTTCGGCTGCCGCCGAGCGGCCACCCAACATCGTGGCCCAGCAGGCGTCGGCACCGCGCGTCATGTTTGCTTGGGAGCGCCCACACCTTTTCTTGTGATAATAAATAGTTCTTATGAAGTTTACTCGTCGGAGTCCATTTTTATGCGCCTCCTTGCGTCCCTCGTGATTTCAGCTGAAGAGCCGCTGCCCACCCCGGGGCACATCAAAGGTGAGCGAGCCCTCCCCTGGGACGAGGAGTGTGATGGGCCAGGTGACAGCCAGCGGCGTGACTCTGCGGCTAGCCATGCGGCTAGCCTGGCGCCCTCAAAACAAGTAGAGTCACGGCCTCCCTTGTCTCGCGGTATCGGGGAAAATTTATCTATAAATTAAATACCGCGTCACAAATGGCGCCCAACGTGGGGCAGCCTTTCTATTGTTGTGCGAGAAAAGTGACAATTATATTTCGAGAGTGCGCATGAGGCGCGAGTGCAAAATGGCGTCGCGTCGGCCTTGACGAGGCAACAATGGTGTGAAGGAGAGCGAGCGGAGTGATACCGGCATGGTGTGCAAAGCGTGTGTGTGAGCGGGAACGATGCGTGATTAACATCGCGCGAGCGCCAGTTATTACGTACAGCTCTTTCGCGAGCGGTATACAATTTTTCTATTTGATTTATAAATTAGTCCTTTTTTTTCGCTATACATTTTCATGAAATAAAAAAATTTAAAATTCTTTGTGAGGGAAGCAGTAAATAAGAGATTATAATTTCTACTCAATCTTTTGTACTTGAATGTGGTTTGTGCGGTTGCTTTGAGTGGTTGCTTGGCGTTGAGTGTGGGATGAAAGCTGTGAACATTCCCGAGGCGACTTGTTTCCAGTTAAGTTGCGGAGGGACGATCGGTTTCTAAGATTAACTACTATTATTGGCGTGAGGGAAGCTCCGTGCGTGGCCACGTATCCCCAGAGTGGCAGAGGATCCTTTGAAAAGAGGAAGTGGAGTTTGTAATTTTTGAATTTTGAGGTTAGGTTATGCTTTTAATATAGAATTCTGATTTATTCTACCCTATTTGTTATAATAACTGTAGAACAGGGAAATATCTTTAGATTAGGATTAAATTTTTGCAGTAAGCGTATTTTAGGTTAGGTGGGGCAAATCCTTTAATTATTCAATAGGTTAAGAATTTTCTTCTTCCTAATTTACAATGGAGGGTGACACTGGATTTTTGGCGAGATATCAGAGAGATATGAGGGCACTGCTACGGCATTCAGCGGTAAAGGCAGAATTTGAAATAATTAAGCAAATGAGTGAAGAAGAGGTGGAAAATGAGTTGTCAAGTAAAGGACACTCCTTGGTAGGGCCACTCTTAGTACGCAAAGAGCGATTATTGCGGGCTAAGCTTCTTTTGGCACAACCACGGTTAGGGACACCATGGTCAAAAGAATTGGACGAGGATGTGCAGCCTGACGATGTAATCCTCTCAGGAGCTCTACACGCCTTAAACTGGGACGAAGACCTAGAGGCAGGGCGGAAAATGAAAGGAGCATGCAGTAAGGGGCATAAAAAGAAGCACATCGAGACGGAGAAAGTTGCCGCAAGCGACGGAGAAATTAATGAGGAACTGAACCCCATTCAGACCATTACAGCAAACGCAGCGGGGGGCCCTCAGCCCAAACTGCCGCTGATCGACTCATATGATTTTCCGCCGCTGGGGGAAAGGAAAGAAGCGTCAGATTTGACCAGAGAAAAGGAAAAACTGCGCATTCTGCCTTCGGAAGCGAAATCAAATCAGAAAGATATACCAGTACAGAGCGACCGCAACTCTGAGGAAATAAAGGAGTTGCGGAGTCAATTGCAACAGCAGAACGAGATGATCAACAACCTAACGGATGGAATTAGCCGAATTTTACAAAAATTGGGCAGTGAGAAGAACGATAAGGAAGTGAACTTGAGAAAGGGTTCCAAGAAAAAGTATCGGAGGGAAATAACATCCACTTCGTCATCTTCTTCAGAGTCGGAGGTAACGAGCGGGTCGTTATCTACTGACAGCAGTGATGACTCGGACGATGCATCAGGGGACGATGGACATAGACAGAGCATCAGCTCTGAGTTAGGAAGGGCCAGTGCTCCGAGAAAATTGGCATCTAAATCCAAGAGACATCGTACGAGCTCGTCACGCTCAGCTGAGATCTCGCAAAGATGCATAAAGGCGTTCCAGAGTTGGAAGCTTGAATTTCGAGGAGACGGCAATTCAAAGGCAAGAGAGTACCTCCAGAAGTTGGGAAACATCAGAGCCAGCACTAATGCCTCGGATAGCGATATCTTGAAGGTTTTGCCGTTTACTCTTCGAGATACCGCTTACCACTGGTATGCGGCCACGGAGGAGTACATCAAAGACTGGAATGACTTTCAACGACGATTTAAACAGAGATTCGTCGAAGAGTGGGACGAAGAGCAAGTGATGAGGGAAATTACCAATAGAACCCAAGGGAGGAAGGAGAAGATAGCAGAATTTATAGGAAATTTACAACATCTTTCTAAATATTTGAAGAAACCGTTGTCAGAGAGGAAACTGCTCAAGGTCGCATTGAGCAATCTACTTCCAGAATATCGAAATGAGATAAAGGATCGACGCCTTAAGACGTTGGATGAGCTGATGGATTGTGGTCAGAAGTATGAAAGAAGAATGGCAATCAATGCTCGTTATCATGATCCTATGCCAGCTAGCGAGTCGCTAATCACGACTGGCGCTTATGTGAGGAAAGGAGAAGAGCAAGGATCAAGAAAACTAGCGAAAGTAGGGGCCCTGGGGAGCAATGTGGAGGAAATGAATAAGAAGACCAGCGAACTTCAACCCAATGAGGTCAAGAAAAAGTCCATTGCGGACGGAGGAGGGAGAATGCCGCCCACCATGGAGAAAAATGGCGAGCTGTCCTCTCCGAGAGAGGTCACGCCCAGCTCCTCTGGGGCAGGTTACAATGGCCGATGGGACAACCGGGCCATAACGAGACCTACGTGGTCTAGGCCTTCACAGGCGAGAGACCAGGGACCGGACTTTGACGGAGCTTGTTATTCCTGTGGAGAGTTGGGACATAGGGCAAATGCGTGCCCGAGAGTCCAGTGTTTCAGCTGTGGCGCAAGAGGGCATATCAGTGTCAATTGCCCCAGTCGACAGGGTAGGACACAAGAAAAGTGCCAACTTTGCGGCAAGGTCGGCTTATTGGCAATTAATTGCCCTAATTGCAAACACCTGTTTACTCGGCAGGAAAACGGACAAGCGGGGAGTCGCCTAGCCCAAGCGGCTTCCCCGCAAACCAATCCGTCGAACACGAAACGGCTGAATTAGATCTAGATAATCATAGGAATAAGTCGATTAAGTTAGGAAATGGTGATTCGATTTTGGAAAAGCCGAGTTGGACAGCCAAATTCTGCGAACCAAATTCGATCAAGGAAGATGTAAATAGTGGAATAAAGGATTGTATAGGGAAAGGAAGGGAGATAAACTCAGATGGGCCAGATGAAACATCTGCTCCTGGGTCGAGTTGGACAGCCAACATCCACCACCCATCTGAGGCGTTGGCAAAGATCAAGGATGAAGAAATCTACAGATCGAGGTGGACAGCCAACCTCTATCGATCTGGCCAATGCAATGGAGCTATCAGGAAAAGCTCTCCAGATGAGCAGTCGAGACGGACGGCCGACCTCCACCGCAAAGCTGATATTTGCTGTCCAGCCGTTGATTTCGCCGAGCCGAGCGGGTCAGCCCGTCTCCGCCCATCAAATCAACCGCATATGGGGCAGAAGGCGCATTGGTCGACGGAGTCAACTCCGCTCTGCCAATCCGTTAGGTCGGAAGAAAGCGAAAGGGTTAAGTCCTTGGTAGGATCGAACAGGCCAGCCTGTCTCCAGCCACCAAAGCAAGCAGAGAGTGAGAGAATGAGTGAGAGGCCTCAGAGCATCTCGTCGGTGCCACAAAGCCCGCCGAGACATGCGTGGAATGTAGATTCTGCCCAGTCGCTTCACGCGGGCCGGAAATCAGAACAGGACAGCGATTATGAGAAATTGCCTCAAGTACTGTTCACTCTGGATCGGTTGTGTACCAACAAAGGGACGGGCAGGAATGAGTCGAGTGAGAGTGTGACATACCCTGTAACCATTGAGGACAAACCTGATAGGCTGTGTCCGGTTCAGGGAGGGGGAGTCGGCGTGGAGTCCACGCCTAGAGTGAGTTTAGCGAGTGTGACGGCAGAGAATAGAGACCAAGTCTCAGTCCTGATCGGGGGAAAAGAGTACATTGCGCTCTATGACCCCGGGGCTCAAGTGACCATAGTAGGTCCCGAGGTGGTGAAAAGGTATAAGTCAAGACTGAAGGGGTCAATAACTCAAGTGACGATGCCAATGACGCCCATACCAGCTAAGACTTTGGGATACCTAGATGTGACGATTACCATCGATGAAAAAACGGAGAAGATGCAATGGAAAGCCGCTGATTTCCTGTCTTCTCATCAAGTGATCGTTGGAGAGGATTTGAAAAACCTTTTTTCAATTGATACGATGTCCGCGGAGAAGTGTTGGAGAGCAAAAAAGGGCCCGTGGCACCCATTTTGGAAGAAAGGGACAAGAAATGAACCACACATTTTCGCAGAATGCGCGGGTCTATCAGTCCTAGAGAGTTATCAAAGCGTAAGGCTCAGCGCACTACTGAGCGAATTTAATAGAGAGGAAGTGAAACAGGGTGAGAAAAAAAACATGGAATGTGGAGGCATCACTACGCTCACTGATGACCAGAGAAGAAGACTGAACAAGGTAATAGAGCAAGCGATCACAGAGGGCCCGAAGTTAATGCTGCTGACAGAACACCATATTGACGTTCAAGGAGCAGAACCAATAAAACATCGGCCGAGACGAATGTCTCCTAGAATGATGGAAGTAGCTCAACAGGAACTTCAGAGGATGTTAGACGAGGGAGTAGTGGAAAGGTCGGCCTCAGCTTGGAGCAGTGCGCCAGTCATTGTCAAGAAAGCAGATGGTAGCGCGAGATTCTGTATCGATTACAGAGACCTTAATAAGGTTACAAAGAAGGATGCGTACCCTCTGCCTAATATGGATTCAATCCTTGACAAGCTGAGGAAGGCCAAGTATATATCGAAAATCGATCTCCGTTGGGCCTACAACCAGATTCCTATGGAGGAATCGTCTAAGAAGTACACAGCCTTTGCTATTCCTGGCTCAGGTCTGTTCCAGTTCCGACGAATGCCATTCGGTTTGACGAACGCACCAGCAACGTTCCAACGACTAATTGATTCGTTGTTCGGGCCAGAATTCGAACCAATAATGTTCGGATATCTGGACGACATAATCATAGTCACCGAATTATTCGATGAACATCTGAAATGGGTCGAAATTGTGTTGAGAAAACTGGACCAGGCAGGGCTAGTAATCAATAAGGAGAAGAGCGAGTTTTGTTGTACCAGGGCTGCATATCTTGGATATCTGTTAGACGCAGAGGGACTTAGACCAGATCCGGAAAAGATAGCTCCAGTCGTGAATTATCCAGCACCATCTAACCTCAAACAACTAAGACGATTTCTTGGTATGATTGGATGGTACGCTCGGTTCATAAAGGACGATTCGGAAATCAAGCTTCCATTGGTCAAGTTATTGCACAAAGGTCAAGAGTGGGAATGGACAGAGGAACAGCAAGAAGCGTTTGAGACATACAAAAGGGCCATTACAGAAGCCCCGGTCTTGGCAAGGCCGGACTTCTCTAAACCCTTCATCGTACAAACTGATGCGAGTAGTGAAGCAATTGGAGGTGTTCTTTCTCAAGTGAATGAGGACGGAGAACATCCAATCGTTTATGTCAGCCGAGTTCTCACATCAGCTGAGAAAAACTATACGACGACAGAGAGAGAGTTATTAGCTATTCTATGGGCCATAAAAAAACTAAGGCCTTATTTAGAGGGCTACAAGTTCCTCGTGATCACAGACCACTCCGCACTTCAATACCTGCGAAATCTCAAGGAACCTACGGGTAGGCTCGCGAGATGGGCGCTGGAGTTGCAGCAGTGGGACTTCGAGGTGGTGCATCGTCGAGGTAAAATCCATGATTTGCCTGATGCACTATCTCGTATGTACGAGCAACTATCTGGCGAAGAGAAGATCGCTGAAATTACGGAAGTAAAGGATGAGGACCACCAACGCAGAGTCGAGGAAGTCACCAAATATCCGGAGAGGTATAAAAATTGGAAGGTCGAAGCGGGCCACTTGTATCGTTACAAGTACGATGAGCTGCTCGATCCAATCGCTGATTGTGAAGAGGGCTGGAAACTCGTGCTTCCAAAAGAATGTCGAGAGCGGGTCATAAGGGATGCCCATTGTGAACCTTCATCGGGCCACCTCGGAGTGGAAAAGACCTTCGATCGAGTCGTACGAGATTACTATTGGAGAGGGGCCTATCACGACATTCACAACTTTGTGAGGCAATGTCAGGACTGTCAACAGTTCAAAACGTCGCAGCAAGCGCCTCAGGGACTATTGGGTAAAAGAACGGTAGAGAGACCATGGAGCGTCGTAGCAGCAGATCTCATGGAGTTTCCGCTTAGCAAAGCCAAGAACAAGTACTTAATAATCTTTCAGGACTTATTTTCAAGATGGGTGGAGCTAAAGGCGGTCAGAGCTGCTACGGGGGCCAACGTGGTTAAAGCACTTGAGGAGCTTGTCCTATTTCGCTGGGGAACGCCGGAGTATCTCTTGACAGATAATGGAAAAGAGTTTGATAACAAATGCGTAAGAGAAGCATTGGCAGAGTATGGAATAACGCATACAACAACGCCTCCATACCATGCTCAGGCAAACCCAGTGGAAAGATCCAATCGAACGCTGAAGACGGCCATCGCGATGTTTGTAGAAAAAGACCATAGAGACTGGGATCAGCATTTACACGAACTAAGGCATGCAGTCAACACCGCGAAGCAGGCCTCGACTAAGATCTCGCCAGCCTACTTGAACTTCGGAAGGCATCCACTGCCAGTGAAGAGTTTGCGGCGCGAGCTTGAGAAGGGGGAAGGCATAGAGAGCAGATTGGATCCACAAGCGTGGAAAAAGAGGGCCGATAGGTTAGGCTTATTACGAGATCTAGTAGCCGAGAACATTGAGAAAGCTCAGGAAAAACAGGCGCGAGCGTATAATAAGGGTAGAAGAAACATCGAATTTAATGTAGGAGACCTAGTAATGCGTAGGACCCACCATCTGTCCAGTGGGATTGATAGGTTTTCAGCCAAGCTAGCCCCTAAATTTGAAGGACCAATCGCGATACTAAAAAAACTGTCTCCAACAGTCTATCTAGTAGAAACGCGTTCCAATAAGCAAAACGCGAAAGTAGATATTGGTGACTTGAAAAGATATATAGCACCAAGATCCACTCGTCAAAGTGGTGAGTCCTCCGAGCGCCAAGGCCACGGAGCACACTCTCAAAAAAATTCCTTATGAATTTTGGTATTATGCAATAGGTCAGCATTGTGTGTTTGCCTCATGTTATCTTGTCTGTGTGTCAAAGTGAGCGATTTATTTTTCAATGATGTGAAAATCTCTGTCGGACATTATTGTTGTTATGGCACATAGCCCTTGAATTGTGGTGAATGAAAGTTTGCAAACGAGGTGTGATGTGTTTGAGCTGAGGACGCACTGCCTTGTATAGAGTGAATTATCTGAGCGAGTGATGCTTTTGTTGAAATTTTGTGAGAAATTCCCTTGGAATGTATGAAAGATTCATGCCAAAAGTTTGTTCATACCAAATGTATTACTTGATGTTCATAGAGAATGTGGTTAAAATTAGAAAAAGTTGTGCTATCCATTTTCTATCCAATAGCTGAAGACAGAATCTCAAAACTGAGTGAACTACTGGTAGAAATCTGTGAAATTGTTGTTATTATATTGTGTTCATAGGTTTCAGTTGCAGGCTCGTTTGTAAGCGGTCCACTCGGACGAGTGTCCGGCTTAGGGAGGGGGTATGTGACGTTGTGCTTGGCGCAGCGTCACTTGCCCAGTTCGAATACGCGCGCCTCTCTCGCGAGCCGTAGAACGGCGGGGCGCTATTTGTGGGCGCCGACAATGTATGTAAGAAAAAAGGAAGAGCGGGGCGCGCCGCGCGCGGAGAGTGCCGGCCAACACGTGGGAAGCAGAGTTCGTTGTGAGATGCCCGAGAGAGAAGGTCGTGTGCTATCATCGTCGAGTCACCGACAGCCTGCGAACACCGGGGGTGCGCGTGCCAGCAACCGACCTCGCCGTGTGGGCCCCCCGCAGGCCCCGACCGGAACATCGGGACCCAGCAGTCGACAGCGAGGCGGCCATCTTCGGCTGCCGCCGAGCGGCCACCCAACATCGTGGCCCAGCAGGCGTCGGCACCGCGCGTCATGTTTGCTTGGGAGCGCCCACACCTTTTCTTGTGATAATAAATAGTTCTTATGAAGTTTACTCGTCGGAGTCCATTTTTATGCGCCTCCTTGCGTCCCTCGTGATTTCAGCTGAAGAGCCGCTGCCCACCCCGGGGCACATCAAAGGTGAGCGAGCCCTCCCCTGGGACGAGGAGTGTGATGGGCCAGGTGACAGCCAGCGGCGTGACTCTGCGGCTAGCCATGCGGCTAGCCTGGCGCCCTCAAAACAAGTAGAGTCACGGCCTCCCTTGTCTCGCGGTATCGGGGAAAATTTATCTATAAATTAAATACCGCGTCACAAATGATTGCTAATATATGAGAACTTTAACTCTCATTTAATTAACATTTGGTAAATATCGGGCTTTCACCAGGAAATTTGGGGTACATAATCCTGCAGAAGAGCACAATGAATTCCCTTGCCCTTACGAAGTGGAGAGATATGACGTTAACTATTTCCATTACATACATTCTAACACATATTTTGCGAACTCACGTTTACTGCTTAATTTCCCTTGCAAAGATGATTACCTGAAAAAAGGAAACAAAAAACTATTAGTTACACGAAAGGTTTAGTAATATTCAAGTTAAAAATTACAAATTAAGAGAAATATTGAAACACATACATATACGAATACATAAAATAGATAACTCAAAATTTACGTCCCGTTAGATATCGTATACATTCTTAAATGTGGCTTTCTTATAGCTTTTATCTTCCAGGTTTTAATAAATTACTAAATCATTCCCTTCGCATTGAAATTCAATATTTTGAGTGTTGTTCATAAAATAAATTCGCTCTAAGATAATGCAGTTGAAGCGTGTCTATACTGTGAGGTGTCTATTGTTATGAAAACATTTGAATGAACCAGAAAAGCAACATGCTCTATGTACATCCCACGGGCATATTATCTATTAAATGCAATATTTGGCCAAAATGAGAGCTTATTTGGGCCGTTGGACATAACACGCATGTAAAACATTGCACTGACTGGATATTCGAGAATATGGTCCAAAATTTCCACGCAGGGTTTTCTGCTGCATCACTTAATTAAAATACTCTACAAGGTGACATCGTATTTTAAGTATACAAGAGATCAGTTATAATCTTGTTATTAATTTCATCCTAGTTCAAAGAAATAGGCTCTAAAAAGAAATTAAAGAAACAAGAACCACGCAATTTAGCTATTATTTCACAAATAGAGAGCTACCACGAAGCAATATAAAGTTATTTTTTTAAACTTTATTTTCGCAAACGTTGACTGAATTACCTAAACAAAAATGTTTTCCCCTAACGAACAACCGTACCTTGTACATGTTTTAATCAGGCACGAGTTGTGTATTCGTATCTCGTATGTAAAATTCCCTTCATATTTTTCAAAGGCGAAATACGAAACCTAAATCGAATGTAGTCTATTGAAACGGCTCTTTATTGAGTGGAAATTAGGGCTCAATTCTTGAATACACAAAAATATAGTCACGCATAGGTTCATAATCATTAAAGTAAAACCAATTTAAAAAATCAATACATACAATTAAAACCTTTTAAAAATATTAAATCATTAAATTTGTTTGTCCGTACACTGAAATCGCACAATTGTGGGTTCAACTATCATCATTCCTATTACAGGTCATATCGATATATTTAGGTGAATCGTTAAATACAATATTTTACGAACTAAATAAAAATTATCACTAAAAAGACAGTATTATAAATAATCATTACCCATTATATATTTCCTGTATACTGTGAGGGGTCTAAAATAGCCCATATGACGAATAGAGCAGACGTACGTTAAGGTATAATGGATGATGCTAAGAGCCGACGTTATTATTGTGCGATTTCATTCAGGACCTTAGAAAATAAATTAAATTAAAATTAAGTAAGTAATTAACTAATAACTAGAAAATAAATCTCACTTAGTCACTAAAAAATAGGCATTAACTAATTCTATAGAAGGAGGAAAACTGGAATTATTTAGGTTAAATTTCGATTAATAATTTTCCACAATTCTTAGGTTTTTATAAATTTCTAAAAACGCATATGAATTACAAAAGTTTTAATACATATTCACCCAAGATTAAAACTTTGTTTATAGTGAATAACAGTACTGCCAAAGGCGTGACGACGGTATAAAGTTTTTTTTAAATGTTTCAGTGGCACAACCACTTTTTACTTCCGGAAAGAAGAAGAATTCTTTCACCGGAAGGAGTATTCTTCCTTCCAGTGAAAAATTTGAACATACTACCGACATATTCGAACAATAAAATTGAGTGCGTCCTTTAATCGGTAATCTACTGCTTAAATTGGGCTTAGCGTGGACACAGACTATACAAAGGTACAGCGAAACATTTTCTTGCCTATCCTAAAATTTTACCTTCGGCACTAAAATAACCTCATTCTATATTCAATATAGATGTAGTCGTTCATGGAAACAGAGGGACTAAAAGAGTTAGAAAAGTATCGTCGTGTAACTCACGCAAGGCGGACGCTTCAGGCCCAGACGGAAGAAGAAATGACAAAATCGTTTTCTTCGGCCTACGAAGGGGCTTCCCCGAAAATTCCGCAGAAGAAGAGGAAGACCAATTTAGTTAGGATAGGAACTTGGAATGTTAGGACAATGTTGAGGACAGGAAAATTAGAGAATATTAAGCGAGAGATGGAAAAGAGAAGTATAGATATTTTAGGTCTATGCAAGGAGAGATGGAAGGATAGCGGGAATTACTGGAGTGATATTATAGAATAATATACAGGTGCACGGACGAGAGCCAATAAGGGTCGTCCATTATATTGACTTAAGAGGTAGGAAGAAGCGTAGTAAACATAGAACACGTAACGGGTAGAGTATTACCAATAATGATAAAATCAGAAGAGAAAAACTTGGTCATTAATATGGTATACATGCCACGAAGTATTCATAAAGAGGAAAAAGTCGTCGAAAAGATATACGACCGGTTAGAGGAAATAATCACGTGTTCCTGCAGGGAAACATCGGATAGTGAAGCGGGCTTGGAATGTGACGATATTCGAAGGAAAGCAATGGATTTCTGTAGGACACAGGGGTTCGTTATCACCAACACTTGGTTTAGGCACCACGAAAGGCATAAGTATACATGGAAAATTCCCGGTGACTCAGAAAAGGCATTAGTTAGATAATATAATGGTTAAATACATATTCAGAAAGAGGGAGATCGATTCGCACAGCTTCCCGGAAGTGGATGCGGACTACAATTTAGTTGTAATGAAGTGTAGCGTCCGATTCAAAAAGATAAGGGAGAGGCGGCGGGTTAGGAAATGGAATGTAGAAGCATTAATTGGATTGACAAGGAAGGATTATCAGCAGGCTGTAGAGAAAACCAAGGACGGTGGTGAAGAGCTGAGTACTGCTGAGGAAAAATGTAAATACATCAAAAAAGGGATATCGAAAGTCGCAAATGAAACTATAGAAACAATTAATGGGGAAAGGACAAGGAAACCATGGATCACTGATGAGATGATTGGAGAGATAGACGAGAGAAGAATGCACACAGTTAGCTTGGCAGAAGGAAGTACGGAGGGTTAAAAAACAAATTGAAACGGGAAACAAATAAGGAAAATATGTAAGGTGGAAGACGCAGTGCGAGGATATGGGAAGTTTGCATAAGGGTGAAATTGGTATGCTAAACGGTAAGGTCCAAGGAAAACTATCGGGAAGTAAAAAGGGAAGATCTGTGCTAACAGTTAGAGATAAGTCGGGTAAGATGCTAGTTGAAACAGAAAAAATCCGAAAGAGATGGAAGGCATATATAGAAGAACTAGATGGTAAAAAACTTATGCCAACAAGTTTAGACAGAGGAAGAGAACATGACGTAGAGGAAGATAGATAGCTTAGTTCCAGGCGTACTCGACGATGTGATGAAAGGGCATTAAGGGAGATGAAACTAAATAAGTCCGTGGGGGTGGATAACATTCCCGCGGAACTATTGAAATGTTTAGGAAAACGTGGGAGGGAAAGCCTATATGGGCTGATTCGTAGTATTTATGAGAAAGGAATCTGGCCGGAAGACTTTGTGAGATCAGTTTTAGTTCCTATTCCGAAAAAGATGAAAGTTACATCATTTGAGGGCAACAGAACAGTAAGTTTGATTTCACATGCAGCTAAAGTGGTTCTCAGAGTCATCAACAAAAAGATAGAGTGTAGGGAAAATATGGGAAGAGAACCAATATAAATAAAACCAACGTTATGCGATTTTCTAAAAAGAAAAAGGCTAAGCTAAACATTAAAATAGGATGAAAAATATAGCAGGTAGAACTGTTTACGTATCTACGAAATGTTTTGGACTAGCATGGTCAAAGTGGTATAGACGTATGGAGAATTATTGCCCTGGGCAAAGAGCCTTTCAGAAGGAGGATGGAGTTGATGACAGGGATATTGAGTAAGGATGCTAAGAAAAGACTCGTAAAAACTTTGATATGGGGCTTAGAATGGATGCTTTTGAAATTTAGCGAGAACAAGGATGAAGAAAGTGAAATGGATCTGTAGGAAAACAAATGAGGAATTGCTAAGCATAGTGGGCGAGGAGAGAGGTTTGTTGGGAGAAATCCTAAGCGGGCAGGAAAAATGGATGAAGGCCGTTTTGATCGGCAGTTGGATGCAGAAAATTGTAATAGAGGGGAGAATGTTAGGCAAATGAGGAAAGTTCTCGTACAGGATAGGAATTTTGGACGGGATGAAGGGAGGAAGGAAGTACACTAGGGATGAAGGACTTGATGTAGAGTGGATTGCTAAATTGTGTTTTGTTAGCGGTAACAAAATATTTATTTGGTGGTTGTGCCCAAGCAAAACCTGGATTACTTAAAAAAATATAAATATATAATAACCGATTGATTACTTAAAAAAATTAAACATATAATTATTATTATTAGGTAATCTACCGGCTAAGGTAGGTATTTGGATGGACAAAATTTCTAATTCAGCAATTTGTGACCCCCAGCAAAACACAACGTTCTACTCTACATCAGGTCCCTCTTCATCTCATAAATATATAAATGTATATATATATATATATATATATATATATATATATATATATATATATATATATATATATATATATATATATACATTTATATATTTATGAGATGAAGAGGATGGAGTTGATGTAGAGTATATATACATACATACATACATACATACATATACATATATATACGCACACAGTCTCCCAATATGCATAGTGTATACATTTGTGTATGTGTACATGTGTGTGTGCGTGGTGTGGGAATAGTTTTGGATATTATGTGCTATATTAACCAGTGAGATGGGGAAAAATACATGTACGAGGGTAGAAATTCCCTCCACTAATTGGTGATGATTCACGGCACTCCGTAACATGTAAAAAATAGGGGAAAAGGAGGTTCGCCCAGTGAAGCAGGGAAGGGTGTAGAGTGAGTGAGAGAGGCAAGCTGGGTGGAGTCCGGAAAAAAGGGTGGGATGGCAGGGAGACCGGTGCATTGGGAGCGCCTATGAGTGTTGGAGAATTACACGGATGAGTGAGCGCAAGCGAAGATAAAACCCAAAACGAAAAAAAAATAATGAATTAAATAAGCCAACACGAAAATACGCACTATCAGAGGCGTACAAAACAACAATTTGCACGCACTTTCCCACCACAATTGGAATTGATGAGGGAAATCTGTAACCATTCTTTCGTGCACCCTTCAGTTAGGGGAAAAGGATAGTGAGAGTGTTGCCCGAGTTGCCTTAGGTGTGGGCATTGATGTATTCGGGCGTACCTTCACGCAAGCGGGTACGCGAAAAAAAAGAAAAAAATGATGGAATGAAATAAGCGAAGAGGGAGAATAGAAGGGGTGGCTGGGGAGAAGGCCAGAAAAAAGAGGGATTCAAAAAAAGGACCGGCGGCAATTGCTCGTCGGCCACCCGAGAGAATTTCTCTCTCCTACCCCCGTGTCCGAGAGCAATTGGAATGATAATTGAGGGTTCGCGAAAGGATCGATTTCCCGCGCATGCGCACGTTAAAGAGCCGAGCACGCACTCGATTGTATCAAAAAAATACCGCCCACTCCCTCCCTACACACCTCTGCCTCCATCCTACAGTCTTTCCCCACCTGTCTTTTATCTCTTTATCGTTCTTTTCCATCGCCTCCCTGGCCGCGCGATTGCCCCCGGAATGGGAATCGATTAGCGAGTGGAGGGAGTGAAAAAGGTGAAGGGGTGGATGAAAGAGGCGTGGGGAAGTCCTAAACTACCGCTAAACCCGCCCGTGTCTTTTGTACGCGTCGCGCTCAGGTATTCGTGTGAGGGCGTGCGTTATCGGCTTTGCGGACGCGGGCGGAATCGAGGAGGCGGGAAGAGGTTGGAGAGATAAGTGAGTGGAATTGAGGTGGGTGGGTGTATAGGGGATGGAGGGTGGTGTAGATTGGCCAGTGTGGGGAAGGGGGAGAAAGTGACTCCCGTTTAAGTCTACACTCGAGCACGCCTGACGGGAAGGATTCGGCTCACGGACAGGCCCTAACGTCAGCCACCACTCTGGGAGAAACAGTCGGCGGGAATAGCAATACAGCCTTTGGATTTAACAACAGTAACAACCTACGCCTCACGATACGAGGCCAAGGTTTCTCTGTGAACGGTAGCGTTGAAGTTGAAAATGAGCAAACGCTCAAATATTTTTTCCGCCGCTAAAACGTGGACTAATTGCTGGATTTCCATTTGAGAATGGAAACTGTTTCCAGAAAGAGTAAATATTTCTGCTTCGTCGTGTTGATGCATAACAGCTACGAGGTTGAAGGGAACATTCAATTTAATTCCAAAACAATTACCGGCCAGAAGAAAATAATCTTTCAGTGTTCATACACCTTGAGGAATTCATTGTTCAAGCCACGTATCACGGAAATCTGATTCGAGAGGCAATAAGTGGCAGCCCGACTGAGCCATCCATTCCAAGATACAGAGTTGTAAATATGATCATGTAAAAAAACCTAAAGAACACTTCGAGGATCATAACACGATCGCAAATTTATTTTTACGATTTTAGTTTAGAAAAAGAGTGGCTCATATAGGAGCGCAATAAAAAGCAAAAATTTGTTCAAATATTAGATGAAGTAATCGTGACTTCAGTCAGTCAAGCAAGCAATCAATACTTTTCACAATTTTTTGTGCCTTTATTCCTCAATATACACAGTGCTTGGACATATATACATATATTTGTGTGTGTATATATATATACCCCCTCCCCGGACTACAACCTTGACGTGGTGGAAGGGCTTGTGCGTTCCGATGACCCCTAGAGCTGTACTGGCGGGAGTAATAAAAATTGCTCCTGGTAGGGTCACCCATGCCAGATAGGTCGAAGGTTAGGAGCCAGACGAAAGGTAGTCCACGCAGCGTCTGTTCCTCAGTGAGGCGGCTGCAATGGCGTCTGACCCCAGTGGGGCGGCCAGTAAGTGATGGTGTCACATTAAAAACACTATTGAGGAAGGCAACGGGAAACCACCTCAATTATCATTCCCTAGAAAAATATGATGGACAATAGAGATATTTTGAGTCCTGGCAACCACGGGGCTCGGCCCAATCGGCCGTGTGTCGTGCCCGGCAGCGGGGGAGGCAAGGCTTCCGCGGTCGTCATCCCACGAAACCCTTGCAAGGGAAAACCAGCAGCAGCAGGACAGAAGACGCAGGAGAAGAAGACCAAATTAGTTAGAATAGGAACGTGGAATGTTAGGACAATGATGAGGACGGGGAAATTGGAGAATGTTAAGCGAGAGATGGAAAGGGGAAATATAGATATTTTAGGTCTATGCGAGGTGAGATGGAAAGATAGCGGGGATTACTGGAGTGATAAGTATAGAATAATATACAGCGGTGGGGACGAGAGCCAACGAGGGGTCGCCATAGTATTAAATGAAGAGGTAGGAAGAAGCGTAGTCAACATAGAGCAGGTAACGGATAGAATACTACTAGTGGAGATAAAAGCAGAACCGACGAACTTAGTTATTATCCAGGTATACATGCCACCGAGCAACCATAAGGAAGAAGAGGTCGATAGGATATACGATCAGTTAGAGGGCATGATTGCATGTGTTCCTGCAGGGAAACATTTGATAGTGATGGGGGATTGGAATGCGACAGTAGGCGAAGGAAGAGATGGTGATGAGGTGGGGGACTACGGTTTAGGCACGAGGAATGACCGCGGGGAGAAAGCAGTTGAGTTCTGCAGGAGACAGGGGTTAGTTATCACCAACACTTGGTTCAGACACCACAAAAGACGCAGGTATACATGGAAAATGCCAGGTGACTCGGGAAGATATCAGCTAGATTATATCCTGGTTAGACACAGGTTTAGGAACAGTGTGATAAATTCCCACAGCTTCCCGGGAGCGGATGCGGACTCAGACCACAATTTAGTTGTTATGAAATGTAGCGTACGTTTTAAAAAGATAGGGCAGGGGCGGCGAGTTAGAAAATGGAATGTAGAAGCATTAAATGGGTTGAAAAGAAAGGAATACAAACAGGCGGTAGAGAAAATCATGGAGGACGGTAAAGAGCTAAGTACTATTGAAGAAAAATGGGAATGTATCAAAAAAGGGTTGTCTAAAGCGGCAAAAGACACTATTGGAACCGTTAACGCTAAAAGGACTCGTAAACCATGGATCACGGATGAGATGATTACAAAAATGGATGAGCGGCGAAAATGGAAGAATATAAATACAGAATTAGGCAAAATGAAGTACAAAGAATTGAACAATAAATTGAGGCGGGCAACAAATAAAGCAAAGGAAGCATGGTGGAAGACGCAGTGCGAGAATATGGAAAGTCTGCAGAGGAAGGGGGAAATCGGTGCGCTTTACAGCATAGTTAAATCTTTATCGGGAAGTAAGAAAGGGAGATCAACGATAGCAGTTAGAGATAAGGCCGGTAAGGTAATAGTTGACGCAGGAAAGATCCAAGAGAGATGGAAGGAATATGTAGAAGACCTGTATAGTAAAGAGCTTAGACCAACAAAGTTAGACATTGAAAAGGAACATGACGTAGAGGAAGATAGCTTAGGTCCAGGCATACTAGACAATGAGATAGAAAGGGCTTTAAGGGAGATGAAACTAAATAAGGCCGTGGGGGTAGATAACATTCCCGTGGAACTTTTGAAATGCTTGGGAAAATGTGGGAGGAAGAGGCTATATGGGCTGATCCGTAGTATTTATGAGGAGGGAATCTGGCCGGAAGACTTTGTGAGATCAGTTTTAGTTCCTATTCCGAAAAAGGTAAAGGCCACGTCATGTGAGGACTATAGGACAATTAGTTTGATATCCCACGCAGCTAAGGTTGTTCTCAGGATCATAAACAAAAGGATAGAGAGTAGGGCAAATGATTACTTAGGGGATGATCAGTTTGGGTTTAGGAAGGGGAGAGGTACGCGTGATGCCATTGCAGTAATGAGATTATTAATCGAGAGGAATATAGAACACAACCAGGAGGTATTTGCCTGTTTCGTAGATTTCGAAAAAGCGTTTGATAGAGTGAATTGGGAAAAACTAATGAGTATATTGCAGAAAATAGGAATAGATTGGAGGGAAAGGAGGCTAATCCGCAACCTGTACATGTCTCAGACTGCTCAGGTGCGGGTGGGAAACGGGGAGTCAGGATGGGCAGTGTTAGGAAGGGGTGTAAGGCAGGGTTGCCCATTATCACCGTTGCTGTTCAACCTGTACGCAGAAGAAATGATCAAAGAGGCATGGGAAGAACTCGAGGTAGGAATGAAAGTGGGCGGGGAATTCGTAAAATCAGTTAGGTTTGCTGATGACCAAGCTTTAGTTTGTCAGTCAGCCAAGGGGCTGCAAGCATTGCTTAGTGAATTGGAAATTCAGTGCGACAGGTATGGGATGAGAATCAATATTAATAAAACAAAGGTTATGCGATTTTCTAGAAAGAAAAAGGGCAAGCTTAACATTAAAATAGGAGGGCAAAAGCTAGAGCAGGTAGAACAGTTTACGTATCTCGGTAGTGTTTTGGACCAACACGGTCAAAGTAGTAGGGACGTAAGGAGAAGAATTGCGCTAGGCAAAGAGGCTTTCACAAGGAGGAGGGAGTTGATGACAGGGACTTTGAGTAAGGATGTTAAGAAAAGACTCGTAAAAACTTTGATATGGAGCGTAGCTATGTACGGAGCGGAAACGTGGTCATTGAAGCAGGAGGATAGACGTAGATTGGAGGCTTTTGAAATGTGGGTGTGGAGAAGAATGGAGAAGGTGAAATGGACAGAGAAGAAAACAAATGAGGAAGTACCTGGTATGGTGGGCGAAGAGAGGGGTTTGTTGGGAGCAATCCTATGGAGGCAGGAAAAGTGGATTAAGGGGGTGTTGACCGGCAGTGGGATGTTGAAGACTGTGATAGAGGGTAGAATGTTGGGCAAAAGAGGAAAGGGAAGGAACAGGATAGGGTTGTTGGACGGGATGAAGGGAGGAAGGAAGTACTCAGAGATGAAGAGGGACCTGATATAGAGTAGGATGATTGATTTTGTGTTTTGTTAGGAGTAATAAAATATTTGTTTGGTAGTTGTGTCAGTCCAAAAACCTACCTTAACCGGTAGATTACTTAAAAAATATATATACATATATGTGTGTGTGTTTGTGTGTATACACAGGGGCTGTCAAGAGAGAAACTTACGTTTCAGCCTAGCGTGGCATGGCTAGGGCTTGAGCCACCATATTGGTGTATAAACATTTCTACACTCAGTTTGCATCTTGCTGTGGTAAGGTGTGGACTGCAATTATTTTGCAAAAGAAAAGCCCGCGAATTTTGAAGTGCGATCTGTGATTAGGCTTTTACTGGCAAAAAAACCACAAAACAATTGAAACTCATTGGCGAATTTTTGAAGTGTACAGAGATGGAGTAATCAGTGAAATGGAATTAAGGTAGCGGTGCATTCAGTTTAAAAATGGCCGCAACAATGTTCACGATCAGGACCGCTGCCTCCTATACTACTTTATATTAAGCTCACCGTAAATCAAATTCCTAACATTCTTTCGATGAAACATTGAACAATCATTGGCCGGATTGTTTGTTTAAAAAATTACATTTAGTACGATGAAACAATATTGAGCTCTGCCACTCAAATCAGCAATGAATACTTTTCCACAATACTCAATTTACCTCTGCATACCTCATAAGTGTTCTAACACACATTAATGCCTAATAAGAGTAAACAATGAGATTAACTATGATAAATTAAGGCTCCGTATCACTTAACTTGTTTCCATCTCATAATGAGATATCCAAAGTACGTTCTTGAAATTGTCTTAATGCAGCATTTCCTATCGATGAGAACGAATGCCAGGGATTGGAGCATCAACGCGACTTATTTTACAAGTGAGGAGGCGCAAGACCGATTTCCCGACTCAAGCACGTCGGAGGGCGGACGATAGAGGTGCGTTCGGAGGTAGGGGGCCGCGAGGGAGGGAGGATAAAGGAAGGATGAACTCGAACTGAGACTGAGAGGGAAGGACGGAAGGGAGCCGGGATGGACGGAGAGGGAAGCAGCAGGGGGAAGGGAGATGGCGGAATAAAGGTTTTAAATCGCTTTCCAAGGTAAGAAGAAGTGCGAGCGGTTGAGGAGCACTCGGACGGCCCGGGGTTGTGGAGCGGGAAGATGGGACTGGGAAGAAAACAAAGGACAGCGTGATTGAGAGCGCGGAAGAGCGAGAGTTAGAACGTTGAAATGGAGGACTCCGAGGGATGGGAGGGGATGAGGAGATGGGGAGGGTTTAAGGTGAAGGCGTTGCGAGGCGGTTGGAGAGAGGATTGGGAGCGCAGCGATGGGTGGGGTGGCTGAGTGCCGGTGGTGGCGGGCGCGGAAGGGGGAGGGAGGAGGGAGAGCGGAAGGAAGCATGTGAGGCGGAGTAGGATGGAACCCTTAAAATCAATCCAACGTAACTCTGCAGGACCGAGAAGTGGATTTCTCAGTTCGGGAGGGAAATGGCGGGAGCGGAGGGGGTTGTGCGGGAGAGGGAAAGGTGATGAGGGTGAGGGGGAGGGCTTCTGGGCGAAGGAAAAAATCGAGTGGGTGGAGAAAGCCGCAGGGAGAGGGAGACAGGGAAGTGCTCTAAGGATGTGCGATGGTATTGAGATTTGGGTGGAAGGGAGGAGGGTGTACGGGGAGAATGACGTTGTTCTAGGTTGGAGAAGGGGAGGACGAGAAGGGCGGCTGGTTTAGGAGGCAGAGGGCGATGAAACCTGGAGTGCACCGTGGAATGGATGGGTGGCAAGTTAACGCTGACGAGAAAATGGAGCGTAAGTACTCGGGGAATTGAAGAAGAATGTACTCGGCAGATGAAATATCGCGAAGTGAATGAATTTGAAGCGCAAAGGAATGCTGCAATACACGCTTCCTCCGAGCATGCGAGAATTCTGAAACGTCCTTTTTTTCCTTTGTGACACATTTATATTAACGAAATGGAGCAGGGAAAAATTCTCCCGACGTTTATTTTTAATTTCTGCGGAATTAGAGAGTCTTCTTCTCCCTATGACCATTGGGACAAGCAATTTATAAATGCAACTCAATTTTTATCATCCAGTTTAATACTTTAATTGCATGGATGGTAATGTGAATCAAAATTGCAGGCATGAGATGATTTTAATTTTATATATGAATAGTTTATGGCATATTTTTGGAATACAATTGGAATATAGCTATTAGAACTTTGATTTCTTTTGCTGATTCAAGTGTTGAGATGATTAATTTAAAATATTTTAATATCTTGACACTTGATCGTGCCCGAAAATATTAGCATTATACTAATCAAATAGTAGGGAAGATGGATATTTTCATAGAATTACTATTCAAGAATTGAAAAATACCTTTTTACTCTTCTAGACCCCCATTAGAAGCAAAAGAGTCGTTGCATCTTCAGCATTACCAATAAGGTCAGGAATTTTTCGATGATAATTTAGAGTAAGTTCAAACAGTACTCCATCCGCAGTAAAAATGTATTCTTCAGAAACCTTAGTTCTTTACCGAAGCTTAAAAACATATTACGATAATATACTAACGTTTAAAAACTCACTGACTTCGCAATTAGATTTACTTAGAAGGAGAAAAGTGATAACTTGCATCTAAGAGGGGGATCGGGATGGTGCGGTGGCTTACGTACTGGCTTCCCATCAATAGGACCAGGGTTCGAATCTTGAAGTCGACAGATATTTTTCAGTGGTATTCCCATCCTCACTTTAGGTGCTTTATGAAGAGCACTTTGAGTGAGTACGCCGTCCGTCAGATGGAAAGATACATTACGGACCCTTTGGCGCCTTTCGTTAAGAGTGGGCTAATGCCAACGCCGGGTTACTCTCCACCCTTCCTCCAATAGCGTAATGGCGTAAATGACCTTAGCTCTCGGTCGCCTCCCCTAAAAACTACTGCTACTGTCATCTAAGAAACAACGAGGATAAATATGATTAGAAAATCCACTAATGTCGATTTATTTTACCACTTACATACCACTGTTCCGCATTTTCCGAGCACATTCAAGCATAAAAATTAAGTATCTAATAAAAACCAGGGTAAGAAATCAAGGGTTATTCCTCAGCCCAATCGAACGTTTGGGGTATACGACCAAAAAACTGCAATAATTAATTCTAATGATCGAGAACGTGAGGTATGAAACGCCGGAGAGGTTAGTAAATCTGATCTCTGCCTTAGAAAAGAACTAAAACCAAGGATGAAGAGACGGTAGTATCGAGGGCATGCATTCGCGATACCCTCGTGATGAGCGCCTTACGCCCCATCTAATTCGTGGAAACTAGATACCGGGCATGACTCCGCTGGGGCATGACTAGTTTCCGTTATCAGTTCCAAGGGCCGGTGACGTAGACCGGGAAAGCCTTGCTTCCCTGATTATGACTCCTGGCTGCGAGCGTCTGAGGACAAGGGCCATGCCCAGAAGCGGGAATAAATTCGGCTGTCGGCAAGGCATCAGGGTCAGTTGGGCCAAGCATGTCGTGACCGTCTCTAGCACGAGGCTCGTTACGCTCGCCGTGACTTCGGCTAGACGATTGGGCCCCCCATCCGTCCTCGAGAAACGAAGGCTCCGCAAGGGGACACGTTCGCCGTGCCCGCGTCTACCACCGTTCCGCTGTCGCCCAGTCTTCTAATAGTGATCCAATCCCGGTGCTCGGCTCTCTCTCTCATCGTAGAACGTAAATGACATCTTATTTTTGTACAATGTGCCTTGTTTTGGGGAGAATATATATATATATATATATATATATATATATATATATATATATATATATATATATATATATATATGAGATGACGAGGGACCTGATGTAGAGTGGGATGTTGTGTTTTGCTGGGTGTCACAAATTGTTGAATTAGTAATTTTGTCCATCCAAAAACCTACCTTGACCGGTAGATTACCAAATAAATAATAATTACATATATATATATATATATAAAATATCTTCGAAATGGAACGCTCTTCGGCGACACACAAATATATAAAAAACACAGATGTAGATTTTTAGAATATAGAGACACAAAGAAAGGACACTCACAATTTGTTATTTTACGTTTCGACAGCACGGCTGTCGTCTTCAGAAGACGTCTTCTGAAGACGACAGCCGTGCTGTCGAAACGTAAAATAACAAATTGTGAGTGTCCTTTCTTTGTGTCTCTATATTCTAAAAATCTACATCTGTGTTTTTTATATATTTATATATATATATATATATATATATATATATATATATATATATATATATATATATATATATAACGTTCCTGGGTATTTCGGCCTGATTATTTCCTAATTATCCTACCTCTCGACGCTCCTTAGGTCGCCAAGCGCCCGCTGCGACAGTAGGGTTGATGACAGATATGGAAAAGGGGGTAGCACTCTCTCATCTTGGAGGGAGAATGAAGTTGTGGGCAGGGGAGCGAGAAGTAGACAATGGCCAATGTAATAGGGTAAACGTTGTTACAAAATAGCTCCGACTTCGCGATAAGACGTCGTGATATTATATAAAACCGACTTACCATTGCACTCTCAGGACGAACAGAGGAAAGAAAAGGGTAGAGAGAGGGGGAAGTGTGGGAGCGGAAATCTGGCAGGCCCGGCCAGAGAAGACAGAATTTAGAGGGCTGCGAGAGCTTGGCAAAAGTTGGTTAGCTTGAGCGTACTCATCCGGGTTGGAAGCCTACGGGAATATGACATAGGCGGGAGTTGAAGAAACGGGAGATCGCAATGAGGGGGAGGAGACGGTGGGCCAACGAAGGGGGATGGGGGTTGCGTAAGACAAGGAGGGAGACAGAGAGAGAGACAACTACTTTGGGGTCGAAAATGGGGAAATGAAGAAAGGGGGCGTGAGGGGTGCGTGGGAGGCGGGGGTTAAGGGTCTGGCTGGGTCCCTCAGGAGGTTAGTGGAGGGAGGGTGGAAGAAGTAGCACGTGGGGGAGTTGCCAAGGGTACACTGGATAGAGGGTTGAGCTGCTTGCGTGGGGCGAGCGTGGGTGGGTGGAAATGTGGGGGGGGGGAGGTAGAAGGAGATGGTGGAAGTCTGAGCGATTTATCGTCATGTGCATTTAGTGGTCAGATTGTTGGCTATAAGAAGACCGCTCTCCGTTTTCTGGAAATTTAGGGCCCACGAGTTAAGGGAGGATGAATGTGGCACGGTGAAGCGGAGGGGAGTAGTGGTAAGGCGGTGGAAGGAGAAGACTTAAAGGTCTGGGAGCGGGGGAGGATAGGAAAGAGATAAAAAGTCTTTTGTTTTTAAAAGGGGGAGGACAAAAGTTCTCTCCATCTTTCTGGATTCCATTTTTTCCTCGTCGGAACCAGCAGAGTCTTTTTCGTTTCCCCAGCCCAACGAACATTCCGCACCGCCTCTTCATTTTTTTCCAAGGGAATCCTGGGCGGAGAGTAAGACGAATGGGTGTGTAAAAGACCGTGTCATCGTGATGCGTATCGCTCCGTGACAGTCGTTTGTTTCCATGCCTCTCCGTGAGTTGGGGGCAATCCTTGCGTGGAGGTTTGAGGCGAGGAAAACTTTTATCGAGAGTCGGAGGTCCAGCCAGAGGCGCGCGGTGAAAATGATATAGAGTCAAAAGTACCGGAGAAACAACATCGGGATTTTATTCGCGGTTTAAATTTCATCCAATTGTGCAATATTTAGTTTCCATAATTTAGAGTGAGGGAAACTAGTCCGCGACTGGTTCTTGCGGAAATAAACAAATTAATGCTTCGCTCATTAGATGTAACAACTCAGGTAGTTAAGAAATTACATACTATTAACTAGTTAGTGATTACATATTAAAAATAAATGACTATTAATATTTTTAAAGTCTAACTCTTTCAATTTCCATTTGCAAGAACGGAATATAAATAAAGAAATACTTCCTTCATACATATCACCGAGTGAATGGAATCGCTATGCACAGTAAGACATTACACCATTTTACGTTTCAAAAGATTTCAACACGCGAGCACTTCTTGATGAAAATAAAATAAAATTCGGCATAAAATGAAACGCTTGTCTTCTCGGTGTACTCCGAGAAAGCCCCATAAACTTCATTCGTTAAAGAGGGTCATCTCAGGGTAACAGTTAATGGGAAAGGGAAAATAGCTGAAATGAAATCGGTAAGCAAATAATAGAAACACGCCATTAAGATTTTATCTATATATTACGGGGAATCACAAAAATGGAGGTGTTATCTTCAAAAGGCCAGGCTCCCATTGTCCGATATAGGCTTTTATAGACTCGTATTACGGATACTAAAGTGTATCGGGGAAGGAGAGGAGGAGAAGAGAGGAAATAAAAAAGAAAAAGGGACAATAAATAATAAAATTGTTTGATGACTGAAAATATGACTAGGATACGTATGAAAACGAGAGGGGAATCGTATTCGGTCCTTGAGGAAAGGAATAAAAAGAGAAAGACTAAAGTGACGAGATTTTTATTCCAGATACCAGAGAGGCAGGGGAGAGTGCGTGTACCCTTCTTCAGTGGGTGAAAACTATTTTATTGCCGCACTAAATACTTTCCGCCGTAACTTTATCCCCCAAATTGGACATTTTCTCAGCCACAAGCGTTTCCACAGAGAGAGAGAGAGGAGAAAGGTTTGAGGAGGGAGCTTGAGGAAGGGAGAGAAAGCACAGTGGGCCTGTTATGAGACGTGGGGGAACAGAGAAGCGAGAGTAAGTATGGTTCTTGGGACGGCGCGGTTGTTATGTGCTGAATAGCTGGAAGATAGAGAGAAGTGGAGAGAAGGAGGAAGGGATAGTGAATGGGGACCTTCGGTGGTTTTCGGAAGGGAGAGAGGGGGATTTAAGAGAGGGAGTGGGAGTTACGTTGGCGATGTGTAGGATTCGTACAAGGAAGGGAGAAGTTGTGAGAAGAGGTGTGTGTGGTTTTGGCCGGGTGGGGGGGTGAAGGGAAGGGAAAGTGGGCGAAGATAGAAGGAGGGAAAAATGGAGGAAGAGGGACATAAATTGAGGACGAAGGTGGTAAATGTAGGGAAGCACGGTGGGAGAACGGAGAAGGTGGGGGAAGGAGGTGACCGGAGGTGACTTGGAGCAAGGTGAGACCAGGCATAAGAATGTATAAAACTGCGGCTGAGTTCGGATGGAGGATTGCCAACCGTGTAGGCCTTCAAGTTCTAAGGAGCAAAAAACAGAATGGAGAAATATTGTAGTTTTTCAAAGGCAATGTACTTTCCCTGAATGTTCACCAGATGAAACCTTAGAGAATTTCGAGATTAGCTACATTCTTTTTTTCATTTACAGCTACAGATTATTATAAAGTTTTTTTATATCAGGTCATAACGTTAACATCATATACAGTAAAAGGCATGAAAATGCGACGGTCGAAATCTACTACAGCCTTTTTTGGGCCATAAAAGCATTTGACTAAAAATTCTATGATAATAATTATACCTATAATTTCCAGCAGAAAGTTCGAACAATTTTTGAACTGATTAATCATTTCATAATTATCATAATATTTAGATCGACGAAGTAGCTATGCAGGACACAAATACATTATGCCATGTGATTTGATATCGACCTCCTGAGTCAGATATTCTACGCAGTTATAATACGTAGAACAATCATGAGAAGGTATTCTAACTTGATATAGGAGGACTGCGAAAGAGGATGGTGTATGAGGGGCAGTCAAATGAATACCGAACCCACCATAACATACAGCTCTAGCGAAACGTGGCAACACTGCTGTTACGTATCGATACTGCCATCGCTGTGGTAGGAGAAATATATAGAAACAACTCATGGTCCATAACTGTCTGTTTGGACCCACGGTCCAAAACCATTCCACGGTCACATTGTAGCGGGTGTTCGGTATTCATTTGACTATCCCTAGTAGTACTAGCTAGCGTAACTCTAGCGTGTTATCTGACAAGTCAAAACGTCTCGTGAATATATGGAATAGGTTTCAGTAAAGGATGAAATAACATAAGAAATTTAAAAAAAAATTCATCGTATTACTAAACCTATCATCAATATCTTCAATGCCAACATTTTACTCAACGAGAACACGTAATACAAGCATGATTTTGGCCCGAAAAAATTGAGTATATCCATTATATGTCCCAAATGAAGTCTTAGAATCCTCGTTGTAATCAGTTGATGTATATGGAAATTGACTTGGACTATTTTCAAACAAAATTTATGGTAAAGGTTAATATAAGTTATTATACAGGTGCAAACATGACGGGGAATGTGTAACAGAAATTTGTAAAACTGTACATTAAAGCTGGTAACACAAATTAGAAAATAATAAATAACGGATGACGCCTGTACTATCAACTACAAAATGAATGTTGCAGGAAGAAATTTTATTTTCCTATTTAAATTTTATGTAGGTAGCAATTAGTCCCAATCAGTTATCAACTTAATTAGTCTTATATAAGATTGGTGACTGAAAGACTCATTTCTCAGATTCCATTAAAATTCTGATGCTATCTTTTCTTTATTTAATGGGAAAAAAATTAAACCAAGGAAAATCGGTCTTGAGGGAGAAAATAAAAGCAAAAATTGTAAACTTCTGTTTCAATAGAAATTCTTTAATCATCCAAACCCTCACCTAACTGTCTTCAATCACTCAAGTGTTTATTCAAATCAAATTACCTTTATATTTTGAGTAACAGTGGAAATAAAGTAAAAACCTTAATTACAGAAAGAGTATTTCGTGAATACTTATGGCAAACTTGGCGCCAGCTTTACGTCACGCGTTGCTTAAATGAGAAAGTAAGATCCTCAGTTTATTTTTCTATTGCCATTCAGTTTCGTGTTTTTTTTCAGGAGGAGGGGATATTTTAATGGACGATCAAATACCAATTTTTTCCCCTTGGATTGCAATTGTTTCCCCTTGTAATGTCAAGTACGTCACGTCAAAGGCCAGAGCGTAGAGAGAAGTCGTCCACGCTAACTCCCAGAAAAACAAATGTTGCCCCTCAGGCATTAAGCGATAAATGTCTCCCTGACTTCCAGGGGCAATTCAACTCCGACCTCCTCCACCATCCAAACTCCCATACTTGAGAAACCGTACGGGAAACGCCCATCGGAGTCAGGTAGGAGGGTTGTGTGTGTGCTAATATGGACCAAGGAGGGTGGTGCAGAAAGGCGGGGACGTGAGGTAAGGATGAAGATTCCAGGGACTGTAGAAGATAATGGGGGTGTGGAACGATAAGGAGCGGGGCAGGAGTGGAAGACGAGCACGTTCAGGACAACTCCAAAGTCAAGGAAGGAATGACTCTCGCCTCGACACATACAATAACTACAAATCGCTTTCAAACACTGGTAAATCCTCTCCCCCCCCACTTCTTCTAGGAACTCTCGCTCAAACGTCAGTCCGGCCACACCTCACCCAAAATTCAGTTTGTAGTTCTAGAACGATCAGGATTCGGAAGTCAGTCGCCCCTCTCCAAAGGTCCAACTCACAGGCCAAACGAAGAACGACCAATTAATCTCAGCTACGGCAGACAAATCATTCGGAAACACCGGTAAATAACCGAAGGGTGTGTCCGGCTTAGAAATAATTACACTGGCTGGTGTCAATGCTCTCACCGAACGTGAGCTTAGTCGCCCTTCTTAAAGCAGTAAGTTAGTTGGTTACGGGTCATTCAGAATGGATGTGAGCACGAATACCAAAGCCGATAGTAATGACTGCTGAACCACTAGCCACGAGACTTTGAATAAAGGAATTCTGATCGCCGATAAATACTACTAAAAAACTGGTTCAAATGATATCCATTCAAATACATCCTGAAGAATATGTACGCGTAGGATCTATAAAAAAGTAATTCATTTCAAATAAAAATTTCAAAACATACATTCATATACAAAGGCATTAATATTATCTGTTTTGACATCAAATTTATTTTTTAAATAAATTTAGAGCCAAAAAGGCAAAATAAACTTACTAGTTTGATACTAAAAATTTGAACATTCATCCGTCCTAAGAATGTCTCGTATTTTACCACATAAAAAATAAAAATCTAGGTAAATATATTAAGATACGAGTATGTTCCATTTGTCATCAAAATAAACTATTAGTGCTCTATGTTTTTTTGTCGTAGTTGAAAATGCTCGCATTGAAACCAACGCTATGATTTACGTACTTTGGCGAGTAAAGAGGCGTTTTAATGACTTCCTATACGTACATTGCAAGAGGAATGAAAAAAGTTTTATTTTGCGCAAAGATACTCAAAACTCGTGGTTGTAGAAGGGTCCGATATTCTTCTAATGAACCTTTTCCTTCCAATTCCTTACCCCACGATTGAAAATCTCCTTTAGGGACCAACATCTTTATTTGGTCCAAAGAAAAACCCCAGAACTTTCTCTACGTTCTCTCACAATCGATCGTGCCTATCGGCGCTCCCATCGGCGCGATCGATTCTCGATCGGTGTCGTCGAGTCGCAGATCGAATGCATTATCCGTTTATCGAACTTTCCGTACCCATATTCAGCATGAGAAGCACAACCACCACCACCATTTAGGCATCCCCTTCGAAAATCACATCCGGTACGACACCATCCCCTTCAATGCATTCACAGCCTCCTACGTCGGGCGGACACGCAAACCCTACTGTCCCTTCCAACCATCCCCTGCCGACCCCCCTCCCCGCAACTTTTCCCCACCCTTCGTCCGACACCATTTTTCACTCGCCCCCGACAAGGAATCCAGCACAGCAACCCACCTCTCTCCCCATCTTCTCATCCTCCACCGCCACCGACCCCTTGAATGTGCCTCTCACATGCAGACACATCCTCCCACGCCATTCCATTGCCTACCCTCTAGGAAAGAAAGAAGGGGGAGGAAAAACCCTCCCAAGAAAGTAAAGGCCTCCCACTCCGCAAGGCGTAAGGGACCTTTCTCCCGCCTTAACCCACGCGCACAAACACACACGGGGAAAGACACATGCCCACGGACAAACTCTCCTAGAGACACTCCCCCGTTCTCCTTCCTCACCGCCCGACGGCACAATCCCCAGTACCACTTAGCGTCCCTCGAAGGCGAGGGAGGGAGAGACGTAGCGGGGGGTTGCAAAAGTGAGTGAGAGAGAGAGAGTGGGAGATGGGGGTGTTCGTCCCCCTTGGGGGTTGAAGGATTTCCGAAGAGAGAGAGAGAGGACGCATAGGAAGGAGGATGTGGCACGAAGGGGTGGCGGGGGATGAGGTCGTGGGAGGGCGGAATCGAGCGCCACCCACACCCCACATTTTGCGTACGAAAGGGAAATCCATCGCACCGAGGGATTGGTTCGGAGTGCGTAGGGCGGAATGGTTGGCTCTCCCCTCCCCTCAAGAATACGAGGTGTTTTCTTGAGGAATGGGGGAGGCAGATGCAAAGGGGCTGAGTGAGTACCAAAGAGGGGGGCTTGGAGTCTGTTGGCGATGGCATTAGGGAGGAAGCAACAATGTGTGGAGGGAGGTAGAAAAGAGACCTCACACAAATCTCCTATTTATTTTTTTCTTCTTACTCGCCACTTGGGTGGTATGGGTACACACTGGGATTGACTAGGCAAATATTTGTAAGTTCAGATGGCAAGAAGGGAACGAGGCAATTTCATGGAAGTCGTGGATTTATCGCTCTAAGTTTGAATGCAGCAATCTGAATGATATTCGAAAGTTTAATACAAATACGAGAATGAATATATCGGATGATGTCATCACATTCACCTTGGGGATGTCTCAAATACTTCGTTTGGGAAAACAAAACTAAATTTCATTCAATAATGTCAGGATTACAGAGCTACACTTTTATTTATTATTGTTAGGCGAAAGATTCTTTCGACGGGATAATAAAATAGCGCAAACAAACACGAAGAAATAATACCTTACAATGATCGGAGAACAAATTCGTTGTCAAAGGAGAACCATAGCTTACATTACGTGAGACTATTTTCGCAATACCATTGGCGTTCATTATATTCGAGCCAAAACCAACTTGCAATTCAAAAATTAATGTTTCATAGGTTTTTACCAAATCAATAAAACTTTTAAAAGGATATATTCAATTGAAAAAGCGTTGCACACCAAATTATATCTTCCGTACCGAATTAATTTTAACTACAAGCATGTCCCGCGACTGTGGAAAGTAAAATTAAACAAGGACCACATTTGAATATGCATCAATTAATGAGGTCATTTGAATTGATAATGAAATTTCAACTCATCTCAAAATGTCAAAAACATGAATTATCCCTGAAATAAAGCAAAATAAATTTCGAGCCACTTGTAATAGTTCTAAAAAGCCTTCTGCATTCAAATACTCAATCCGTAAAATTTCCATAGCTTGTGTATAAATATTGGGCATTGATATGATGCACTCTCCCAAAGAACCTTGCATGAAGAAAACTTTTATTTTCTGCTACAGTTTAGTCTTTCAATAACTTTTTTAAAGTTTTCGTTTTGAAATTTCCTCACTTTAATTCCACCATTTTAAAAATATATAAATACTTTTTACTACCTTCAACTAACATTCAGTTACTAACGTATCCTACATCGCTGAGTCAATCTTAAATAGAATGATGATTAAATTAAATTCATTCTACGACTTTGATATACTATGCCGTTTCAGAGGAATTCCACGATGCATCCAACCATGAATGTAATCTCAGACCATTCCGTCGCATTTATAATTAAGGAACTGGAGCAGGTACTGCGCCCGGGGTATTGCCTAAAATCTCCCTCATCCATCGTTACCTTAACTCGACAGTGAAGTAACTGGAGAGATACTTAGTGCCATGTGAAAAGAAGAAACGACGCGTTTTAAGTTCCAAGGGATCAAGACTTGTCACTTTGCTATCGGAAGCGTAAAGACTTGAACTACCCCAGCGAATCCTACGCATACTTTTGCATTTTTGCGCGTGTGACCCTTCTTAATAAAAAGCCTTTATCCTTATCCATTCTCCCATCATTCCAGGGCACGGATTCCCGAGCAGAACTCTGGTCCCTCATTCCAGTTCCCCCACCACTCCAACACCCCCAGGCGGCCACATCGCGGACGAACGTTTTAATCGCTAGCGGATGCCACTGGAACCACTATCAATCATGTGTGACGCGTCCATGTATCAGATGGGGAGAGTGTGGGGAAAGGTAATGGGGGAGAGAGAGGAGGGGAAGAATGTAAAAACGAGAGATTTAGAACTGGGAGGGAAGCAGGCAAGTCGGAGAGGAGACGGGTTGTGGGCGGAGGGGCATGGGGACCGGGGGAGAAGAGATGGAAAATTTCGGGAGGTGGAACAAGGCAATGTGAAGGGGCAGGGGGTGAGGAAGGCTGGCATACGAGAGGGATGTCACTTTTTTATCATTCAATTTTTTCTTCCGCACTCTGGTGCGCGATTGATGAAAACGTTGGCAAGGGGCGAAGGGATGGACGTTTAGGAGTGCGGGAGGAGTCAGTGGGAAGAGGAGGCGCCGGACGGCAGTGAAAGAGGAAGTAGTAACAGCTCAAAGGGAAGAACCAAGTATACAGTCTGATTTATGGATTTTGCGACTATCAGAACCTATAAATACTGGCCACAGCAGCAAACAGAGAAGATAGATAAAGAAACAAAATGCAATGATGTTCAATTGAAATCGTCAAACTAAATACGTTGTTAGCATACAAAAACAGTTTCTTTTATTATATCACGAGACGGTACTATTTTGTACGAGTGTAAGTCAATAAATATGTCGCAAACCTAAGCAAGACAAACGCAGGAACTGTTACGAATATTCCATTAAGAACACGTGGAACATCCACCATAGAGCCCCGACTTAGCCCCCAGGGATTTTCATCTGCTTGGGTCCCTGAGAAATCATTTGGGTGGAAAACGTTTAGAAAATGATAATGCGGTAGACCAGGAGGTTACTTGTTGCCAGGGGCAGCAAACAAAAGACTTCTTTGCTGGCGGCAATCAAGGACATGCAAAGAGAAGGGATAAAAGTCTAAATGCACAGGGTGAGTATGCAGAAAAGTGAAATAAATTTCAGGAAGCTACTATGATTGTTTTTACCACCATCCAGTTTTGGGAGTTATTTATAGATCTACCCTCGTAAAATTGGGAAATGTGTACATTACCAACATGAGTGTTTATGGCAATAAAGGTTTAAATAGCGAAAGCTCTATTTGGGTAGTGTGTGAAAATTTTAACACTGCTTGGTAATCATTTTGAGAATCGGAGAATACCCCTTAGAGATGCTTCATCAGGCCAATATTGGCACAAGAGTGCAATGTCCATAATATTTAGGCGACCACGAGGAATGTTTGCAAATGAATGTTTTAACTATGTATTAGAATAAAATTGAAATAGGGTTATTGTAAATGTATCCGAAAGAAGAAAATATAATTTAGATTCTCCTAAGAGGAATTTTCTTATCACGACTGTTGACCTCTCTCGTTAACACTGACATGACAGCAATGGCATTAAATATTTTATTTTTGATTGAGCATTCATCAGACAAGTTAAGACACTCACTCATCAGATGATTATATATATATATATATATATATATTTTTTTTTTTTAAGGTAATCTACTGGTAAAGGTAGGTTTTTGGATGGACACAACTACCAAACAAATATTTTATTACTCCTAACAAAACACAAAATCCATCATCCTACTCTATATCAGGTCCCTCTTCATCTCTGAGTACTTTCTTCCTACCTTCATCCCGTCCAACATCCCTATCCTGTTCCTTCCCTTTCCTCTTTTGCCCAACATTCTACCCTCTATCACAGTCTTCAACATCCCACTGCCGGTCAACACCCCCTTCATCCACTTTTCCTGCCTCCATAGGATTGCTCCCAACAAACCCCTCTCTTCGCCCACCATACCAAGTACTTCCTCATTTGTTTTCTTCTCTGTCCATTTCACCTTCTCCATTCTTCTCCACACCCACATTTCAAAAGCCTCCAATCTACGTCTATCCTCCTGCTTCAATGACCACGTTTCCGCGCCGTACATAGCTACGCTCCATATCAAAGTTTTTACGAGTCTTTTCTTAACATCCTTACTCAAAGTCCCTGTCATCAACTCCCTCCTCCTTGTGAAAGCCTCTTTGCCTAGCGCAATTCTTCTCCTTACGTCCCTACTACTTTGACCGTGTTGGTCCAAAACACTACCGAGATACGTAAACTGTTCTACCTGCTCTAGTTTTTGCCCTCCTATTTTAATGTTAAGCTTGGCCTTTTTCTTTCTAGAAAATCGCATAACCTTTGTTTTACTAATGTTGATTCTCATCCCATACCTGTCGCACTGAATTTCCAATTTACTCAGCAATGCTTGCAGCCCCTTGGCTGACTGACAAACTAAAGCTTGGTCATCAGCAAACCTAACTGATTTTACGAATTCCCCGCCCACTTTCATTCCTACCTCGAGTCCTTCCCATGCCTCTTTGATCATTTCCTCTGCATACAGGTTGAACAGCAATGGTGATAATGGGCAACCCTGCCTTACACCCCTTCCTAACACTGCCCATTCTGACCCCCCATTTCCCACCCGCACCTGAGCAGTCTGAGACATGTACAGGTTGCGGATTAGCCTCCTTTCCCTCCAATCTATTCCTATTTTCTGCAATATACTCATTAGTTTTTCCCAATTCACTCTATCAAACGCTTTTTCGAAATCTACGAAACAGGCAAATACCTCCTGGTTGTGTTCTAAATTCCTCTCGATTAATAATCTCATTACTGCAATGGCATCACGCGTACCTCTCCCCTTCCTAAACCCAAACTGATCATCCCCTAAGTAATCATTTGCCCTACTCTCTATCCTTTTGTTTATGATCCTGAGAACAACTTTAGCTGCGTGGGATATCAAACTAATTGTCCTATAGTCCTCACATGACGTGGCCTTTACCTTTTTCGGAATAGGAACTAAAACTGATCTCACAAAGTCTTCCGGCCAGATTCCCTCCTCATAAATACTACGGATCAGGCCATATAGCCTCTTCCTCCCACATTTTCCTAAGCATTTTAAAAGTTCCACGGGAATGTTATCTACCCCCACGGCCTTATTTAGTTTCATCTCCCTTAATGCACTTTCTATCTCATTGTCTAGTATGCCTGGACCTAAGCTGTCTCCCTCTACGTCATTTTCTTGTTCAATGTCTAACTTATATATATATATATATATATATATATATATATATATATACGCGTTTGGATATATATATATATATATATATATATATATATATATATATATATATATATATATATATATATCCAAACGCGTAATATTTGAAGTTCCAGAGTAGTGATAAATATTTTAGTGTAACTTAATAATACCAATTGTATAACAGCGATTCATTCTATATTCAAAACAATACACGGAACTTGGCAACATTGATGAACTGATTAACTCCAGCGAGAACTGAAATATAAGAGAGACCTAAAAACTTAAATGAACGAATGCATCAATATCTACATGCATATTTAAGAGCCGGTCTGGATGGACACACAATCAAGGAAACGCTATAGAGAGCAGTGACAAAATACAAAGAATGTAACAATAAGTCTAAAATAAAATATAGGTAACATGTAAAAAATGTTAACAAAAACAAGAGTCTACGGCCGGGCATTCTAAGCCGTGGGGTCAGTTCTCAGGCAAAATTGCTAAGTATCAAACCCAATATTAGCCAACGCACATCTCATCTTATGCAAATGAGGAATTTGCCATCAGTTTATGACCGGAAATGTTTAGACTTCGGTAATTACTCTAACTGTTAACCATTGTAAAACGGATTACCTGCAAATGCCCTAGCTCCTGTCATTACATGGGGGTTGAGATTCACAAAAAATCGAAGCGTTTAAAACGCTGGTTCATCGCGTCTATTCATCGGCCGCCCACGCCGCTCTGGTAGAAAATCACCACGAATGGAGAAAAAAGAGAGAGAGGAAGAGAAAAGCGTGGTGGGTTTCGAAAGAAAATGGTAAGTGAGCGAAGAAAAAGGAAATAGACATCTGGGAGAGGACGAAAGTTGGGAGACGGGAGATGAGGAGCTGAGAAAGAAGCCTAGGGATACACATGCAGACAGCGAGCAGATAAAAGAGTCAGGAAAGGAGGAGAAGAGAGGTGGTGGTTTATGTGAGAGATGGAACGAAAGGATGCGTTTTTAGAATCTCGAGAGTGAGGGATTGTGGGGCCGGGTGGAGAGGGAGAACGTGGAACAGGTATATCGAACTACGTGGGGTAGGGCGATGAGGGAAAGGAGGGAAGTGTCTCTTAGTCCTCCCCACGGCTCGAGTCGGATGGAAAAGCGAAATTCCACTTTGTGTGTGTGTGGGTGCGTGCGAGGCGGTGTGGGTGAGAGAAAGGGAAGGATGTTGAAGAGGAGGGGAGAGTTGATATGTGGGAGTCATTAAGCATCAGGGGATTTACAAAAAACAACCGAGTGAGAGAGAGAGAGAGAGGGCTGCAGGCGGAGAGGTGATGTTTTTTCTTTCCCACTCCAATCTGTTACTTTGCCCGGCTACCTTCCCACCCTTCTCCTTTGCCATCCCTTCCAAGGATTCCTTCCATCCGACTCCTAAGCCTTTCCCTTGCCTTGTCCCTCTAATCCACGACCACGCCCTCCTAAGAGCAAGAGGGGAGAGCATGTGACGCTCATTTTCAAAACGAATTTCTATCCCGAGTGGAAGATCGCACCAGTATCGATTTAATCAACGTAAATCGCGATAAAAATCGCGTCCTTCACTCGAAAAGCTCGCTATTGCCCCTATCATTGACGTGTACTGCATTTAAACCATAACTGAGAGTAAAATAATTTTTATCATTACATTTTTCCAGACTATCCCGGCTGGCATACAGTCATCTACGTCTCATTTCACACCACGCATAGGCTTTGCATATACTTAGATCTATAAAGAAATCCCCCAGCTAACCATAAATAGGGTAGTTTCACAACCCATGCTTCCCAAACAGAGCGGTTATCAGTCCCAACTCGCATAGAGAGGTTGAGCGAACGTGTGGATCAGACCATGGCAACATTGATGACAAGCCTTATCAACGTACATTTGGAACACACTAGCGAAACCAAGCCACTATTTTTGCGGGTGTCTCCGTTTTAAAAGAAGCTGGAGAGAAAAAATGAAAGGGTTTTGTAAACGAAGTGGGGACGATATTAATGGGATTATTTGCCGCGCGAATTCTCTCTGTAGATTTACATCTACGAGGTACACTGAAAGACACCACTAAGGTATGCGTAGAAACTAACCAAGTTGTCGTATTCTGTGCCTTAATTAACTGTTACGAAAAGCTTTACATCCACTATAGATTAGTTTCAGCTGCTACGCATGCGACATGAGTTTCTGCCCATTATGCCCTGAAGGTTAGGCATACAGGAAAATGACCAGATATTTCGCGCGACTTCGATGACAATTATTCCAATAGGTTATGATTCTCCAGGTGTTATAAAATTTAAACACTACTAGTGTCATAGTTTAACTCTATGAACTTATAATTACACCTCTTTTACAATAAGGGTCATTTAATGTTTTTAGGATTATCGAAAAGTGGATTTGCTACACCTTCCCACCTAGAAATACAAGCCATTAGTCATACCCGAAAGGGAAAAAAACGTTCTTCGAACACTAAATTAAGAGCCCCCATGCTCTCCGCTAGCATCACTAGCTTTGCCATCGTCCCATGCCTGCGTTTATCACCTCAGTAGTGAGGTGTAATGCAACACATCTGTCAGGCACGGGACGTCTTTCGTCGACATGCAACAGATAGCGTTTATGACATCGATACCTTAACAACTCCACCCCCCATTTCACGCTCTCATTCATAAGAAAAACAGGACAAAAAAAAGATTTATATCCTCGAAAACATTATAGGCACCACGCAGCATATAGAACGATTTTATAGTAAATAATCCCGTGCTTACATTTCGTGTGACAACTCAAAGCAGCCACCATATTTCCAACCACACCTCCTCCGTCAACTCCATCTACCCTTAACGTCCCTTCCGTTCGCTCGACGCTCGCATTTTTCTTTCCCCCCGCGCATATCATTCGCTTCGAAATACCCACCCCACAGTTTTATCGAACGAACCTTAAAACTCGTGTTCGTCACACGGCCACTCCTCGTATTCATCATAGTTATGTATCGCCTCCTCTCCCCTTTCATTTCTTTATACAGTTTCAACGTCTTTCTCTGCGCTTCGCTTCTTTCCCTGTCGTCGAGCCATTCGTCCGGTCGAGAAGGCACTCGTGGGGATGTGAGCCCACACACACTATCTCTCCAGTTTCCAGGACCGCGCCATGTTTTTCGAGTGCGCATATTTTTCGCCTCATTTTCGACGCTTTCACCGACTCTTTTGTTTCCGATTCACGAGACTATTTGGTTAAGCTCGAGTTGGTTCTCCTCCTCCCAATCCTTCATTTTTCTTGCATTTCCCTGTCCCCAGTTGAGAATCCCGTCGGTTCCCCTGAATTGGGTGAGCTAAGCAAATGTAAGTACCTGTTTCGATTCTCGCGTCCCCCCCAATCCTAGCCTCAGAAAGGCTTCCCCCGTCGTAATTTTTTGCGTGCTTCTATACTCGTTGAATGCCTCCTCGTTAAAGTCTCAATACCATTCGCAGCTTGTTTTTAACCAGCCACAAAGGATCACTCACCTTTTTACATCTTGACTCTCTGAAACGCTAAGAAAGTATGAATTCTTATTAAGTTGCTAGGTATTTTAGACCATGGCCGATTTTATATAGACTGCCCAAAACTCAGTGAACAGAGATATCCTAAAACCGATGCCCTACCTTCTTTATATCATTTGAAACTTGAAAAATAATAATTTTACGTCCAGTTAATTGAACGCACTAACTAATTAAATTATCCAAGGAGATAATATTAGTCCCTTGTGTCCTTAATTGGCACCGCTCATTTAGACGTAGATACTTCAGTTAGCGTTTGAGGTAAATAAATGAGAAATTTAGAATGTTTTCTCGATTATGAATGATTTACTCATGGAGAAGGGAAACACTAGAATAGATATGTAAAATCAGATAAAAGGTGAATAGATCTAAAAAGTTTTAGATAATTTACCTAAAATTAAGGAAATGCTTTCCACTACGTGAAAACAATTGCATAAATTCCCCAATTATTCCTATTTGTTTTACTAACCTTAACCCATCATGCTCAGAGTTTCAGAGAAATAGTGTGAACATGTTAATGACAGTCGTTCTTTTTCCCCCGGCGATATTTCAATTCAAAAAGACTAATAGGATTTCCAAAGACATAGGTAGTGGGTACACATACCTGATGGAAGTGACATGCTTTTGGAGTTTCCATTTCGCAGCAATCATGATTCTAACGTTCTTAATGACCATGGATAGTGAGATAAGAGCAACAAATTTGCCCAAGCTGGAGCCTGCTGGCTGGGAGAGACTTTGTGTCATGTGCAGTCATGTGGAAGAGGAATTCGTCCGAAGTGCGGAGAGCGATGAGGAGATCGTGAAAAATCGGTTGTAAAACGAGCGAAAAATGCATTGCCTTAGATGGGAAGGTGGGAACAAGGGTGAATATGAAGAAGATGGCTGAAAATTCAATACTGTGAGAAAACAAAAGGCTCCCAGGAGAAAATAAAGCAAGAACAATCGAATGCATGATGACGGGAAGCGCCGGAGACGAGTGAAAGGCTTTTGAAATGACGCGAGAGGAAATTGAGTGTCTTTGCGATGGCTCGAGATGTAGGAGCATAAAAGGGGTTGGAGAGAGAGTTGGAAACCCGTTAGTGCAAAGAGAGGGAGAGATCACGGGGACACAAATGGAGATCAGACGAGAGGAAAAATCACAGCATTTGTAACGAATAGGAGAACAGAAAACACCAATGGATATGCAAATTATCGAACGAAAAAGTAGACTTGGATAATGAATGAAACGAATCTTTTCCTGGAGGTCTCCAAAACAGAAAACAAGCAATATAAATGTCACAAATATTGCCAACAGAGTGGAATCAAACTCAATCTATTTGATCTGTGCTTGTAACACTGGTTTTATACTGACACGAAGCCTACTCGAATTTTTTTATACTTCTCCAGAACATAAACACCGTTTGACCAACAGCGTTATCTCTTCAGACATGCATAGTTTCTGTCAACTTTCTATGGTATAAAAGACCTCTTTTTCAGTGCGTCTTCTTTTTCCCTTCCTCCAATGCCAATTTGTATTCTTTTTAATGTGCCCACATATCCAAATGCTCTACTCTGCTACTCTCCGCATTCCTCAACGACCATATTTGGAACCGTGTAATACTATGCTCCCCAACAATTTCATCAATATTTTTATGCTGCACGTTTACTTTTACTTATATAATCTTAAAATGTCTTATGCTATAATTATTAATTTTTGATTACCATTCTTTATACTACGACCACTTTCCCCAAAATATTGACGAATTATGGACAATTTTAAACCTTTGATGCATGCAACCTACTTCGATATTTAACGATCCCACATTTTCCCATTCTCATTTTTTTACGGGTACACTTTATGTTATTAACTTTATGTCATTAGCTACACCTAAAAATACTTTATATATCGGCAATAATGACAACAATCCCTTGCGTGACTAACTAACGCTTCAGTCTCACGAATATTTTCATTCCCACCAAAATCCCCTCTTTGACTTCTTGAACTTTCATCAAGAAAAAAGTTAAAAATCACAATCGATGACGGTAAACCGTGTTTATTCACCCGCTTATCAACGCCCATTACAGTTTTCCTTCTGCTTAGTCTGATTCATATTCCTACGGGTTCAACATAAACCGGCTCATTATTCACACTACTCATGTACTCAGACAGTCAGTTTCATATGCTATGTTTTTTTTTTTTACTTTAAAGCCACCTTCATTGCATAGAAATTAAACTCACTATCCAACATAAATGCTTTATTTCCTAATCCTTTAAACTTTTAGAGATGAAAATTCAAACTTTTCTAAACGGAATCATATGACCGATTTCTTTCTTCTATATTGCATACGATTAAAACAACTTCCGCTTAAGCTAAGGGTCCAAAATCCAAAATATATGCTGAGATAATAGTCTCTCTGTTCACTCTCTCCACTCCGCCTTAATTTCTCTTCAAGCCAAATCGATATTAACAATTTTTATTCGTAAAAAATCATGACAGAATTCGCCTTCTCATAAAATATTTAAGATTTTGAACCAACTATTGCCAAGAAATTTCTTCAAGAAGATTTTTGACCCACCCTGATTTTTTCGTCTCAGCTGATTAATTTCCTCTGTTGCATTATTAATAGAATTTTTAAAATTGTAAAAAAATTAGCCATGGGGCAGACTACATCTTTATAAACCTTTGTGATGAGGGATGATGCAGATCATTTTTCCTCAAATTAAGTAAACCTCTTCAATTTTAATTAATTTTCTATTATTAATTTGCTGTATCATATAAAACCGAAAATATTTGTCTAAATTGTTGTCATTTTATAATTAAGAGAGTCAAAACTGCATATTTCTATGTGTTAACCCTGCTGAATGACAGTCAAATAGTTTTACTTAAAAATTGCTATTTGGAAAATCGCTTGCTCAGCACAGCAAGAATTTTTCCGCTGATCTTCATTTCTTAAGTGAACATTTAGTAAACTAGTTCAGGCATCTGTGGAAATTATCATGATCACTAAAATCTGGGCATTTTGGTTCCTGAAAAGTACAACCAAGTTCTGATCTGAATCAGATAACTATGTAACCAAAGAGCACTAATGTGAACCCTCACTTTTAAATAGGATGGATAGGCTGAGAGGAGAACTGTGAAATATTGTGGAATGAAATGAGGGGTATGGCATACTGATCGAAAGTGGGAGTGGTTAGAAACGAAATAACTACGCCACCGCCACCTTGTGGAATAAGGGTGCAGATTCTGGGAAGAAATTCCATTCCCCAGGATCGAACTTGGATTTTGTAAAAAGCAATAACATGGAATGTTAGGAGAAATAAAAAAATGAGAGAGCGTTAGCGTTCGAACCCGGGAGCGAAAAGGAAATAAAAGGAATATAAAAGATAAAGAGGCGAGAAAACTGGGAAAGCCTTCAAGAACCAGGCCCACGGTAGGAAATAAAAATGGTGGGTGAGGACTCATGTCAATTTTTTTCTATTTTCTATTCTTTCCTCTCGAGTGATATCAGCCGGCACTTCAATCGCTTCGAGTGAGCACGACCATGTGAGTGTGTTTCGTAATAGAACATTGGTGGTAGGTGCGGAAGACTATAAAAGCTCTCGAGGTTTTGGAGCGGGGGGAGGAGAGGATAGGAGAGGGGTGAAGATATTGACAGCACTCCCGCAAGCCCTTTCCCCACCGCCTCTTCCCACACCTCAGCGCATTTCCATTTTGAAAGCGAGGCAGATGCGCCCTCATCAATATGCCACTTTCTTTGCCAAACCATTCTCTCTCGCTCTCTCACACACATTCACTCCCATCTTCTCCACGGGTCCCACCCCCTCACCCCCCTCCGCCAAATCTTTTCTTCCACATTCCCCGCTTATCCCATGACTCTCTCCGTATCCCTATTCCCGTAGACCCCCCGACCGAACCACACACAATTCACACCGTACACTTTCGCTTCATCCTCCGAAACCTCCGCAGGAACTCCCTTCCAAGGTCCCGAGCGAGCGTCGGCTGGTTGCTCCCACCCTTCACTCCCGCACCGCGAGAAAGAAAAGCCTCGAAACCTACTTCATTTCACCTTTTCTTACTTTTGCAAACTACGAAGTGAGTCGTCTTAGGGCGTAACACAGGACCTCGAAGCGGAGCGCTCTGCTCCCTCATGTTCGCCTCAAATTGCCCGCGACGGAAATAAAACCGTTTCTCCTTCAGTTCCGGCAAAACGTACGAGTCAAAGTTAGGTATTGGGGAGGAAATAAAACGAGGAGTTTCTCCTCCCAGCTGGTCTGAATATTGGAGGAAAAGAAAACAAAGAGTTTTGAAAAGGGACATTGCCGCTCTTGATAGTGCTTCAGGCTTCACACACTAAAATTTTTGAGAGAAAATTCCATTCTGAGCTCGGTCAGACCTTCTGGTAGTTTGTGCCCTTCATTATTTTATGCGTTGGCTATTTTACGATCCAACCGTCGCCACTGAAAAATAGATCCAAGGCATTGGCGGCGAAAAGCCACCGATTAAGTACTCACAAATCGTCAAGATGAAAATTATTAATACTTTTTTACACGTGCTGTGAAAATTTTTGCTACAAACAATGTGTATTATTAAATATTAAAATGAGAATGACTTCCCCTTATTAATGGTTAATACGATTACACCTTGACTAATTACTACAATGCTGTACAGTGCGTAAATTGATAGAAGGATCACGTTAGTATTTTATATTAAAAGAGAATTCACTTTAGTTTACGAAAATACACCATTTTATTGAGTTTTCCGCCTAATTCAGTCATGAAAACAACTTTTAATATAAAAGTAACAAATCTATTGTCATTACAATACATTTTTAATGCTAATTAACATTTATTATCAAATTGCTTTTTCAGTTTCTCCTTATAGAGATACTACAAATAATATTGCAGTATAATTTATAAGAATTCATTTTCCGCCAGGGAAATTATAAATACGCCCCGTTTAAGTATCTTCTAAATGAACAAAAATTTGTGGAGTTTAAGAATGCTCCCTCATAAAAGGTGACCTGGGTTAAAGTTTGTCAATTTGAAGTGGGTTATTAAGAATGAAATTCAGTAAAGTAAGTCGAAGAACTGGTTTTGAAGGAGGAGTGTAGGAGGGATTTTGGTTACGAGCTGAGCGAACCGGAGAAGGATGATAAGAAAGGGAGAAATGGAAGTTAGAAGGGAAGCCTGCGGAACAGATAATATGGGGGATGTAGCTACGAGGAAATTGGGATAATTTTAAGGATATAGTTAAAGCGAGAAGAAGGTGGTATAAGAGAGATCGGGAGCATATACGGAAGAAACTTGGAGGTACGAAAAAGACTATTGCAGCTAAGAACACGAGGGAGGAACAAGGCCACCCGGTATGGGGACTGGGGAATAATATGGCATGGAAATCATCAGGGCCAAGAGGCTCAAAAATTCTGGTCCCAGAAGGATATAGCTGCAAGTCATAGCATCTTGAGACCTGTATGAGGGTTATGGCGATAAAATGTCATTGGTTGCCATGGCAATACAATTTAAATGAATTTCGTTTATTAAAATGAAAGATTCAACTTCAGAGTGGCTAAAGTTGGATGCTTTCACGGCTAAATTTGGATGAAAATAACCGAAAACAACCACAAAAAACTAAATTAAAATATGATTTATTTTTGGTGCTAAAAAGCGTATTAAATGCATGAAAAATGATAAAAAGATATAAAAATCAACACGTAATATATACTCTAGGCTTTAAAATAAAACATTCATTGATATAAAGGAAAATAAAATGAAATTAATGAAATTATGACAGCTAAAGCGCAAATCAATAATCGTACTTTGCGTAAGTAGTTACTAAGGAAGTCAGTAAGCAGACAGATTGATTAAATACGAGGGTTCCAATTTATATTTTCAGCCTAATAAAGAAAAGACAGTAATTTATTGTTAAAAATGGCTTTATTGTTTTTCGAAGTATTCTCCATGATAATCAATATACTTTAGCGAGCGCTCGAACCAATTTTCGTAATACTTTTTCCCCTCCGATTGAGGTACCTCCAAAACATGGTTTTTGCATGCATCAACGGCTTCTTCAGGTGCCGAAAAACGTTGGTCACGCAATTTTTCTTGATAAACGGGAATAAAAAGAAGCTATTTGGTGCTAAATCAGGGCTTTACAGAGGGTGACCCATCAATTCGACGTTTTGGCCGGATACATAGGTATTTGTTTTCAGCCGATCTGTGAGAGCTTGCAATGCCATGATGAAGAGTGATCCTTTGTTGCTGCCTCTTTTTCCGTATTTCTAGCAAAGCACTTCGAGAAAACAAATTCTCGTGTACCATTAAGAATACACGGTTCTACGTTCCTCTAATGGTACAGTTCCCATATGTACAGTAATTCCGAAGAAACAGGCGACCATTTGATTCGATGTGCTTCGTGCACGAATTACTTTTGTCGGATTTGGCTTGTCTTGGAAGATCCATGCAGGGTGGATTGCTGTTTTGTTTCGCGCTCATACGCATAGAGCCAAGTTTCGTCACCTGGGTAGTTGTTTTACAAAGGCAGCTTTTGATGCAACGCGATTGTATTTCTTGAGCATTTCTTTGCACCAATTGACACGAGCATCTTTTTGTGGTTTTGTCAAATTATGCGGGATCACACCGGGACAAATTTTTTTAACAGCTAAATATTAATGCATTATTTTATTGATGCTCGTCATACTAATCCCTAAGGATGCCTCAATCTCGCGATAAGTCACATGACGATCTTCCTTTATAGTTCTTGCACAGCATCAATGTTTTCTCGCACAACTGATTTTGAACGACCTTCACGACTTTCGTCGCTGAGCGAACGGCAGCCATGATGGAATTCGTTATACCAGCGTTTCACCGTGGCAAAAGGATGGGGCTTCATTGCCAAAAGTGGAAGTAAGGTGGTCGATGTACTCCTGTCTTGATAATCCACGATGAAAATGCTTAAAAATCATCGCAAGAAAGTGTTCACGAGAACTCCATTTATTCGCCAAGGCATAATGTCACAGGTTATGATCCAACATCAAAATGCTCAGAAAAAAGTTAGCGTTAAAAGGGTCAAACTTTCATATGGAAACGTCAGATGGCGCCTATAGCACTTAGTGCTGTATAGGCTCAAAATATAAATAGCAACCTTCGTATTGGCAAAGAATGGAACCGTAGAATCACATGTTATCAGTATGCTTTGAAAGATTAATTGAATAATTAAAAGAAAATAAAATCCTATACTCATGTGTTGATCTAAAATTTACATTATTTAAATTACAATAGAATAAAAATGAGGAAGTACTAGGTATGGTGGGCGAGGAGAGAGGTTTGGTAGGATAAAACCTAAGGAGGCAGAAACAATGAATAAAGAGCGTATTGATCGGCAGTGTGATATTGAACCCTGTAATAGAGGGGTGAATGCTAGGCAAACGAGGAAAATACAGGAACATGATAGTGATGTTGGACGGGATGAAGGGAGAAAAGAAGTACACAGAGATAAAGAGGGACTTAATGTAGAGTCGGATGCTGCATTGTGTTTTGTTAGGAGTCACAAAATATTTATTTTATTTAGTAGTGTCCATCCAAAGCCTACCTTAAGCGGTAAATTACTTTTTTAAACTACGCTATAACTCATTTTTGGTAATTAAAAATAATTGAGTCTGCACATCAACGAATGGAAACTCGATAAAATTTGTAATTGTAACGTGAAAAGTATTCTTTTCTGCTGATACCTTAAATAAAAGTGTTCAAATTTTAATCGCATTTTAAAAATTAAAAGTCATTAACATAATCGATTGTCACGCACTTAAGGAGCAAAAATTGAATCCCGAAAGGAGGCTAAGAAAGGACTCGATCTTCCTTACATAGATACCAAAAATAAACTTCCATTAGCCTGAAATATTTCATTGGATACACACAGTAAGTTCCAATATGTCCGATAAGTTATCATCATGCATGAAAAAATGTACCAATATCCTTCTTCAAAAATTTCTTTAAGAAATGAAAACAAATCGGAATAATGTCGCTTTATAAATCTAGAAATTCACCAAAAGAACGTAGAGGCGGCCAATTCTTTTGAAGATGTGGGAGTAAATAAAAAGAGGGAACAAAACTACGGTTAAAACATGTCATTAGCAATAAATTCAATGGCCAAATTACAAAAAAAATTAAAGTAACCACCATTACGGAGAGAAAACAGTACCATCCGAACTAACCTACAGGCATGCCACTTGGTGAGAGGCCGGAGAATGTATGCATAAACTTCAGTTAGGAAACGATAAAATAAGTATGAAGGAGAGAGGAGAGGCCGAGAAGCATAAACAACAGTAATGGCGAGGAAAGATGGATAGGGAGAGTGAGACAGGAGAAAAAGGAGAGAGAAAAAGTCGAGATATGGGAGAAAAATGTAAGGGAAGAAGAAAAAAAACGGAAAAGGAAAAGTGAGAGGGGAGGAAGCGGGCAGCGACCCGAGAAAAAGTTTTAAAGATAGAGAAAGGATGCGAAAAAGACGAGGGGAGTTGGGTGGCCCTGAGTGGGAGGGGCGGTAGGAAGGAAGAATCGAGTAAGAATAAGGCGTGGGGCGAAGAGATAGGAAGACGCAGAAAGAGAAAGAGGGAGTCGTGAGGGAGGGGTGGGAATCAAAGAAGGTGGGGGCAGGGTGAGGTCGCAGAGGAAGTTGGAGAGGGTGGTAGAGGCAAAGTAAGGAAAAGCGTGGAGGGAAGGCTTCGCCCATTTAAACGAGGGAAAAGTTTTTAAAAGCCATGGAGAGCGAGAGAGAAAGAGAGGGGCGAGAGAGAGGCACAGGCAGTGGGGGGAAGACGAGCGGGTGGGAACACGGGGTGAGATAGGGGACGAAATTCGGTGGAACGGTGGATTCCAACCAAATGAGTGAGGGAAGCCTGCTAAGGAGGGTGGAGGAGCCGAGGTTGGAGTTGCGGTGGAGGGAGTGGGGCTGGCGATGGGGAGGTAGGGCGGCTCAGAGTTTTTACTGGAGAGTGGAGCAACTGGGAAGGGGAGAGTAGGGCGAGCGGCTAAAAAGGAGGAAATCTCTCTGAAGCGGGTGATTTGCCGGATAAGGAAAGAGGGAGGAGGGTGCGGGGGGATTGGTGGAAGGAGAGGAGGGAAAAAGAATTCGGGTAAGGAAGGAAAGCGGGGGGATAACAAGGGAGTTAAGAGATCGGGAGGAAGAGGTAAAAAGGAAAAAGGAGTAAAAGAGGCGGAAGAAATGGAAAGGGGGAAGGAGGGGGGAGAGTTGAGGATGACGGGAGTGGGGAGGATTGAAGTTTGGCAAGAGAGGACCGGCGGGGATGATGGCGGTTGCATCATTAAGAAAGGCAAAAGGAATAAGGCGAGTGTGGTTTGCCACGGCCATTGTGCTACCAGAAAATGCTCGCGTTTTTAAAAGGGCAGGATATCCCGCCGGTAGAGAGCTGCCGAGGGGTGAAGGGGACGCGACACAGACTCCTCAAGGGCGAGGGGAGAGAAATCAAGGAGGGGCCTAGGGAAAGAGAACCAGGGTCTAGAGATTGAGATGAGTGTGGATCGTAAAAACTTTGCTCATTGAGGGTTTTCCGAAATGATGGCGTAATGAAGAATAAATGTTTTGGTGACATTATTTTTGGCGCCGTTATTATTCCTATCAGACGGCTCTTGGAGGACCAGTAGAGATGATGATCTTTTGCATTACCCTCGTTTAATTCGAGGCTGGGGCTCATGTTTTTGTCCAACTTGAAATCTATTTTAGCCGCCAAGTTTTTACGTCTCGATTAAATAGGCCAATCATGAATTTGATAAGCACACAGTCTAAGATGGTGATTCTGCTTAGTTGGGTAATTTCTTGCCGAGGGAGGCACAACATTAGACATTCAGAAATTGTTCGAAACGTCGGGTTTCACGGGCACAGGCACCTCGTACAGGGGTGAACGTCCAGACGGAAAAAATTGATTCTTCGGCTTTCCATAAAGGAATAGAAGACCTTATTACGATAATTTTCGCTACACTACAGTTTTACTAACCAATAAATAGTTTAGTACCCTCTCTCCACAAAGTAAAAAATACAAGTAATAATATCATTTAAGCCAATGTGAAAACTTACAACAATGTGAAAACGAATATATTTTTTCTATCTTAAATGGGATTCTGCAAATTTTACCACAACGAACATCGATACGCATCAAAGAAATGCAAATTGAATCAATCACAGGACAATTAATGAGTACAGATTCGTAATAAAGGCAACAGGCCTTAAAAATATGGACATTATTCACTCTCAGCCTAATTCTTTTCCTTAATCAAACAGGCCTTGTGGGAGGTAAAGTCACCGGATGAGAAAAAAAGCGTGGGTTTGCTGCTGCTAGGGTATAATCTTTCTTTTTTATTCATTGATTTAGAAAATTTGAATGCCAAGTTGTGAATTACTATATTAAAGAGAAAATTCTCTTATATTTTTTATGTTTCAAGAATGATCACAGTGAAGAGTACCTTGCTCATCTATCGCACAGAAATCAGATTCTTTATGATATGATACCCTGGTGTTAGATTTTATTCCTGAAAAATAATATGTTAAAAGGTAAAAACCACTCAGGTTGTTATATCGTTGAACTGTTTCTACATTATGGATTAAAAATGAACTTGCCAAAAAATGCCAAACTGAATTTTATAAACTAATGTAAACTAACCCATGCAAACACTTTTAATTCTTTCTCAAAAATGATGTGTCCTTCTCCCGTTATTAAATCCCCATTTATTATAATTTTATTTACTGAAATTTCCATGCTGTGAACTTTATGTAAACATACAATTGACTTCCTTATCTTTTTAACGGATACATTTGATAAAATATTTTTCAGAAAGCAAGGACAGCACGCCCATGAAGTAGGATTCATGACTTTTGCTTGATTTCATGTCCGTATACTTATCCAATGAAAACTTGAAATACATAAACATATTTCGTATTGAATAGAAATTGGTTTAGAACTACACAAAGTAACTGATAATACAGGTTCAATTCAGAAATTTTCTTATGTAGGAAATATATCACAGTAAAAATATAAAAATTATCCGTCAACATATATAATTTAATCTTCCGTTTCTTTGTGTATGCTTTTTTATGGTAAAATAAACTTTCCTCTGGTCAAATAATCATCACAGCAAATTATACACACATTTATAATTGTATCAGATTAAAAATACCATTTTCATTAAAAGAAATCGTCATGTCAGTCGGACGTACGAACTAAATCTATAGACGCCAAGGCACTTTCGAGAAAGACTTGTAATATTCGGATCCGCAGAAAAATGTTCAATGAAACCTTAAATTTTCAGTGAATCGCGTATTCTTCTCAAGATGAGAAGAGGTATGAACTCAAGTTTTGGAATCCAAGTTCGAAGCAAAAAACCGGAATCCCGCGAAGAGGCCAACGGCCAACAACCGAGACTGTCTAAATTCAGATCAAGAACGATTCCATTTTGTTTCATCTGCTTCTTTAATGAGTGCTGTGAGGACGTTGAACCCCTTAAAATAGAATCTTACAGAGATAAAATTCGAACCTTGGACGGTGAGACATGAAACACATCCCACCACCCCATCCTCGAAGACGCTCAGTCGCAACGAGGAGACTGCAGTTCCGACGCACTAGGCGCATCTATCACTTAGGGCTTTAAGGAAATGGAACACGTTTTCAAATCTTCCGGCAAGGCTTGCAATTTTCTCACCATAGCCTTCCTTGTCGTAATTTAAAGTCTTTCTTTTCGGTTTTCCTCGCAACCGCCTTACTTGGCACGTTTCGGAGGTGAGTTGACTTAAATATGGATTAAAATAAGGAAAAAGTAATGGAACTCATGAATCCACCATAGTGCGGTTATGCCTTAGCACAAAGTAACAAGAGAAAAAGCATAACTAAGTCTAGTTCAGATTTCTACCGGGAGAAATTCGTCAGTTGTTTCCAATTCCACAGATTAACCCCTACATTTTATATTGGAAGGGCGATGATTATCAAGATATCGGTGATGATCTCTCAAAACAACCGACATAGGATGATTCAAGAAAATTAAGTTTCGACCTACACATCAGGATATATATATATATATATATATACATATAAATTCCTTTGTAAATTTTTGGAAACTCCTAAAACTAGAACAGAGGAGAATACTTCAAAATGCTTAAAAAGGCCTCACGATTATTTAAAGTTCTGAATTCTAAAACTTCTTTATATTTATAAGAAAATTTTATATTCAATTTACTTACAACAAAGAGATCAACCCGCATTACAAAAACATTCCATCTTCACAAACACCTCACGGCTATACATGAAGAGTCATTCAGTATTTAATCCTGTAAACTATGGAACTCTTTGCCTATAACGTAAAGTTATCCATGAACACATCCCAATTCAACAGGAACATGTTTGAATATCTGTCTACTACACTACCAATGTGACCTTATTACTGTTCTATCAGGCTAAATATTTACGCTATGGTAATTATAACTATTGTTCTTTATATATGTACGCATGTATTGTACTATATTTTTCGTTCAACTGATGTTAAATTGTGTTTTGTGACAGCTTTAATTACCTTATTCTATGCATTATGTAAACCTGTTTCACTCCATAGGTTTCAAAACCTCATGTAACATGTATTCTCCTCCAAAGGACTTTGCTCCAAGAGCAATAAAAATTGTTTATTTATTTGAAGATAAAACGCCATGCGGTTACGCCAAACCTCCGTAAAGGTGATATTACAAATTTCAATAAATGACATGATCTTATTCTGATTCATAATTTGGTGCTCGGATTTGCAAAAATATTGCCTCCGTATCTCACGGATTGATTTTTTCGTTTTCTTGGACTGTTGATTCCCATAATGATTGGAAATAAAAAAGGGTAAAACAAAAAAAAAATAGATGGTTGGTTTGAAATATCTTGAAGGTATACTTGAAGTTTTTGAAACAAAAAAATTCAGCCAATAAAATTCGAATTTCCATTAAAAAACCTGAATTGATTAATACTGATTTTCTATCATGGCTAAGATAAGATCTATGCGATAAGGACGAAATAGCCAACGAATTGGGTGATTCCACTGACTAGACGTAATAAGTGCGTTATATTTATGATAAGGAAACCATTCATTGCCAATTCTCCCACAAAAGTAAAGATCAAATTGTTAAACTATGGCCAAATAATTACTTCCATGAAATTTCACCAATTCTTATTGCTGCGGCACAAACTTAACTTTGTAAAAAATTGATGACACTTGCAATCCTGAAACAATTTATTTTAAGAAATTATTTGAAAATTTCATACATTCGCAACCTAGATCTAAGCCACAGAAAATATCAGGCTAAAATAATTCAGCAAAATTAAACTCTCTGGATGAGGGCAGAATAAATTACAGTCACTGGTGTGATTGAAAATTTTCGCCTTCAAAAGATTCCGGGAATGAGGTGCACAACTTATCACACAATAAGAACCAAGAGGTAGATATTTTGCGAGTAACGTCTTTCTTTGCATTGTTTCAAAGAGTAATGGTAGTAAGTAGAAGACTGCAGAGAGAGGGGGGAAGGGTGATAGGAGAAGAAACAGAAAGGACGGAAGAAAAGAAAAAGAAAGGGGTGGCGAAGCGGAGGATTATTGCAGGGAGACGATTCCAGCGCCACTCAAAACAGCGTAAGACGCATTAATTTAAGTTTCCAGCTGAGAAGGATGGCAGAACGCAGGGTCTGGGAGAAAAGAATTTTGCGACGACTCCATTTGGAAAAATACCCCAGAAAAAGAAAGAACAAGAAGGGAGACTCGGCTCACAGAACGTTACCTGAGGTGCTTGGGAATAGCGGTGTGAGAAAGGAGAAAAAATTCTAAATTTGCAGTGGGGAGGGCAAAGAGGGCTTGGGGTGGGTTGAGGATGACGACGGCCGGAGAGAGGAACTGGGAAGACATAAAAAGGCCAGATGCGAGAAAGTCAGAAACTCGCAGATCCAAAAATAAAACGGATAGTGCATTTCGTGCGTGAGACATGAGTCGGTGGGGAATCGCGAGTTACATCTCTGGGAGGAGTGGTTCATTTGTTTATGATCCGGAAAGAGACCACGAAGAAGAACAAAAGGGACACAGCGAGCGGGGAAGATTATTTGTATTTACTCGGAGGAGCGGAAGAAATGAAGAAGAGAGGCCCACCAAGCACACAAGTGGTTAAATAGACATGAGATTTGGCAATCGAAAATACTCTTGCCCGGAGAAGCATGGATCGAAATTTTGAAGAAAAGCAACTGAGGTATGTTAAATGAAATTGTAAAGCCCTGACAAGAACAATGAAAATAAATACGGGGCAGAATGCAAAATAATAAATACCAATGCAATCGAGGGATTTTCTTCTGAAATTGACGTTTGTTCCTACGAGTGATTCATTCACTGCAGGAAGTTTCTACCAAAAGTGAAAGGAATGGTAGACATTAAGTTATTTGCGATGCCTTTATTCTAAATTTCATAAATTATTCAAAGATTCAACCGACAATCGGAATTGGTTATCATAGAAAGGCGATTTTTTATGTGAAATTAATGAATGAAGGTAGTAAAAAATGGATGCCTAAATTATTACTTGTAAATTTTATACAGATAAAATTACATAACAAATTGGGAGCAATATGTTCTTTAGACTTAAGATAGGGTACTCGGAGCTTACTTAACTTTGCGGCTCATGTGTGGCTGTTCGCTGACGATTTTTTATTTTGAATGTAAAGAGTATTATTCAACAACATAAGCATAAGCACATATTCAACAACATATTCATAAGCAAACAATTTTAAAGATTCTGCGCTATGTTCTTACATAAAATAAATATTTCCTCTCAAAAATTAGTAAAGGGTAAAAGTCCTATGTTCTGACATAAAACTGAAGAAATCACTAAGTAATGCTCAACCTATTCATGACTAAACAGGTAGTAAGTCAATTTGATAAATATTCCTTCATACGTTTTACTGAACTTCAAAAATTGTGAAGTAGTTAGAAACTTTATTCCCTTATTCTATAATTTTAAGTATACTATTTACATATCATCTTGATTAAAACTAGATCAAAGATACAAATGTCACAAATATATGTCTCTTGAATTTCCAAAAGATAAAGGTGTTTGTATCCTTGTAATTATACATGTTTGAGCATGTCTATCTGAGGAGTTCTAACGTGATTTGTCCGCTGGATGGAACCCTTTGTGTTGTCTGGTGAGCGCTCTGCATGGTCCATTGCATTTGAGCATCATTCACACATTACCAAAGATATTGTGCAGAATGAAACATGTTAAGCACAGGCAAGTTTAAGATTAAGAATCCACAACGTTCCCTTAATTGAGTGGACTCCTGCCTCCTTTGTGATCATGCGGAAAAGAGGGAAATGAATTACTTAAAAGGCCCCAGCACATAGAAACTCCTTGATGTGAATTGGACAAATGTGGATCTCTCACTATTGTGAGGAAAAAGAGCTAAGAAAACATTTCAATGAATGAAATGAAAGCAGTCTTAATTGTATGGCTCCTTCAATCAGAGAAAATTAGCGACAGCCTCATAATTACTGCCCTGGAAATAAATTTAATACACTCAAAAAAATGTGCATTCCGTAACAATGACTCGAAAATTTACTGAAAGAACTTAGCATCTTCATAATTATTTTGAAATTACCATCCTCTTAATTTCAACGAGTGAAATCCAGAGAATAAATTTAAATAACGTGAATCCTTCTACCTCGTTTCTCTACTTTCATAATGAAAGACGGAATTCTCTATCACCATTACACCCTACCCTCGACATACTGCACTCGTTTACTCGGCAATGCTTTTTAAAAGATTAGTCGCAGAATGCTGAAATAGTCTCGCAGTTTCAATTAAGAGTGCCATTAAGCAAGCAAGGGGAGAAAATTTAATCTTAACTTGTGATTCATAAAAATGTTTATAACTTTGTTAGCTAGAAAACGGAGAAGAAGAAATTGTGCGCAGGCAATGAGAAAACGTGCTCATCAGCAATTAACGAATACAATACAGCTAGGTACGACGAAAATTCATTCAAAGTGGAGAAAGAAGTTTCACTTCTATTTAGAAGAAGTTTGATGATGAATACCTGATGAATGTCATCAAATTGCTTAGGTTTATTGAGGAAATGGCGAATGATATTTTATGCAATTTTCACAAAAACTTGTCGAAGCAGTCAAAATTCATACACGAAATATTCCACAATATTATTCTTTTGAGATATTTAATTATAAAAATCTCTAAATCTCTAAATAAATTTAATCTATGTGGTAAAGCGCCTAGTTAAAAAGAAAGTACCATAGCGAAAACAGTCAGTACACTGAATTAATTTTAACCGCTGAAAGCATAAATAAATGTTTTTCAGTATTTAAAAACCCAATATTAATAATTATGCATTAGAAATCGAAAATAATAAAAAGCAAGCTTTAATTAAATGTGACGCAACATAGCCAATAAGAAAATATTTCGTTACTCGCTGAGAAAAGAATATGTACTAATGAACATGATCCTACCCATTTTTAGTTTTTCGCTGCCATTGTAATTCATCATTTTATCATGAAATGGAGAAATACTGCTAAATGTTTTAAAATTGATAAATTAGAGTGATTAAAAGAACCAGCCTTTATATACATTGAAAAACCTTTGCAATAGCTTTCAATATGCATTGTTATTGATTATTATATGACAATTACTATCATTACACTCATTCACATAGTTTTCCAGTCAAAATGAGAGAACTAGCTCACGTGATAATCTATTAATAAGTCAATAACTTGAGTAATACCAGATAATACAATTTAATAGCGTTCATAATTTGTGTTAAACAAGTAACCCAATACAGATAGTATCACACAAGAGCAAATTTGTTGGTAAAAAATGAGAGTCACCAAATTATTGTTGGCCAGTTAGCCAAAGGGTTGAAAGCATTCCTGTGTGCATCAAAAAATCAGCGTAATAGATATGAGATGAGAATCAATGTGAACAAAAGGGAGAAGGTTTTCTAGAAGGTACAACGCTACATAACGTTCAAATAGAATAGTAAAAATAGAGACAGCAGCGCTGTAAACCTATTTCGGTAATAATTCGGTGGAAGATGATCAAAGAAGTAAGGACATCAGAAGACTTGCACAATGCTAGGGTTTTGTGTTTTGGGCTGTCAGGCTGCCCTTAGTTTGGAGATGCTAAGAAATTTATTTTTTTCCATTCAAAACCTTTCTTGAACATATTTATAGTGAGCATTTATGTACTTTGTTCTAAAATGTGGAAGAGACGTTGTGATTAGTATGTGAGGCCCCAAGGGGAGTACTTCGAACTGGACTAAGGTCTCATTGTTTTCCATTTCCGGCAAACTATTTTTCTCAAAATATACATATAATATATACACACACACACACACACATATATATATATATATATATATATATATATATATATATATATACACATACATATATATACACACATACACACAAATATATATATATATATATATATATATATATATATATATATATGTACACCAAAAAACATACACACCATCCATAAAAAGCTTGAGCCTTAGGACTATTATGCTATTATGCAAGCACTATCGCCATATCAGATGAAAAACAATTGACAAAATAACATTCCTTTATGAATTCGTTTAATTATAAAGGTTGCATATTAATTCTAAAGAAATATATACACACTGCCTTGGCACAAGGAAACTGAAACTGAAGTGCCACTACATGAATGTGGTTATCACGGTTAATTAAAGAGACCGTGAATATGGAACCCTGCGCCACCCCACACAAAATTAATCTTAAGTACCGACGCATTAATCCACAGCAAAGTCTTCACAATCTTGACGACAATGAGGGGAGTGACATGACCGGAAAATGGCTATGGTTGGCTGGAGGAAAAGAGGAGAAGAGACATATAGTATGTGGTAGAAGTAGGACGACAGGGGGCGGGAGAAAATAATGCAGAAGGAGACACGAAAGGAAGGAGAAACAAAGATGTGGAGAAATGACGCCGTAGAAGCGAGTATGAAAATCTGGAATAAGGAACTATATGATGAGTGAAACGACAAATTCGTTACCCACGAAGTGCTTCGAGAAGTGGAAATATCTCCCACACCTAGAGCTTCCCTTCGCGCAGTTTTCTCTCTTGCCCTCCTCCGTCCTCCACTCTTACGGACGCCAGCGACTACTTCTCGCTGCTGAGAACCCTTTTTTCATAATTTTCCCTTCATTTCTTTTAGAAAAAAGTTTCCCAGAATGTTGGCCAACGTTGAATGAAGGTGGACGACTTTTTCAAACCTTGGGGGGAGTGTGGGCGGGCAAGGGGCATAGCGAAGTTTCGGGAGGAGTGAGAGGGTGGCTGATAGGGGAAGGTGGGAAGGGTTGGAGACCCGCGAGGAAGAGGATGCTGGAAGGAGGGCTCTAAGGGAATAAAAAAGGAAACAAGGAACTCGAATTCCTCGGAAATTTCCTTCCACTCTCCCACTCCCAAACCCTTTCGTCTCCCCGCGACCCTCCTTAAGCAAAAGCCCTCCGCCCGCCATAGCCCAGCTTCTTCATTTATCCCCCTTTATATAAATATATATGTGTGTATATACGTTAACACATATTTTGGACGTCTTTTTTATACATCCACAGTCTTTTGTTTTCTCTCTTCCTATTGTACGCATACCCTCACTTGCTTGTCGACGAGAATTTTTTAATATTTCATCGCCTTCTTTCTCTCTCCCCTCCCTTCCCACTCCAATCCTCATCTCTGCCACAGTCCCCTGGTTCCCTCTTACTCCCACATTCAATATTTTTTGGGAGCACTGAAAGGAGAACTCTCCATCCCTAGCCTTCTCCCGTATTAACAGAAGTACACGAGAGCCCCTTACATTCTCCTAAAACGGAAGACGAGAATGCTCACTTTCGCAATAAACGAATTTACTAAAATTCGGTGGCATGGGCACAATCTTCCACCCCTTCGGATAGCTGCTGAGTTCGCAAATCTGCATCTGATTTCTATACGTCGATCTCTTTCTCCTTGACTAAGTTCGATAGAAGTGATAAGAACCCGACGCCAAAACAAAATCATCAAGAGTTTAGCTCTGCACTTGGCATCCACTGCAATCTGCGTAATAACTCTCTCATTTGCATTTCCTTCATTTATATTTGTCCACGGAAAAAGGGAAGGAAGATTATAGAGGGCGAAATTTGATGGAGGCCAAGAAGCCATACGAATGAGAGCGTGTGAGAAAAAAGACGTGGGAGTCGTCCCTTCGTTCGTTTTCGAGTAATGTCTTGAAATGGAAGCGTGCGCTTTCCGCAGGCCGCGCGTAATGACTGTGCCTTCAAATCTCTGGATAGCAGTGATGTTCATGGTGAGCTCTAGGGGAGTAGTTTTAAAATATGGCTGGAAAGCAAAGCAGGAAATGTGGAAGTGAGGCTTGCTCTTACGAAGGAGGTAGCAATCATCGGAGGAGGTTGGCGCGACGTGAGTGGTAGTAATAGTAGGCCATGAGCTAAACACGTTTATAATGCTGAAAAATCAATCATTCGATTTTAGATTAGGAAGCTGTGATTGAAAGCAGAAACAGACAAATACATTTTAAAATAAAATTAAAAAAATAAAAATTAATGTTTGCTCAATGGCTTATTGATAAATAGCGACAAAATATGATAAAGAAGTAAAATAAAGAAAACGTTCAATTCTCCTTTAGCAAGCGGTCGATTTCCGATTCCTTTATAAGAATTTTCCATGCAGCGGAAACTCATTAATACTACCACCATTTTAAATCATCTGCGAGTATGTATCAGTTAAATCAGATAGCGGATGATAAGAATTCCTACCTATGATACATTTACCTAACTTTCAACCCCTTTTGAAAGCTTAGGAGGCCTCGAAAATATCAACAGCGATATCTGCCATTAATTTTTAAAACCGCATTGAGTTTTAATCTTGCAGAATTTATTTTAGAAACAACTCCTTGAAACATGCAATGATATTTACCAGCTGATTTAAGAAGTTCATCATTGTGTTCATTGAAGCGAATGTAAAATCTTTCGTTGGGGCAACACACATTGAGCATCGAAAATGGATTCGAGCGGAAAATACAGGGACGTTGGTGGATTACCGGGGAAATGCACGTGTGAAGAAAAGAGGTCGGTGTTCCCAGGGCACCTCTCAATTCGCCCCGTGCAAGCTGCTGGCGCCACTCCTCCCAAGGTCTCCCCGTCACCGTTCATTATTCTTAATTAAAATATATCCCCTCCTTAGCGTAATGAAGTTTCCGGATTTACGGTTCGCATTATAAGTTTTTTCCATCCTCACGTAAACTGTTCGCTCGGATGGACTAAGAAGAGGTAAAACAATTATCTTTTCATGTGTAAGGCCTGTTTAATTTTAGAACCTTGTAAATTACCGCAGTGTATAATTTTTTACTGCGAGAAATATCGTGGGGTCAATAAACACCCAAAAGCGAATTCATTTTAAACCCGCAAAGATTACACTTTTCGACCGGTTGTAAAAAAGTATACAATATAATTTGAGCAAATGCAGTTACTTGAGCACAAATCCATGTTAACACCTCGTCCATTAATTTATGTATAGCTCGTTTCCGTACTTTGCGCCCTAAGGTAATGCAAATAGAACGAAACAATAGAACGTGAGTACTTCCGATGAATATATGTAATATATCAAATATTAAATACTCATTGAAAGATAATCTTGATACGTGCGGATCGTAAGCAGTATAAGATTTCTCTGAAATAAAATTAAAACATAATTCAAGATTTTAAAAATAAGCCCACTACTACTACTACTACGAGGGTCATCCGGAAAGTAGTACCCGTTCGTGAAATAAAGACACAAAAGTAAATATTAACAAACATAAAAAATTTTATTTGAAAGAGGATACTTTAAACTACTTCTCAACATAATCTCCAAGCAAATTAAGGCATTTGTCATAACGTGTGACAAGTTTCTGTATTCCTGCTGCATAGTCCTTCGCCGCCAGCTCATTGAGATACGCGAGGGACCCATCTTGCACAAATTTTTGCATAATGCAGATGGTGTTTAACAATTTCATGAACAATTGTTCGAGAAACATTGGGAAAATGCTCACAGATGTCATCAATTGTGACGCGCCGATCGTTCCTCACGAATTCGTCAACTGAGCTCACCAGTTGGTCTGTAATGACAGACGGTCTCTCCGAACGCTCATCGTCGTGTGTGTTCCCCCTCCCCATGTTGAAGTTGCGACACCACCGCCGAGCAGACGACTCGTCCATTACATTGTCTCCATACACCTCCTTTAATTGGCGATGAATATCACATGGGCGAACGTTTCTTGCATTGAGGAATTTAATCACTGCCCTCACTTCACAACTGGCGGCGTTCTCAATTTTTTTAAACATTGTAAACAATCACAGAAACAACACAGGCAATGCTAGCGTCACGCAACTTGGTTCAGAGAAGGCAGACAAGCCACTGAAGCTATCTGACCTCGTCCAGCGGCTACTCGCGTCGTCAGCACTTCATGCGGCACGAACGGGTACTACTTTCCGGATGACCCTCGTAATATGAGATTACAAATTTGCGCTATTGAATGTGGCAGAAAATATGTGTATTAATATTTCTATTGTTACATAAATTGACTGTACACAGAGAAGAATATAAAAATACAAAAAATGCACGGTTTTGATAATTTCAGAGGATAAATTTTAATAGAATTACCTACATAAAATTTTCACAGGCCAGCTAATATTACTTGTTAAAAAAAGTCTCACAATTTTGCAGTGTAGAAGGATTTGAATAATCGTTTTTGGGTGCTCGTTTTCCGAGCTATACCGGAGAAAAAGCGATATTCTCTTTTAAATTGTGATTTCCCTGATGGGGAAATAAGGGATTAATAGTCGGAATTAATCTAAATATTACGAAAACAGTCGGAGAGAAATATTTGTCCTGAAAAAATAATCAAATACTTAACTTTCCCATTTTGAAATTACCCCGTAAAATGGTCTAGAAATATTGTACTAAACTAAGTCATTACGACATCCACAGCCATGATATGTTCCTTGCACGCCTTATTTCAAGACTTTTATCAGACATATAAATACCGCGTGCGTACCTGAGCAAATAAATACACAAAAGCTTGGGTAAATACAGAATGTAAATCTTGTGAACCTAATAAAAAGGTTCACCAATTTTCACATCATCCTCAAGTATTTATCGGACTGACATAAAAACTGTCTGTGTGCTTAATCAACCGGGCATGAGCTCTTCCTGCACGGAGGTGCAATCAACATTCTAGTTCTCACATTTCTGCATACACTATATTCCACCCTCAGTCCCGGCATCTAAGCCCCTAATTCCAATTAAAGTGCCCAAATTTCGCTCTCTTATCTAATTTACGATTTTTTTAGTACTAAAAGCAGGACCGCCACCCCTTATCTCTCTTTGACCATGAAGGAATCTTAACCATCATTTAGCTTCCAAGCGCTTTATCTCCGAACGAACGTTTGCTTGCCCCAGTGCACAGCCGATGGACTACATGGACTACTCAGTCACTCCGATCCTCGCTACCACGATTAAGCCTTCCTCTTCCCGTCTCCCCCGGACTTCCATACATATACTCACCAAATAATAGAGGAGAATTGGATATTCCGGGGGAGTTTCTATCCCATTGAGAATTACTGTCCGAACAAAAAATATCGGATCGTGTACCCGGCTGATATTGCATTTTAAGGCATTATATTTTATCTTTCTGGATAGAATTAGAATATGTGCACTGCTCTAAAAGAAGAGCTACGTATAGACGCGAGTATTGAAGAATTTATGTGATAGTAAAACTTCCATTTTCTCCAGCAACTAATGACAAGTTTAGAACTTGAAGACTTGAAAAAAAATGGTTGGAGTAGAATTTAAATAACCCCACCTTAACTTCTTAGACTTTTAAATATTCATTTAGGCTGATATGATTCATGTGATGACAGGTAAAAATCTTTAGGCCGTCAAGTCAGCTAGCGAAAAGCCAGCAGACTTGAGGGCCTATCGTGACAGCAAAATTACTTCAGCTTGGAATAGGATACATGATTAATAAATATGAATAGACTAGTTGTAAATAAATTCGATTAAATAGTGGCCCTCGGCTAAATTTAGGATTTTTTACAAAGGTGATGGTAAATGCAAACTCAGTTGTATCAGTTTCAATTCGATATTTTTTATTACATCTACACAAATGTCCCACGATCCACCTGAAAGATATGTGGCAGAGGATACGTATGTTACCGACACAAGTGGACGAAATTTGACCTCTCTGTAATAATATTAATAAATTCAATGAACTAACAGTCAGTTACTCTCCTCGGGTAATCCAGCATCAGAAAATTAATAGAAATAATACAAAAAATAAATTTTACCAACCGATTTGTTAAGCTGAAGAATAGGTTTGATGAGCGTCATCGTTATTAAAGCCCTAAAATGTACACAGTGAGAGGAAGAAAGCCAATTCATCACTCTTTTATCATTCGAAATTTTCCCATCCTAGGTATACAGAGAATAAAAAAACTTCACGAGACTAAAGTGAGATCGGGAATAAGTGGCGAAGGCATTCTGAGGCTTAAATGCATGATTAGTGGACACTTTAAATCCACTTTAAACACCATGGTACTCAAGTAAATGTTGCACTGGAATAAAATTCTTAGCATTACTTCACCACGTTCTGAATACTCATGCATCATATTCCATGCATAAAAACCAACTTACTTCGTATTTTTCACAGTTCTCTAGACTAAGACTTTCAGACAAACCTCATCCCTCGACCGCCTATCCTTCCTCTTTGAGTATTCCAAATTCATCCCTTAAACTTTGAACCCGTCTTTTATTTTCTTTCACCCGTCCCTCATCTCCCTCTTTTATGTGTGCGTGTACATATATATATATATATATATATATATATATATATGTATGTATGTATATATATATATATATATATATATGTATGTATATATATATATATATATATATATATATATATATATATATGTATGTATATATACATGTGTGTGTACGTATATGTATGTGAATATATATAACGTCCTAAACATTTCCCCCACCGCTGAGCGTCGGCCGCCCGCCTCCTTCACCCTCCTCACTCATCGCTTTGCGCTACATTCATCACCCTTCCTCTCTCTTCTTCCCATTCTCCCACCCATGGCCTCTAGTGGCACCCACATTTTTCTCCCCTACCGATCTCTATTAATCTCCCACCTCTAACCTTCCTTCTTCTTCCGCAACCCCCTTACAACCCCCTTCTCCATTATATCTCCTTCCACCTGGCTGTATATTACCTCCTCTACCGCCTGGTCCTCCCCAGCCTTCCTCCGACACACCTTCCTCGACGACCTCTTCTCTTCCACCACCTCTGCTAGCCATTGTTCTCCTATTTTCCCTGGTTTTCCTCGCACTTGCACTCACTATTTCACTCCGCCACTTTCCATGACCACGGAAACTAACAAAACAATCCTACCGCCCAAAGTCTTTGAGCGTCCTTCTCCAGATACTTGTTATTCCTGTAGGAAGGCTCGGGGTATTAGCTTTCATTTTTTCTTCCACGTAGGACTCAATTTTATGCGTTCCTAACTTATTTTCGAAAGGCCAAACGGGGGTATTTTTGTGTTGTTTCATTTCCTATATTCAGCATGCTCTACGAACTCCTGAAAAATGTCACCTCTCTGCCATGAAAAGCATTATATCTAAGTATCAGAAGTGAATTTATTGAAAACCTGGGAAATAACTTCTGAAGAATAGTACCCGAGTATTTCATGCACATGAAACTGTCGGGAATTCGTTTTAGCTCCAATATGGCCTATAACGTTAAAGATTACTAGAGAGCATATAATTTACGATCACGAAAATTGATTTCTTTTACCAAACAAAAAAGAGCATTTAGATACATATTTATTTATTAAGTACGTAACATGTTTATAAATGGCTCAAAAGGGATCGCGCCCTGACCTCGTGAACGGTCTTGAGCGTTGGAGATACAAATCGTCGATCACAATTTCTCCCGAGGGAGGCGGGAAGTAGAATCTTTCCCTTCTCTCTGTATGTGTGAGCCTCTCCCTTTCAATCCATTCCACGAGCTTTCCCATCCAACTCTTGTCTTCTCCGCCGCGCAATCTACCACAACTTTATGCCCTTCCTCCGCCGATGAGGATGTCTCCCTTCCCCACCTACTACCACCGTTTCTCTTCCCACTGTCTCCTCCCCACCATATCCTCCACTTTCCCATTTCACCCTCCCTAAACCATCCATGCCCACAAACTCGCCCGCCCGCCCGTTGCAGCCTCCCACCCCACCCAATCCCCTCCCACTTTCTCCTCTCCACGACGCCCAACTCCATCTTCTCTCTCACGCCTTTTGAGCACACTCAGGTGCGTTATTCCCGTGAGCTAGTGAAGGGTCAGACAGAGAGAGAGAGGGTGGAAGAGACGGAGAGAAGCAGAGAGAGAGAGAGGGAGAGGAGGGACGAAGAGAAGGGAAGTTATTACCACCGTTTCATATCCGAGCAGATCACCCACACCTATCTCGGCACCTGAGCGGAATGGCTAAGGAGAGAGGAGAGGAAGTTTTGGAGGAAGGTATGGAGGAAGAAGACGAGGATGAGGACGTAGAGGAAAACGGCGAGATAGACGGGAGTGAAGGGGTGGAAGGATCGTGGTAGGGGTAGGGGATGTTCGCCGAAAGAGATGTTCAGAAGGAGTAGAAGTAGCAGGAAGAGAGTGAGGGAGGTGGGAGAAGAAAAGAGAGAGAGGCTCTTCGCTTTCGAAACCTTTTGACGCCGCCCGAGCGCAGTAAAGAATATCTCCATCTCATGTCTCCCTTTTTTATGGCACGGAAGTTGAAAGCACTGTGGGGGGAAATTTTTCCGAGGGAAACACGTAAAAAAATCGATTTCCCTCCACCTCCCTCTCTCCCTTTTTATTTTAAATAGAATACGCTTTCAGCGATGAGAATGAAATTATCAACGTGTTTATACAACAAAATGAGGTACGCGGGGCAATCCGGTGAATTGTTGGCGCGGGAGGAGAGGAGGCACGAGGCCATTCTTATATATTAGGAGGTTATCTATATTTCATAATTTTATGACCTGCCTATTTTGGAATGTTTTTAAAGAAAAGTGAGCGCGAGTTAAAAAATTTTAACCCGCTCCACCTCAGATACATGTCTTTTCTATGGCATTGGAAGATGAAAAAATAAAAAACATCGGTTCCTGACTCATTCTTTACAATACATTGCCTTTTTCTTGAAAGGAGGGAAAGATCATTCTCTCTCTGATATGCGTAAAACTATGTGGAAAATTACTCTCAGGGAATTAAAATTAATATCTGATAAAAATAAAAATACCAGCTTATAGGTTATTTGGAATTCTGAAAAATGCCAAACGTAGCTCTATCACACATGTGCTTACTTACATTGGCTAGCCTGGAAATTATTAAATGAAAAAATATACAATTGACGTAAGAAATGACTTTTGTAATGTTGATGGCCTGTTTCATGGAAGGCGATGAAAGATGGGATACGACCATTCATTGTTATTTAACTTTTCATGGCTCAACAAAAAAAAAACATATTGGTATTCTGATCAAAATGCCGCTAAAACCCTTCATGACTTTCGAACTTTTATAGCACGGTGCTCTTTCAAGGGATGGAAATGAATTTTCCTGGGTCAATCGGGCGTGAAGGATAAGGTGAAGGTTGTTTAGGAAGCAGCAACAGAGATGGATCGGAGGAAAATGGTGAAAAGAGATGGAGTCCGTATAAAGTACGTTGATGAAATAAATGTGGAATGACATGAGAGGGTACTATTGACGGAGCTGCGACTCAATTACCCATGCATATATCAACAGCTTTTAGTGATGGAACACTACATTCTAATTCGGCTATTATTCGATCGGCACTCATACACCATTAATAGATCAAAAACAGATGCTACTAGGTATATGAAGACGATGTAATATTCTTAGGTTATAAAAGTTTATTAATTCATATCAAGTATATATAAATTCCTGGTATTCTTAATATCTTATACATCAAAGAGGTTAACAGAAGAATTTACGCTCCTTTGTCAATGCTTACCTGTAATAAGGTATATGTACAATCCTAGTTAAATAAATTTAGAAATCGAAACAAAATTATTAAACGATGTTCCATAAGTGTATTAAAAAGTTTACAATTTTTAGAAGTCGCATCAATGATTCGATTAACAGTAATTTCGGTGTAGGAAACCTCTAAAATTCGTTACGGGATATGTTGTCCAACTCACTGGTTTCGGGATTACTTGAGTTTAATGTAATATGGCCAAAAAAGTGCGACGGGCATTGACAGCGATGATAGGAATGGTGCAAAGGAAAGAGAAGCGCTATTCATCCGGACAAAAATGGAAGTCTAATGCGAACAGAAAATCCTAGTCGAGTAAAAATCAAACCTATTTCAAGCCATCGAATGCGCTATATCACCGGCAATACTTAGAACAATACCTAGGAAAATCATCGGAATTTGATAATAATAGAGGGCATGATGAAAGTTTAAGTGAGATGGAAGAAGGAGATGAAGTGCGGAGGGGCAAATCGCAAATTGTGAGGAGAGAGGAGCGAGGGGAGTGGTGCAGATGGGAGAGGAGATTGACGTTGCAAAGGAGGGAGTGTAGGAACAAGGGGCCATTGGTGGGGAGGTTTCAGTGGACGGGGAGTTGGTGGTGTAATAAGGGTGCCGGTCGGTCGTGAAGGCCAAGGGGATTGTGGATGATTAATAGGAGAGGGTTATGGGAGATGGGATTCCGAGACCGGGGAGGGAAAGGGAGGGAGAGAGGGAGGGCTTCTCGTGAGTGAGAAGTCTTCGCAGTGATGAAGAAGGTCTTCGTACCCCCTCCACTCCTCTTCTCTCCCCGCCGGGACGGGGTAAACGACTCGTGCCTTAGGAGAAGTTCGGATGGGATCTAGAGAGTCTCGTTCGGGGGCGGGAGAGCGGTGAATTAGGAGGAACGGTAAGGATGTCTGGGTCAAGAGTGAAGACTGAACGGGAGGTGAGTAGAAGGGTGTAGGTGGGCGTGGGATATTGATTTCGGAGAATGATTGGGGTGAGGAAGAATTAGAGAAGTAAGGAAAAGGCCAAAGCAGGGGATTTGATTTGCGGTGTGATGGAGGCAGGGCCTAGGAGTCTCACGGAGTGAGGACGCATTTTCATGGGAGATCGAGGTGGATAGGCTGAAATAGAAAGTTCGGCGGAAGGTAATGCGTGAAGGCAACATCTCAAGCCTACTTGAGTTAAAGGCCCCGATAAATCCACGTATCAATATTTTGTTTACCATTTTGATTTTCTTATTTATCTATGGAACTCTTCACAAACAAATATTTTACCGAACATGGTTTTGAGAATGTGACGTTATTTTAAAGAAAAGAAATAATCAATCGATTCCAAAAAACCTATTATAATTCGAAGCAACCAAAATAATACCTTTTGCAAATTCTCAGTTCATTTATTTAATTTTATTTATTTATTTAGCCCTTATTCCGAAAACAGAACTTTTATTATAATCACTTAATTTGCACCAAAATAATTACGGAACTATTCACTTGATAAACTACAAATTTTAATTGTTGGTAGCAGACTTGAGGAGTTCTTCCGCGGTGCTGAAGTTACTTGACTAAGATTTGCAGTGTTTGCGTGCGTGTGTGTGTATATATATATATATATATATATATATATATATATATATATATATATAGATATATATATATATATATATACACAGGTATATTTATATATATTGTGACCACTAGCTATATATATATATATATATATATATATACAGGTATATTTATATATATTGTGACCACTAGCAATATATATATATAATACTTTACCTGGCAATTTCTTTTATTACGTTGGCCAAAGTATTATGAGTAAAATATTGAAAATACCCACATCTTTTTGAAGTGAGGGCACTATGTTAGTTAATGATCAAATTTTCAAACAAAATCAAAGTTTTCAGCATCATTGGATATTAACATTGGAGTCAATCACAAAAAAGGGAACGGAAAAGTAAAACATTTAGCGCAATAAAAAAACCGTTAAAAATTGTTTCATTTATCGTTTCTTCTGCATATGTACTTTTGGCAATGTATTAAAAAATTAAAACACCAATTATGGATCGCGAATGTGAGTCAAGTACGTCATATGAAGGAAACAGGATAAATAGAAGAATGAACAGGATTAACAGGAAAGAAGTATGTTGACAATCCTGAAAACGTCAAAGGGGACCCTAAAGTACGCCATGACACAAAAACCATCAAAGAGGAAATGATCCGATGATAAAAGTTTTAGGGCTTCCATGAAATCTCTCTATACGGAAGCCTCAAAGGATGACGGACAATGCTCTAAAGCTCGCCGAGGATAATACTTAGCACTGTGTGGCCGCTTATTAACCTAACTTCTTCCTAAACTACCGCCGACCGACGCTTTATTTTTTGAGCGCGTCAGTCATTTTGGAGGTTTTACTATATTAAGACGAATTCCCAGCGGAGGAGAATGTTGCGCTGGGAGGATCGAGGGAGCGAATGAGTAGGCGACGGCAGGGGAGAGCGTTGGAGTGGAGGCGATCTCGACACTAAAGAAAGAGGGCCCTCATCGTCACCCTTTTCCCTCACCCCACTCATGGGTCTCCTTAGGGAGTACCCCACCCACCCGACCCCGCCCTCGCGTCCTGTCGCAACTCTCAGGGCTCATCCCCCGCCACACTCCTCCCAACGCCTACCCCTCCATCACAACCACACCCATGCACGCTCACGGAACCCACCTCAACCCTGCCCACCCCCAATCCCAATTCCACCTCTCCTGCTCCATCTTCTGGGAAGGAAGGAGACGGGTCCTTTCAGCTGCAGAACGTTCCTACTTCCGGCTTGATCCCTCTCCCTCTGGACCCACGTCTCTCCGTCCGGCGCCGGGGAGGGGGCGAGGGGTATTCGCTTCCGCCCCAACCCTCCGACTGACTACCTTTCCCCTCCACACGCATCTCTCGGCCAAATTTCATCCATCTCGCAGCGCCCCTCGAAGATTTCTCCCCGTATTCAAAGCCTCGGGTTTTTTCGATTCCCTGCCTCCTTCAGGGGGGGGGACTCTTCAAATGGCCATGTAATTACGGAACTTGGACGTAAATACCGCTTTGAATGGAAGTCACCACTGAAGTTCAACATTTAGTTTCGATTTACAATAATCGACTGCGGTTCTCTGAAAAAATCTAACATAGTAGCTACCAACAGTGGCTCGGTGTTAACAAACTTGCACACCCTTTCAATGCAATTCTTCCGATTTGTGTGATTACAACGACTGTTAATGGAAAAAATAAATTATCTTTATATGAAAATAAATAAAATAGTGACGAAAAAAGTGTATATGTATTAATTTCATAGAATAAAGCACTAAGAAATATTAATAAGTAAGGAGAGAAACTCAATTAATTAAAAGGAAACACTTAAAGTCATATATATTCCGTAAATATTAATTAATGGCTAACTAATTCAGCAAAAAATCATTAAATTCGAAACTTTTACATATTTTTCATGGATTAAAACCTTTTTTAACGATATACGTAATTTATACTATGGTTAAATTTTTGCCATAAAACAATGCCTCATTTCATACCTAAGGAAGCATGCCTGCGACATATGGTATTCCCTTAGAATCATAATTTTTTTCCAGGTATAAGTTTAAAGCTCCAGCAAATTCTTAATCAGTCCTCCAAGGGCACAAAACCTGGTAGTAAACCTCTACTGTCACAAACTAATTTTTTTACGAGCTATTCCACGAGGTATTGACCATTATTCCGCTAATTGACTTCTTCGAGGGCATCATTCTTAACGGCTACTACCTTACACCACTTGTTCACTACCGCTTCCACACAGACTCTCTCTCCAAAAATATATCTGAATGCCAAATTGAAACTTTTGCTCATTCTTCTGTAATGGAGAATGTATAATTTAATTCTCCTTCTGCATATTCATCGCGTCTCAAAAAACCACGTCCCAGTTTACTTTCCCCTTTACATTCTCATACTCCTTCACGTGACCAACCTTTGTATCATTACTCCTTCCTTTCCGTACTAGAATCCTTAAACGATTGAGATACTCTCACCAATATAAAAATAAGAACTCTTATATGTCTGGTTCCTCCAGTGTTACCAGTCCTGAGGTGTCAAAAAACAGCCATACGATGATTAAAAAAGTGCTTGATTTTAACTTTTAAGGGGAATTTTTAGACTTTAATGTTAAGTATACTGGCAAATCATTATAAATAAATTAGAACGAGCGAATCTGACATATTGTGTGTGACCAATCCACTTATCGTAAACAGGTAACAATAGTAAAAAAGTAAATATATAATATCTAAAAGTAATAATAAAAAGATAACAAAATAGCTTCTTGGATGAATGAAATAATTGCAATAAATAATTTATAACATTAGACTTACTTTGTGTACATGCGGAAAAGATGATCCAAGGTGAGGATCAAAACTAAGTTTGCTCTTACCTGAAAAGAAAAAAATTAATGTTTTTCACTATTGAAAGATAATTACAAATTCAAAACATTTTTTTTCAATTAAATCATTTTTAGTTTCCAAATACCAAAAATAATAGACAGATTATTGCATGAAATTCAAAATGTGCAACAATTCACTGGTTTAACTTCAAAATACAAGTATCCTAAGCGAAATCAAGAACGACATAATTTCAATTCATTCGACGGTCATTTTGAAACAAATCTTCGACGAGTTTGCGATGTTTATCGTATGTTGCAGTGATCGGACGTCCGCTGCGTGTTTCATCAACAATTATAGCTTTTACAGGCTGGCAACCACGAAATTTTCCAGCCCATCGATTTACAGTAGACCTATCAACAGAATCGTCAACATAAACAACCATTAAACGACGATTAATCTCAGTAGTAGTCACTTTTTCAGCAACTTAAAAAACCGATAACAGCACGCTGTTTAACTTGCGTTGACATAACACTGGAACACGTCTCCATACTTCCGCTTCTCGAAATACACTGGATGAATGGACCTCAAACCTACGCATGCATGTTTAGGGAAGGATGTTACTTCCACATGCCACCAGGAGTGCTTCTGAAGGTCATTTCGTTGGTCTACAAACATGTGTGCATTATTTTTCAGTCTACCCTCGTATTTTACCCAAAATATAAGCACATACGTACCATTCATTCAAATTGATTTTCATTTCTCTGATGCTACATCAGTAAATTATTGACAATGAAAACTAATACATTGTCCTTAACCACTTGATTAAGGTTTTGTACATAATATATTCATGAAAAATTATAATATTATTGAAAAAAATTGGTCTAAAGCAGAATTTGGAATAATATTTGCATAAAAGTAAGTTAAGGTGGCGTCTGATTACACCAAAAGATCACAAACTTCAGAACTTAATTAATTGCATTCGAAAAAAAAGGGGATCGATCGCGGAAACTGTTTCAAATATCAAATTATTAGAATGAAGAATATCTCCAAGATATTAGGACCGTCTTTAATTGCCCCAATAATGGCAAAAGAACGGAAAACCTAGCCGTAGAGTTATAACCTCGGTCATCTCAGAGTTTAGGTCATAAAAAATTCTTTAGACGTGCAATATAGTGGTGCGCTGCATTTAAACACATTCACACACAGGGATTAATATTAATGGAAATACGCCATTGTAAATTATTTGCCTACTCAACATTGAATGCGGGAGAGTTGGGGATTAAAATACAAGACAAGAAGAAACGAGGACACAAAAAAAGACCGCGAGGCAATGAACAAAGCTTCCAATGCGGTGTAAAAATATAAGTCAAATTAACTAAGAAGGTATAAACCAATGAATGAAACGAGAGAACAAACACGACGCTCCCTGCTTCCAGGAAAACACACGCACGACATGGAATCGTCTTCAACCCGATCTCTTAGTTCGTCTTCGGTGTCTGAGCGTGTCGGCCCCTCCATCACTATACACCTTCCCCCACCCACCTCCAAGTCCCAACCTCTCCATATTCACCGAATGGAACTTCATCGGATGTTTCCAGTCCATATCGCCGAGGACCCGGGGAGAAAGCGGGAAAGATGTCTGTGCAAGGGAGGAGAAGGGTAGAAGGGAAGGATATCAGACGAAAATTCCAGCGGCGCAGAGACGATCTCCTCTTCACCTTCCCATCTCCTCCTACCGCCCTCCACGCTTCTTCCCTTCCCTTTTCGCTCGGAATGCTCCCCACCTAAAGGGTTATGAAAATGATTCCAGCAAAGGGCCATGGGATTTCCTCGCAAGGAAGCTATAGTTGTTAGATGAGGAGGAGCGAGTGAAAAGGCAGTCCGATAAAACGTATGCTCCTAAATGTGTTCGTAGGAGAGAGGGATTTCTATGAGAGTGCTTCTCGAACCCTGTGGCTCACCTTGAGTACTTACCTCATCCTCAGATCCGCTTTCATATAATCGCCGTTTGCTCATTCCCAAAGACACTGTTTTCACTCAGTGCCTTAACTGAATTTCTTCTCGTTCATTATGCTTGGATATGAATTGATACCATCATGTCTTGAAAGTAAGAAAACTCTTTTAGGCCGTCGCTGAACTCGTAACGACAAATGTACACCAATCATATATTTTTTTATCCATCCACCCGCCATGACCTATTCCTTCTAAGTAGTTATTTGGTCAGTATTTTTTTCACCTACAAGTAGTACTTAGTTGTAGCCCCTGAAAAGCAAATGTTTCTCCGGCGAAATATCCATTACCTAATCAACACCCATGACTAAAATTACCTCATTTGGTCATATTTTTGTACACTTCTGTCCCTCCAAATGCTCATGACACTGATTATTTACTATGATGGAAATTGCCAAGTTTCATAAGCAGAATTATCCTCCTCCCATGTAATTCGTATTTCACCATATTTTTTGTTTAATATATGATAATGCTGAAAACTTCTACAAACCAAAACATTCGTAACAACAATATCAAAATAATTACGCTAAATTTAATTTCATTCTCCAAAGTTGAGGAACAAGGAAAACCTGTTTTTCTATGGTAAAACTCGAATTATTTCCTCATTCTCCTTCGTATCAAAGATTCATTTCCGGGTTTTCTCAGTGCTATGATTAACTGATTACAACGGATAGCTGAACTCAGCTATGGATATTTCAGTAAAGAATGAATGCCAAGGGATGATATCTTATTCTCAATTTCGCCCGAATGAAGTAATTTCACTGGAAGCCTACGTCTCGCTTCGTGAGGCTTGTGCCGAGCGTCATTCCGATTCAGTCCAATATACCACGACCAACTAGCATACACACACCCTCCCTTCCATCCCATCCGACCCACCCCCACTTTGACTTTCCGCATGCCCCACCCAGACATGATACACACACTTGAAGCGGAAGCAATGTGGAGGAGTGAAGATTCAGGAAATGGGGGAGTGAGTTTTCGAAAGGGATGGAGAAAGGTGGAGAGGGATACCGGAGGGAAGGGATGGGACGGAAAGGAGTGGGAGACAGGGGCGAGGCGAATAAGAGAGGAGAGAAGATAAGGATTAAGGGGCGAAAGAGGAGGAGAGAGACTTCAGTGAAAGCAGTCAAGGAATGGAAAAGAGAGAGAGAGAGAAAAGGTAAGAAAATTAGAGGGGGGTTAAGGAACTGAAGAATCTAGACTCATAATGAATAGCTGAGACACGCTTTAGCATGGAACACTGAAACTTTTGTAACCCAAATTGGTACAGGCCATTTAATTCATAGCATGGTAAAATTATATTCTTAGTGAAAGCATTGTATGCATAAAACAGTACATTGTATGCCTAAAAAGAGTGAGGCAATTAGTACTAGCAAAATATCGACAAGAGCGATGAAATAGGTTGAAAAGCTACTAGCTCCAAAGACCCCGTCCAAGTCTCTAAGTTTTTGGTCAACATAAGCATTTCAAGCAATACAAAAGTGATGGATGTAAAATACATACGGAGAATCAAAAGAAGAAAGGTAAAGGCCAATATTTCTTCACGATACAGCATGCCTTCACATATCACGGGACTTAGTGCCAGGTGAGTTCAATAGACGCTGTAATTTCTATTCAATTTTCTCTTACCCTAATGCACAATAACCGTATTACACTAACAACAAAGTACTACGCTGCATTGATATAACATTGAAGACATTCGTTGAAAATGCCAATACCCAAAAAATACTTTTGTGATAGTGATAGGATTTGATATGAGTTGTTAATTAAATATTGTTTAATGTACACCGTGTTTTAATCCAAGTACATTTTGTACGATTTTATACTGCGTATTTCCCGTCCTTACGCTAGATACAAATTTTCTAACTCTAAAGCAAGTAACCTGCCATTTTCTGGGCTATTTTTATTTTGTAGATCAATAAGATTATTTTTGGTGCATTTTAACAAAAGAAGTTCCTGAACCAGAAACAAAATTATCGTTCCTATTATTAAAATTTGCGTTCGTATTAAATGTTTGTGTGAGGGTTGATGCCAAGAACATTCTTGAAATCTATAAATATTGCATTAGCTATTCTATGTTTTCTTTCTTTCTGGATCATAAAAATGTCATTAGAATGACAAGCGACAGTTAAGTTTAACCAGGGAAAAATTCATTAACGAGTTTAGCTTAAACTAATACTTGATAGTGACATGCATTCTTATAATGAACAAAGTCATGTATTCATGTTTGTACTATCTTCCAATTGCAATCAGTTCGAGTATCTGTCGCGTAATTTCAATTTGCTGTAATATGATTACAAGCACAAAATAGACACTGATAAAAAACCGATGCATATAGATAACAGCTTGAATAAATCATTTATTTGCACATTTTCTGCCGACACACAATCAAATGCTGAAAGTTAATGCCTAAGAGTATTACTCTCCACGAAAAATATATTCACTTTGATAATTGAATTTTATTCGCGTAATTCTGAAAAGTTATTTGTTCCCTTCTTATGCCGCAGGGAAAATTTCGTACTAATAGCATACTATAGGGTAATAAAAAAGGAATGGTTACTTCTTCATCCGGTAATGGGCACCGCTCACTTTCCTCTAAAAAACTCATTATTTCAGTGAGATAAATTGTCTCTGGGCATACAGCGTTAATGGGAAACTCTTATTACATTGGAGAACATACCTACTAGTCATTGCCTCACTCGCGATTCTGCAATCCTTCGACATTTTCCTCCTATTTCTCTCTTATTCCTATGCTCCATTCCCCACGCACCCGACGCCCCCATTTCTCCTTTATATCACACCTATTCCTACAGTCTGCCTTTTTTCTTTTTACTATCTCGCCACTAGAAGTCTCAAAAGCGACCCTCTCATTCCACTCAGAATGCCTCGGAGCTGAACCCGTCGTCACAATCTCTCTCACCCTCCCCTCTATCTCTCATCTCCACCTTTCCTCCAACTTTCCTAACAAACTCTTCCTCATCCTCTTCCGTCCCACTCGCTTTTTCCGCCCAAACGAAAAGCTCACAGTTTCTCTCGCACTCTTTGTCTCTCGACTCACGTGGACCGTAAAGGAGCGGAAGAATATATAATAAAAAATAAGGGGAAGGTAACGTGGGAGGGGACTGCCGGGCGGCGACGGTTTCCACGGGAGCAGGGGGCTAGGAGATGGTGTTGGGGTTCGCGGGGAAACGGCAACTACCCCCCTCTCTCATGCACCCACTTCCACACGGAAACACCACGCCTCCTTCCTCCTTCCGGCACCCACTTCAATTCCTCCCCGGCCACGCAAGACCGACACTACCGCCATAGCTTCACCACCACCCCGGAGCAAAATCCTCGCTACTCCCCCAATCCCCCATACTTCGCCTCATTCCTTCCCCCCTCCCCAAAAGGGCCTCCCATCTCCAGCGAACCAAATGGCCCGGCAAGCCCTGCTGATCCCCTTCCGCACTCCTCCTCCTGCCAGTCCCGAAGCACACGCCTAACCCCTCCTTTCCTCCGCAACCACCCGTGCTCAAATTCCTTCGCAGTTATCTTTCTTTGCCCGGTTACCCAACTCTCCGCAATGCATGGAGTAGCCCAATCTAGTGCCGGCGGGATCGATCTTACGTGTGAGAATGTGTGCGTGTGCGGTTGGGAGTGAGAAGAGGGGGGACCGGTTCGGGCTCGAATCGATTTATCGGCTCGATTCAACCGTAATTGGATTCTCCGAACGAATAAACCGGACGTAAGACGTTTGGCTCTTGGAGAGATTCTTTATCGGTCTTGAACTTCGCGATCTAAAAACCGATAGGCAAACAATGAGCTAAGGGGATTTGAACTGATAAATCACGGTGAAGGTCAAAACTCTATCAAGATGTTTTCGATCAGACGAAGTAAGAGGACAAATTTATGTAACACAATGAATGAGATAACAAACTAAACAGAAGTAATGTTTGCGCATGTTTCAACGATCCCTGTAAATTTTCATTTCCACAGACTATGATTCTTACAGCATACAAATACAAGTGCCACAATTTATAAATGATCTATGAAAAATATTTCGTCCATGCTTGCTGGTCGGTGTTCCTCCCACGAGGCAACATACCGTCTCTTAAAAAACGTCTGCTCAACCTATCATATGCTATTATTTTGAAACCCCTCAATAGTTATTTACGCATGCCTCAAAATTTCAATTTTCAACCTTATTACACAAGTTGTGTACTGCATATGGATGAAATCTCTTATTAATTGCCCTTCTTCCATTTATGGGTAAACATTATAATTAAATATCATATAGCTAGTGTACTGCTTTTAAACTTCTACATAATTATAAAAAATAAATCATTGATTAAAAAATAACACCGATCTCATAGTGGAAAGTTTCCTGGCTATTACTCATCCGTTACGTCCGTAACTTTAATATATTAATACGCACTGAACACTCGGTAAATAATGTGCGGATGTATTAAATATTCAAAGAGCTAATTCTTGGAAAATTTATATCCTCCACCCCTCCTTTTATTTGCTCGTTCTCGCTGACTTCATCATTTAAATTACACAAGAAAAAATAGCCTTTAATAAATTTGAAAGAAAATAAAATTTCCTTTGGCAAGAATAGCCATTGCGTTGACCCGGAATTCGTATAATGCATGCAGTAAACATGATATAATCATGGACCATTTACCCGTTATAGTGACACAAAGGCTTATAACTTATCCTTGAAGCCAGACTATTAAATCGAGTGGAACAAACCTGCGGGTACGAGCAGAGGAGCGGAGATGATCATGGAAGCAATGAGTACACTTGAGGATAAGGAATCAGTGACTCGAGAGGTATAAAATGCCCTCAGTCCCTCTTTCTTACTAGACGAGGCGAGGGCAGACGCGTTATCCTGAATTATGAAGGATAGGGAACGCGGTGCCCTAAAATATATGCCTGCTCTCGAGCCCTCAGAGGTAATTACTTCTGCGAACAAAAATAGAAATACACCGATATGCTTATGAAAAATGAGTAGGAGACAAATGATTGCATCACAAAATTTTAAGGCTCAGAATTTTCTGAAACCTGGCAGATAGAGGATAATTTACTAATGAGTATATATTCAATCAACTGAGCGGTCACAATATGCATTTCTCCGATGGATTCGTATTGTGACGAAACTTAAGTTTCCCATCAATGCGAAATTTCTAATAATAAGGAAAATTAGTAGAAGTAGTAGATAGTATTCTTTTTAGCAAATTCAAGGTTGCTATATAGTCCTAATTTATTATCTTCAGCCAACAATAAAATATATCTAAAAAGGCTTCTTTGCATTAACTGATGCATCAAAACTGTGTATCATCCATCATCATTAATTTTTGAGACTTTCGGTATAATTTTGTTTTAAGAAAAATGGAAGCATACAAATTATTTACAGAACAAAAACCTTTTTACCTGAAGGGTGAAAATAATTATTGCACATGAGAAACCTGAAATTTATATTTCATATATTATTATTTATAATCCAAGAGGCAATTTTTAATGGCATAACTGACAAATAAAAAAGCATTTGTCATGATTCCAAAATATTTCATTTACGATTTGAGTGGAACGACTCAGTCTAGAAAAGTTTCAGACGACACCGATACGGGGAGTGGGGAAGTAATTACATCCACATTAAAACGTTAAATAGAATAAATATTTCAATTTATAATTTTTAGCTCCACAGCAGACATTAATTCCCTTTAAAATGAATGCGCATGACTGGAATATATTGTTATGTATGCATACATACACACATATATACATATATATGTGTATGTATATATATGTATATATACATATAGCATATAGTTATATATATATATATATATATATATATATATATATATATATATATATATATACACATACAATATCTCCATTGGGAGCAGCATGATTCTACGAAATAACAAAATCCTCCCTTAACACCATCAATAAAAATTCTCAACTTTTTCATTTTCCAGACCGACGCATTCATTTTCGCTCTCAGGCTGCCTCCCTCATTAATTTGTACAATGTTTTGAGATAATTCTGAAAACGAACGCTCACAAAAGTGCGAATTCATTTCTCCCCATACCTCGCGGAGACGTGCATTCAGGTCGATTGAATTTTTGAACGAAATCGTTCCATAAGGAGAGGAGATATTATAAAACAAGAGTGCAGGGATCTTCTTCGCCTCCTTTCAAGAAGCCATTCTTTTCCACCCCACCTGTTCCTGCTAGCAGCGGGGCCATTTCGAGGTTAGTCCCCGATTCCTCTGCTCCCTAACCTCTCGCTTTTCTCCTCATACAAGACCTCTGATTCATCTTCATCCTTGTATTATATCTTTCAGGACAGTCCAATTATCTCAAATTCAGGATCACATGAACGTCGACTTAGATGTGTGTAATAGGACATTATATGCATTAATATATTCAATATTTTCGGGTGAAACAACTGGATTAGAATAACGGAGGTTAAATTACAGGAGAAATTTCCCGTAAAATATATTTTTCTGCCAAAACGTCACAAATCGACATGATTTTATTTATTTATACATACCCTGCTAGCCACCGCCAGGGTGTGTGGCAGGGCGTAAATACACACCACACCAATTTTACTAGAACATGACTGCACCGCGGTCGAACAATGTTTTTATGATCCATCATCATTTGTGGAAAAATGACATCTTAAATCTATCCGTTCTGCACTTAATCTCTCTAATTTTACCAGCATGATCTCTCCTACCGTAGTACGATGTGGGTAATAATACATTTTCAACATCTCTACTAAAGAGATCCTCCTTCTAATTTATGCCAGAGCTTCAATCTGTAATTTAACCTTCGTTCCGTGAGTGAATGGATAAGGACGAGCCAGAAATTGACAATGCTCTAAATTAACCCTGAGCCAGTATTGGTAAATATAATACCTACAGAGGGAATTCTCTAACTATTCTGGTTTAGCGTAGTGTTATTAATGATATTAGATTATCCCAAAATGCCACACTATCTATTAGAACGAGGAAAGACGGAAGACTCCTTTCCACTTCGAGAAATTAAGTTTTACTTGTATATATTATAATGGGATCAGTGACGTCAATCAATTTAGGTAAAAGACTTTGACTGACTTAATGTATTCATCTAATTGGTTTGCATTGGATGCCTTATTTTGCATACACAATGTAGATAACATAGTTTCAGGCGTATCTCTGTGGATATCCTTCATGATGATGAAAAAAGACCCATTGCTTTTACACAGTTTTATTACGATCTAGGTTTCGGTACGGCGTAACCTGAATACTTTACGTTCAAACAAAACCTAGACCGTATTACTTACTATATTTACTCTATGATAATAATAAAAATACCTACTCTATGTGGGGAAGCAAACTGTATTCTTTCATCATTATACAATGTATATATATATATATATATATATATATATATATATATATATATATATATATATATATATATATATATATATATTATTATTACTTCCATACAACGGGAGAAAATCTGGAGTTACACGATCCATGAAGAAACGTTGCCCGCTCCTTGCATGGAAGGAGAAACAGGGCGGCGCTGCGGAGGAGGCGAGCAACCCAGCATAACACACGTGAGTGGAGGACGTTGGCTTTGAAAGACAAAAGGGAGCGGGCGCAATGTAAGGCGGTCTCATTCGAGGATTCGAAACGGAAACTAATGTTCAAGCAGCCTTACGCTCGCTCCCTCTCTCTCTCTCTCTGCACACGGCTTTAATTATCGCAGCGTCTGCGGTTCGACGGCCAATACCCTTCGAACCCTTGAAAGAGAAAAATGAAGACGGAAACGTATTCCCCGTTATTTTTCCCTTCCCACTCATGCACGCCCATGTGCACCCTGTACTCGAGGATATACGCTTTTATCAGAAGGAAAGCGCATCTTCATTTCACTTATCCGTTTCAAGGATTCCCGTTCTACAGCCGAAAGACACGTCTATAGAGGAAAAAGTTAAAAACTGCTGCCTTAATAATCACGGAGGGCGCAAGATAAAAAACGAGTGAGGACTTGCTTCTAGAACTTTGCGTACTACGTTTAATTGATTTTCTATCCCACACTCGTCTAGAAGTTGGAGACATTAGTGTAAGTTAACAATATAATATTACTTTAACACTCTAGGGTTAGTAAAAGTACAAGAGTGTAAAAGATTTTCACCGAATATCACTTTGTACCCTATAATTCAATAAAAACAGAGAAGTTTATGTTAACTGCTCATTGTCGTAGTTTAAAAACACCCATACCATGGAGCTCCTCAGCTTACTTCACGAAATTCATACAAAACTACATGTACTAATCGAGATTTTTAAATACATGTCGAAAATAGTCTTTCATACGTTGATACAAAAATATGATGCTAACTTTGGAACTTAATAGGAAATGCGACTTTGAATGAACGCAATGCATTTCTGGAAATAGTTTTTCGGAGAGGTCTACCATTAGGATTCAGAACCAATCTAATGCTTAAGAATAGCGGTGGTGTTTTATGTCTCCTAACTCTTAACTGTAATTTTTAATATCTTCCCCCGATTTATTCTTTTCTCAAATCAAGAATATACCTACGAATCACAATAATGTGGAATTCATTAATTTTTTATTTATAAAAGAAAATTTCAAAAGCAGCATACATTGTGTACAACCAAAACCAACTTTGAGCGCATGAATGACAATTTCAATTTTTCACCGCTTGTAAGATGGCAAAAAACGAAATGAGTCGAGTGTTTACCAAACACGATTGGTCTAGTTTTTACCAAATACGTCTACATTACTAAGGGAAAACGTCCGTTAAACCGAATAAACATTGTTCTACCCACTCGATAGAGTAGCATGACATGTTCTCAGGAGATCAAACCTTGAGTGGGGGTGTATTTTTTCAAATATGCGCGCACTTAAATGCAATATCAGGTGTTGTAACAGGAAAGGAATTCAGGAGGGGAATTTCTCAAGAAAGCGATGCATGAATGGTATCTGAGGACGAAAATCCACAGAGAATGGGGAGAATAATATGCATTTAAAAATTTAAGGAGAGGGAATATGAGGGATGAAACATGGGGGAATATTTCAGGTTAGGTTTGGGGTTGAAAAAACAAAGTTTAACTCACTGCACAAATAGAAATGCTATGCGCCCTCTTTCTAGAAGCGATAGAAAATATTCGTCGAATTTCTAGACGATCATTTTCTATGAGAAATACTGGCTTGCATAATCAAGCCTTTCTGCCATGATGTACAACTCAGGTCCCATTATAACCGATTGGAGATACACGAGTTACTCGTATTTCGATAATATTTCATAGCGACAGTTTTCTTTCCGTTTGTATTAAATGTAAGCAGATAAAACTATTATAGGACCCAGTACATACGATATTTACAAAAAAAATTGGTTAAATTATTAATACGCAGCAGATAACTCAAATTTTTACCCCTGATGAAGTAATATTTTTCAGAATAATGGATTCTGTTCTTGGCTATGTGGTGCTTTTGTGTTAAATGTAAAAACCTCGTGCAACAAGCATTCAGAAAGGGCGTTCTGTAAGATGACAGGGTTTGATTCTAAGCTCATTAAAAAAATGAATTTGTTTTTCACACATATACCAAATATTATGTTTATCTGCAATTTACTCTATGTTAAAAGTCATGACTTTGACAACATTAATTTTGCAATATATCTTGGATCATATTTAAAATGGCAGTAGGTATTGGACGTTAGCTAAATTCTGAATACTAAGAAAAACCAATATTAACTTATCTGGTTATCCATCATTTTTGGCAGTTTTATTTCAGATATGACGGCCAGGTAAATCATTTTTGCAGTCGTGTAATGGATGCACATAAATCATTCCATTTTAAATATGCCTGAAAACTGGATAAAAATCTCTTTTCAATGTCGAGACGAGACGTTACTTTGAGCTCACTGGAAAAATTATCAGGGATTTGAAAAAGAGAAATAGAATTCAAGGAAAGGACGCGAGTCTTCTCATTCCCGGAGATTCCAGCCTTAGGTCGTTCTCCGGGGATAAGAAATCCCGTCTTCTTTCTCGGACATCATCGAGCGGAGTATGGCGAGAGAGAACAAAAAAAAGGAACGACTCAAGTTTTCCACCGAAGTTTCTCCAGGGAAAAACACCGAAGGATTTCGCCACAGAAATGAACTCCCTCGTCCGCCGGACTGTGGGGTATCGTTTCTCCCTCTCTCTCTTTGTCTGTCTTTCTTTGTTTTTGTTCTCCAACTGAACATCATTTCTAACCTGCCTCGCTGCAACTTTTAAGCGCAAGGTGCCTTCCTCCTCACGCATCCTCCCATTCTTCGTCACGTTCTCGGCATGTGGTGCGGTTCACGTGAGACAGGTTACACTGCAGAGAGAACATCATCACAATTGTCTGGGAGGAGAAGAGGGAACAGAGTACACCAATGAACCCGCATGTAGAAATAAAGTCAACAGATAAGAGCGTACTGACCTACGCATAAGGGTGCCTGCGCTGCAGTATCGTCAGGATAAAATACACAAAAAATCGAAGCAAGACGGTTCGAGCAAGGTTACTGCACTGCCGACGGCTTCGTCTTTTTAAGACAGAGCATTTGTGGCAGAGGAGTAGAGGCAGCAAGAGTGAGAGGAAAAATAGGGGGCTATACGGCACCTCTAGAAGACGGGTAAGGGGCAGAGACGGACCTGAGAGGCGGATGGGTTAGAAGAAAAGGCTAAAGAGACGAGTCGGTACATACATGTATTACCTATGTATTAACCCAGCAATATACGCGCGCGTCTACGGTGTGAGAAGATACCCCTCCTCCCGAGCCCACAAACTTCCACGCCTTCTCCCCATGAATTGTTTACGCGCTCCAATTTTTGCCCACGCCGCGCCGCCTCGCCAGGACCAAAACCGTGTCCGTACGCGAGCGCCGTGCCGGCACTCTTTGCTACGTAACCGTCTGTCCGTTTCGTCCCCTCACATTTGCCTCGACTCACCCTGCCTACGCTCGCGCTCTCCGCTAAGCTCTTCTTGGTTTTCTGGCCTTGTACCGTTGTGCCTAAATGGCTCCCTTTTTCAGCATCTTGCTTGCAACTAGTTTCCGTTGGAACTCTCTTTGGCCAAATATGAGAGCCAACGTCGTTCCAAGCGCAGTCGTATCAATAGAAAGATCCCTGCTCTCGGGATCTCTGCGTTTGCAGAGAGAAAGTTTGCTCAATGATAATCAGGGAAACACTGCGCCTATTTCACCATCTCTACTGCTGGTGGAATTGGTGGATTGTGACTGAAGAGTAGAACACGCAGAACTCACTTTTTGAGAACCTAAAATTTTTAACACGCGATTGATGTGGATTAAAATGGGAGTCATTCCAGGGAAGAACTATCGTTGATGTTATAGCACGAAAGATTAATTTATTATTTAAAATATCTATACAACTAGCTATTACTTCAGTATTGATCTAGCTAAAATAACAAAAATACATGCTAACTTCAGTTGCTACTATTACAAATTCCTTACAAGGGAATATAAAGTGACTTTGCTGTAGATTTTATTTAAATTTTTTACTCAAAGGGCGGTTAAAACATAAATAAAAACGCTACTGCTAGCTCAATAAAATAATTATGGAAAAATGGCATTCACTAAGTATTTTTCCCATTTGTACAACTTTTCTTCATTTATGTGAGCGTGCGATGCGAAAGAACATATGCAAATAATGTAATGGTCCCTCTCTTAAATGAGATAACTAATTTTTCAAAACTTAATGAAGAATAAAGAAGAATAACTTCAAAAGTGTTATACATCGCCACCATTTAACGCACGAGGTAAGTATTTTAATCAAACTTCATCTCAATAATCACGACTACCAATTCTGGGATACCTTCCTGCATGTTCCAAATATTGATTTTCATTTTCTTGACTGTGACCACCACTCCCTTGCTGGATGAATGGAATAAAAATAAGTTCTCATATTCCCGTCCGTTGAACTCCCAAAAGGTTTTAGGAAACTTGGATGTATAATTTAGTCACTGAATAGGAAAATTCAGGAAAATACGTAAACACGTAATATCCCAGAGCAAATCCAATCCTAGTGCATGATTCGAAGCCCCGATCTTCAATATAAAATAACAGCAAGTCACGAGCCGAAGAAAGCGCGCCGCATCGATCTTTACCTGGCATTTATTCATTGGTTAATAAGTCAAAGCGTTGAGATCAAATGATAAGAGAAGATAATAGAGTAATGCTATCCTTCGCTAGCTAGGCCTTTGCCTACGTGATCCTCAGGAAGCTGGTTTGATTAGATCGCCGAATTAGGTCGACAGTAGCGTATAACGGCGCTATCGTGAGCATCTAGATTTGTAAAACGTTGATATAATAAACTTAGTAGCGTATCTAGATTATTAAACAAGGTCAGGAATCACTCACGCAGCGAAGGTTCAAGTCTCTTTATACGTCGGAAAAGCATAGGTTCAGGCGTTGAAAATTCACTATTAGACCAAACGTTTTACTGCAGGAGACATGAGAAAAATATTATGAAGGTCAGGTGTAGAACCGACAGATTTACGTTCTACTGCAGGAGGTGTGAGAAAAATATTATTAAGGTCAGGTGTAGAACCGACAGATTTATGATGTCATTTTCCCAAAAAACGATAAGGAATCAGAACAAATGAAAACGACCGCGCTAGGAGAAAGAAAAACTTATTTTTCATTTTTATTCTAAATAACCTTTAATATATTGTCATTCTTATTGACAAGTACTCGCGACGCGTGCGTAGAATAATAGTTCACGTCAACATACCGTAGTTTATGTAGCTGCATTTAACAGCATCCCCATCATTTCAACTATTTTATATATTTATTGGTAACTTCAAATAAGGAAAAAAATAATTTTTGATGTTGCATACCTGGTGCACCTCACTTGCCGCCACCCATCCAAGCCGTGGCTTGAGGGGAGCTATATATGATTAGTACGGAGTAGTGTTGCATAAAACGCATAAAATTATGCTAAAATAAATTCGCCTCAATTGTGATAATATTGAGTTATATATAAGAATTATTTTCACTACGGATTCCCTAGTCATACTACCATTCTAATTCTGAACACCTACTATCAACCAACTCCACTATGGCAATTCCCAAGAGTCCCAATCTCAAGTCATATCCCCATGGCCCATTTCAGCTTTCCTTTTGTTTCCTTGTAATGTCTTTTATTTCTAGATAGCCTCAAGTCCTCTACATCCCCGGCACCCCTATTCCATTCTCGTGTATCCACAATGTAGTGCATCCGAGTCGCTTCTGGAAACTGGATCTTCAAACGACGGCCTTCCTTCGCCCTCTTCCATCAGTCATCCCTTCGCCTATCATCTCTCCGTCAAAGGGGGCCCCACTCGAGAGCCCCGGGACTACGCAGCATAAAACGGAGAGGAGGGGCAAACGGCGTTAGCAGCCGGCGCTACTTCCTCTCTGCCGCTTCAGTTCGGTCTAGCAATGGCGCACTTGGCGCGGGAAGACTGGAGTGCGTGAGTGAACTTTGCGGTGCTGGAGCAGGGCCGCGTAAAGTCGAGCTGAGGAAGAAATAAATCGTGGAGGATGAAATGGCCGGAACTCGACTGAAGGAGTCGACTGTCGTCAAATCTTCTCCTGCAAAGTGAACAGGACGTTCCCTCTCAATGCGCGGGGCGTGGATGTGAATTTCCGAAGCAAATGCGATGGAACGCCGAGAGTGGCAGTGGGACCCGCCGAAAGATTGGAGTGCACAAATTTTTATTTTCTCTTCTGGAGAAGAGAATTTACTTTTGAAATAATCATAGGTACTCCCTCTTCTAAGAAGGAATAAACAAAAATTAAGGAGGTACATGGAAGGACGAGGCGTTAAATATGGAGAAATAGTCGTGTGTATAATGGTGCATATTTAATTACAGAGGAAGACTAATTTTAAAAGGAGAGTTAGCGAGGAAGCCGAGAAATAATACATGGAAGTACCATGCATATTGCAGAATTAATAATGCTCCCCTGGCAACACCAGGGGTACAGTATTAATGACAAATAAATAAAAAATCCTGAACGATGAGGATTAAATAAAATAATACATCAAATGACACGAGGCTGATATCAAGGAAAGAGTACAGTGGATACTCGTAGTTATGGAACTTCCAAAGAGGGTATATCACTATAAATTGAGCTAAATAGACTGTTAAATGTAAAGATATAATTATATAAAATGGGAAACAAATTAAATTTCCAATTCCCGCAAGAGATATTGAATTTCAATGCACCCAATACTCCCGCCGATCGACAATTTATGACTATTGAAGGACATATTTATTAAGTGACGAAATTCATTAAAATTTTGCTTTCAAGGGTAACGCTATGGTCTTGTTTCGTCACGCTAAACTTCTCCATTCCCCCCTGAAATTAATTATTTTTCCCCCCACAGGGTAAAAATTCCACAAAGCTGCATGTGAATGCGTACTTTTTTTTAATTTGCCGTCAAGCAAATAAAGGCTGATTCTTGATTTATGTACGACGCTTGAAAATGATAAACTGAATGTGGAAGCGTTAAGTGCACACCAAAAAACCAGAATCACTATTTTGCATAAAAAGCAAGATATCAAATGTCCAAAAATTCAAATTCATTCCTAACTCTCATCTCAACATTGAATTAATTCCAGGAGCCAATTTTGTCGTAAGCTTCAGACCGCTGCCAACTAGATACACCTTGCGCTGATTTAATGGGCCCATATTCAGTGAAGGATGATATCAGAGAGTTCTTTTCTATTCCTTCACCCCGATTACCAAACCCACTGCATTCACATTCTTCTCTCCTCTTGTATCACAGCATCTACATCTCCATCACGCACTAAAGGTATCCTCATCGATTAATCCGCTTGCTTGGCGTTCTCACCTCGGCATCTCTTAAACAATTCCCATTACTTACTCCACCTTGTCATGTACTACCATCGTGGTAGGGAAATCGACAAAAACTAAATTATTTGGTGATAGGAGACGAGAATGGCCCCGATCAGAGCTTCTAGAGAGTGCAGTTATAAATCACGAGATGCTCTCTCTATTTTTCCCCGCCTCCACGGAAAAGTAGGCGTGTTTGTGAGGGAAGAAGCGAGGTGGTTTTTCGGATGAAACTGTACGGGGGTGTTGGGAAGACGGAATGAAGAGGGAAGTGGTACTGGGAAGAGGGCGAAAAGCCCCTTGGGACAATTTGAAAATCGCTTTCCCACACCCTTCCCTCTTTCTACTCAAGGCATATCCTTTCCACGGATTTTGTCGCAGGTGAGATAAATGCTAACACTAAGCAACATGCGAGGTTGTAGTCAGGTCAAATGAATTCATTGATTTTCTCTAGTCCTACATTGACTTTTTACAAGAATATTTTTTGGAAGAGACACTTCTGCACAAGTAGTAAGGAAAGTTTTTTCACCGATATTTTTCCATCGATCTATATTTTCTTAACCAATTTTCTCTTTTTCTCGTTTTCAACTAAAGCTCACCGCCGAAAATTTCTAATTTACATAGCTCAGTAGTTTGATCTCAGAAACAATTTTAAGAACCCAATAAGTGATGTAATCCTGTAAGGGATCGAACTATAACATAAAGTATCGTGACTGGTTCGCTTTAGCCTCAATGGAGCTGTGGATGGGGGTCCGACCAGTCGGCTCGGTAGAGGGGTCCCCCACCACTCAGGCGCACTTTAGTTCAGTCGCCTCCGGACATGCGTTGAGATAGGAGGTGGATTTTTGTGCCGCGTGATTGTTTGTGGTGTCGTCGCGCCAGCATGGAGCGTACCGTCGAACAACGCAACGCTGTGACGTTTTGCGTTAGACTCGGAAAATCCTCGTCGGAGACCCTTGAACTCATTAAACATGCTTATGGAACTGATGCCTTAAGCCGCACAAGAGCTTTTGAGAGGCATAAACTGTTTAAGGAAGGCCGGGAGCTCGTCTAAGACGATCACCGCGTCGGGCGCCCGACGGCCGCTCGAGCCGATGCTCAGGTGGCCAAAGTGAAAAAAGGTTTGGACTCTGACAGGCGTTTATCCATCGCCCTTATCAGTGAGGAGACCGGCCTTTCAGTCGGAACCGTCCACACCATTGCAACAAAGGATCTTGCGATGAGGAAAGTGTGCGCGAAGCTGGTGCCGAAAGTCTTGATCGAGGAACAAAAACTGTCGCGGGTGGAAATTTCGCAAGAAATTTTGAACTGGGTCCAGGAAGATGAGGATTTTCTCGACAACGTTATTGCCTTAAAGGATAGCTCAAAAGGAGCTCAAATGATATCGGGTCGACTCTATCGAGGCGGTTCAAGCGGCGACAACAAAGGTTCTCAACAGTTTTCCGGAAACCGACTCCCAGCGGGCTTTTGACGAGTGGCAGACGCACCGAACTAAGTGTATCGATTCAGGAGGAATGTATTTTGAAGATTATTAAGCAATTGTAGGGATAACTGCAATAAATTTTGATTTTTGGAACCAGTCCCGATACTTATTGTAAGGACCCTGTATATAGATAAAATCACGATTTTTCAATATTTAGTTCATTAATCATGTAATTTAGTGTATATTCTGTTAATTCTTGATAATTTAACAAGTTTAGCAATTTATCTAGCTTGGCAATATTTCCATATTGAGGATGACAGAGGTAACATTATTAAAAAATATGGAGCATCTAATGGAATCAAACGGAACGAGAATTTTCTAACTAGCAATTTTTCTAAATGTCGCCTCATAGAACGGCAAATGATTAATTTATCTTTATAAAATGCCTCGGATTAAACAGTTCCATCGTAATTTCCCAGAAATCAACTATAAAACTAAATAAAATACGAAGCGATTCATTAGGAAAATTTATGGTCGGCCAAAATTCGCTGAATATGAGAAGCGTTTTTTCCAGACTATGACAGCGGGTTCTAATAGCACCCGGCGATGTGATGATGAAATGAATTAAGCTCACGGCATTAATTCACTATGGAAAGTAAACACAAGGAAACAGGAACATTTATAGACATTTTAAAATTTTAAAGATTTGAGGTTGTGAGAAGGCAAACAGCTGTCAAAACAATAAAATGTTTATATTTTACATATCACTCGATTCATGAAATAGGATATGCAAGTATGGTTTCAATAAAATGTAAACCATATGTAAAGGTGGGTAACAAACAAGACGCGTAGTCCACGTAGTTACGTATACTAGATAAATGACTCTGACGAGAACCATTTTTAAAGGTTACTAACGTTGACCAACCGGCAACCGTATTTTCAAATGGTTACTTTTTACCATTCCAGCTTTTTATGATTAACTTCAATTTTATTCAATCTTGATAAAAATGATAATCCATAAAGAAACTACACTTGAGGAGTGTATGGCATTATGTGATAATCTATTTTTCATAAAGTCGTAGGAAGGCTTTCAATATATAACGCTGACTAAGAAAAACTTTCTACTTCAGCTTCAACAATCGTTGAAATCGAAGGAAGTTTTCATTAGCTTATTATTTGGAACATTATTTCATCACCTGCATAGGGCATCAAACAAAGTAAGAGCCTGTCTGCCTTTTAAACACCTATTCAGCACAAATATCTTCGTTCTGTCAGTTTCTTACGCTGATATTGCTTACTACTTCTTCCCCAAAATTAAAATTAGAATTGTGTAGATCTTCTGAGTCCAATTCTTTTTTTAAAGGAGTTCAGCAAGGAATGCCTCGTAATGTGTCTAATTAGTTTTCCCGTCCTTCTTCCGAGTGACTTATGCAGATTTCTCTCTTCATAGAGACTCTTTCAAAGAGATAAATTTGTCACTTCGTCAAACGCTATTCGGAGTACGCTTTTCAGGTCCACATATTCGTTATTTACAGTCTTGTACCACAAGGGTCCCGATAGAAAACCCGAATATTACGAAAAAAAACCATAAAAACTCATCCCTCCAAGTTTTCCTCCACAGAATTTTATCTGCCCACACAACTTTATTTGATTTCAAATCCTTCATGCCATTTCTATCTCGCAATTAAGTGTATCTAAAGCGCTTTTCCCACCTACGTCATATTGCCTTCCTTTGTGTAGCCTTCCTCGTCCAGTATCTTCACTATATAGTTCATTTTAGGGATTCTTGCCATCTCTCTTGTATATTATTGGTTTTATTAATAATTTTCCCGACGTTGCTTTGATGATGTCAACTGATTTTCCCTTCTTACTCCCTGACAGTGCTTCCACGTTACAGATCACCAATGTCACTCTTCCTTCTCAAATTTTCAATATGCTCGTGCTTTATTAACCAGAATGCTTCTTTCGTCTTATTAGTATTCTGTCTAAGTTAATTATTTATCTGTTTCTACTTCCATTCTCCAAATCCTTTGTTTTCATTTTCCATTTCCTTCTCTCATCTTTCTTTCTAATCAATTCCTCTGCAATTTAGGGTTTCTCTGTTCTTTTCCTATTTACAGTGCCTATCGTTACGTTTGCGGCTTTCGATATCCCTTTCCTGATATATTATTATTTTTATTCTATTGCATGTCTCGTAGTTCTCACTCATGCGAGTAATTTTCTGCAACCTCCTAGCACTCTTTCCTTTTCTTGCTCATTTATTATGGAGAAAGCCTTTATGTCTTTAGGTTGATTTACAATCAGCAAAATATTTGGCAAACTTAATCGGTACTAGCTCAGCTAAAAGAGTGGGAAAATGAAAGGCTATAAGACAATAGAACCTTGAAAAAGGTCCTTATTTTGTAATCACATACGAATAAAACATAATGCAAATAGAATGGGATAAACAAACATGGAATCGCATGTGATAACACTATGCGATTCTTAAATAAGCGCTCTTTCTCCTCTATTGAATACGAAGTGCCTCGGTTAAACAGATGAGACTTTTCGCAACCAAATACAGAAATATTGGTAAAGAATTTCATTGCAGTCGCATACGGTAAAACCCGCCTACCTCTTCTGAAAAACTTTTGGGCAATCCAATCACATATTATGCCTCCTCTTAAAATCATTTCATAAAACATGGAACTTGTGAAACTAATAAAGGACAATGAGCTTTATTTGAAAAATATTACCAAACTTAAATTTGCAAATATATTGCCTCATTTTGGGGGGGTTACGTCGCAATCGGGGAACAAATAACAATTATTTAAATTAAATTCGTGGTATCCGAAATATTTTTGTAGATTTCCACTCCAAAAATTCCGTTCGCTGTTTGCATTCGCCTCGAAAAAATTGTTTAATGCAAGCATCAACTTGTTCCTGTTGTAATTTAACACTAAGTATCTCAATTTTTCTATAGTAAATTTCCCTAATATTGACTTAAAGATCTCTTTTATAAATAACGTAACATTTGGTGCCTGTTTTGTCCGTTGAAACATACCACAATGAATTTCAAATATGTGTCCATCCTAAACTTACCTAAACCGGTTGAATACCAGTAATAATAATTTAAACTCCTTTTATGCTAATTTACTCGTAAATCGAACAGAAGACCTCTTTAATAAGTAAAGATGTATATGGAAGATCTGTCCCAAAAGTAGTTTGACTTATTTTTTCCCGGATAGACGGACGGACGGGAAGCTATTTTTCTAGCTGGGTTAAAGGAGTGGATTCTTAGGAAAGACTGAAGGCCGGGGGTAGCTGGTTCCCTGCCTTTGTAGAGTGCGGATCGTTCGTTTGCGAAACCTCTATAGCGTGACTTTGTTACGCTCCATCATGAACCGCTAATTGTAAAAGCACAGAACCATCAAATTTAGAGAGAAATTGAGGGAAATCGGGAAAGAGTCATAAATATGCTCCAGGCAGCTTATGGTAACAACGCCGAGGGTAGATCGGGTGTTTTAGTGGCACAAGTTGTTTAAGGAGGGTTAAGAAGATATTGAAGACGCCGAACGTTCAGAACGCCCTTCGGCCACAAAGAGTGACGAAAATCGTCCAAGAAAGGAGAAGTTTTGTTGGACAGGGATCGCAGATTAAGTTTTCGCATGGTTTTCGACTAACTTGGCATCCCTAAAAGTGATGCACATTGATTTATAACCGAAAACATGGGCATGAGAAAGATGCGTGCGAAGTTGGTGCTACGATTGCCATCGGACGAACAAAAGAAATCTCGCACGCGGATCTGCCTACAACTTCTCAACCGTCTGAGTGAGAATACAATTTATCAAGACAATGCCCTACCAGTGGCCTCCCTTTACTCCCACCTAAAAACCGTGTGGTTATCATCACGGCCTGGTGAAAGCGTTACAACAGGCCGTGACGAGGGAGCTTTGCAGCATCCTGGGCGCCGCCATCCAGAAGGCGTGGAAAACACGCTGGTAGCGGTGTGTGGACACAAAAGTGCTACTTCGAATAATTTTGACTGAATATATTAATTCTGGCAAAACATATTTTTAATCGACTCAGTCCTACTACATTTGGGACAGTCCTAGTAGTACTTCTCTTGCGCCTTGTCAGATCGCCAAGAAATTAAATTTAAAATACTATTTAATTTCTATATGAAGAATTTCCACCAAGTGACGCCAGAAACTGTTTCATTCGCCAATAGAGATGTTAAATAAATCATATAAACACAGCCAAAGACGTTCGTATCATCTTGAAGATGGAACTGAGATAATAAGGCCTATGGCATTCGTGCAGGAATCTCATCTGTACATTTGACGTTTACGATACGATCGCTCAGTAGGCCGAGTTTCAATTCTATTCGCTGTATTCCCGAGTACCTTTGAAGGACTCTCAATGAACAAAGGTCAACACAAAGGGTCACGATACAATGACGGAGGGAATGAGGGACGAGCTAGTCGACTTCGATGAGGAGACGTGGGAATGAAGAATGCAATACTTGAATTCGCATCGAGGGTCAAGATGAAGTAAGAGCTAAAGGAATTGAAGGGAAGTTGTACTTAGGTTCTCATTTTACATAATTTATGCAAATCTCAAGGAATGTGTAGTCCAGAATTAATAGTTAAATTCGAACCAAAATGCACCTTTTACACACATTTCTGAAAACTATAATGATATATGATTTCCTGAATTAAAAATTACTATTTTTAATGACTTTAATTAAATGTCATCGAAAGCTACAAAAGTTTTCTACAACTATTTATCAAACATTTTCACGAGCCTAATCAAAAAAATATTTTTTTTTCATCCAAAATTTTTAAAAATTCATCTCTTTCAAATTCGGGAATTTCGTTGGAAAGTTATTTTTTTTGTACATATTCGAAACAACGTTTGCATTAAAACATGTTTTGGCATTGCCTTTAGCAGAAAAGACCATTCATTCACCGTGATCCACTCGGAAAAAATATTAAGTAATAAGAACTGGCTATATGAAGGAAAACAAATTGGCAAAACGAAAACATCGTCAATATATATATTTCTACGAGGAACGGAAATGTAAGGAAACCTTTATTTATTTGTTCTAAAGACAAATACGAGGAAATAGGAAACAGAGAAAAGTTGATCGTGTTACACTTAGTGATAATAGTAAATAGGAACCAGCAAAACAAATGGAAAACAAAGTTTTTGATTCCCGCACCTACAAGTATATTAATTAAGACAATGCTCCACTCTGATGTCAACTCTTTTTTATTTTTAACTCTTACTTCATATAAGTTTTTGAGAAAAGCATATAAATAATTAGGGATACATGTATGCTGATCCCACCCGGTGTTCCCTGCTACATTTAAGACGGTTATGCAGCAGGATTTTGCATCAGTGGAAGTTATTTTATACAATTTGACCACATCTGGAAGCGGGAAATTAGTAAACTAGTGGATGAAAGGTAGAATTATTAAACGGATGTGAAGGATATATGATCGGGATAAAGGAGAAAGGAAAGGATTGAGAAAGGATACTGGCGACGGAGAGACACGATGGCAGGGAAGCATAGGGTGTGGGGTATTTTTATGTGGGGTTGGGAGCTCGATTGGAAGCTGGAGTTAGAGGAAAAGAGAGAGAAGAGATGGGCGTCGAGCGTTTCTTCCTAGGACCGGATGGGGGAAAGGTCACGTACGACATAACTAGCAGGAGGGCCAAAGGATGGAAAGAAGTCTTACGAATGGCCAGGAAGGGTATCTGTTGGGGGCGGGCATGAAGAATGGCACGGATCAAATAAGTACGGGATTGCGGAGTGCAGGACGTAAGGGGCGAAGCAAACCCCAAAACCTGGAGGAGAGATACGGAGAATTTTACGCGAAAACGCATCGCTATAAATGTTTCCTTGATTCATAGGCCACGCAGATAAGCTTTCATGGCGGAAATTCCGCACATGAGCTCTACTTAAAAGTCTATTTTTAAACTAACAAACGAAAGTAAAATTAAATGCAAAAGAAATACGAAACCTTTGATATATTGATACGAAATAGAAAATAATGACACCTATTGAAGAAACACACTCCCCTTTCAAGTTAACTGCTGAAAAATGCAAAGGTATCCAGTATTTTAAACTATGTAGGCCTATTCATCCTCTACTGTCATACTATACTTCGTCCGCCATCTCATGTGGAGGAAATGCTGTTTCAGAAAACAGGATATCCCTCTGATTAACCAGGCAGGAAAGCGCAATAGTTTTCTCAGAAATATAAAAATGCAGTAACATGTACGAGGGTCATCCGGAAAGTAGTACCCGTTCGTGCCGCATGAAGTGCTGACGACGCGAGTAGCCGCTGGACGAGGTCAGATAGCTTCAGTGGCTTGTCTGCCTTCTCTGAGCCAAGTTGCGTGACGCTAGCATTGCCTGTGTTGTTTCTGTGATTGTTTACAATGTTTAAAAAAATTGAGAACGCCGCCAGTTGTGAAGTGAGGGCAGTGATTAAATTCCTCAATGCAAGAAACGTTCGCCCATGTGATATTCATCGCCAATTAAAGGAGGTGTATGGAGACAATGTAATGGACGAGTCGTCTGTTCGGCGGTGGTGTCGCAACTTCAACATGGGGAGGGGGAACACACACGACGATGAGCGTTCGGAGAGACCGTCTGTCATTACAGACCAACTGGTGAGCTCAGTTGACGAATTCGTGAGGAACGATCGGCGCGTCACAATTGATGACATCTGTGAGCATTTTCCCAATGTTTCTCGAACAATTGTTCATGAAATTGTTAAACACCATCTGCATTATGCAAAAATTTGTGCAAGATGGGTCCCTCGCGTATCTCAATGAGCTGGCGGCGAAGGACTATGCAGCAGGAATACAGAAACTTGTCACACGTTATGACAAATGCCTTAATTTGCTTGGAGATTATGTTGAGAAGTAGTTTAAAGTATCCTCTTTCAAATAAAATTTTTTATGTTTGTTAATATTTACTTTTGTGTCTTTATTTCACGAACGGGTACTACTTTCCGGATGACCCTCGTATATAAATTCAAGGAAAAACCATCTGCATTAACTAGTGTTTACAAAATATTTATTGGAAGATTATTTCCATTTCCAAATACCCAGTAATTTTGGGTCCCCTCTTTGTTCTGCTGGATGTTAGCAGTGGAAAGGGTATTTACAATGTGAGCAATCTCTGTAAATTTCTAAACAATGAAAAACTCACCAGGACATCACTAACTAAACCATATTGATTTCCTCGGCCAAAGTAGGAGTCCTTACTATATCAATATAATTATACTGTTTCAATTGTGCATTGCTGATGCAAAATTTTGCCTGACATCTTTTCGGGATTTGCACCATTAAAAAAAATAGATTCATTCCGCTCAAGTCGACGGTCATTTGTGAGACAGCAGAAGGGTCCTTTAGGGTTCTCGAAACACAGCTGAAGGAATGGAGGGACCTAAGAGGAGGCATTCGGCACGATTTAGCAGCGATGAGGGACTGAAGGGCTGAGCGAGGGGAGGGTTTCTGTGCAGAGGGACGCTCGGTCGATGATTTAAGGCTTCGAAACGGAGGTGCACCAAGTTCAGTACGGGATTTTAGAGTTAAGAGGAGGGGTATCAGAAGTCTGTGGAACCTGGAGAGTCTCCCGAAGAAGATCTTTGCGGAGTTCAGAACGGATGCATGAAATAGTTTCGAGCAGTTTGTGTGGGAATATAGGACGAGCCGGGTTTGCCAAAGTGAAGCAATGAGCGGCCTCTCATTGAACGGAGTACTCAGGTGGGCGAGTCTGAATCTACTTCTTCAATTATTAGGGAAGGGATGCTTAATCTAACAGCACGAAGAAGATTCAACTATTAATAGTTATTTTTATATGGTCTCTCAGAGCAGATAGACTAAGTCTTGGAAAAGATGAAGGGTGTGTATGCAAGCAGCTGACAGATGAATAGAATCTATGGAATATCAAAAGAGATGGAAATAATGCTTTGACTGATTTTTCCAGCCACGATCCCGTTTTGTGCCATTTTGAAGGAAATCCAAGTGGAATACGCAGCCCGTCGGACTAGGTGTTAAACTGTAAACCTGTCAATGTTTTTTGTTAAGAATGGGCTCTCACTCTATCCTAAATGGCGCGAATGACCTTATCTGTCTGTCACCTCCCAAGATAACTACTACTAACAATATTTTCGGTAACATCATAGTTGACATTAATAAGATGAGTGATCTCGAAATACCACCAATGTAATACAACGCCTTCATGTCTTAACTGGCGTGTTCTTCTCTGATTTTCTTCCAGAATTGCAAGCCTTGTACTCACTCACCAACAGAACTCACCACCTTTTCTGTTTTTTGTTAGTTCGGATACACTAAGAGTGCTGTTCAAACGCTCGGGCAGTGAAAGAGAATAGAGGACAGAAGGTGGGAGCAAAAAAGAGGGCGGGGCGTGTGGGCGAAGAGTACATGGCCGGGGGCGAATTATGAGTGCTGGGGGATGGCCTTATGAGGAAATAAGGAATTGCGAGCGTTGAGAATGGGACGGGGGAATAGGGTGTAGGGGATAGGGTGTTAAGCTGTTGGATTGGATTAGGCGGGAGGGAGGGAAGGAAGTAAAAGTAATTACGAGAGGAGAAGGCGGGGTCGGTGGGGGTTGGGCTGGAGCGAGGACGTGCTAAGGAGAAGGAGGTGAGAGGCGAGCGAGGAGATAAGGCTTGCGTACCAAGGAGGGCGAGCGGTAGGGTGCCGGAAGAAAAGAAGATCAGAGGTTGATTAGGAGTTCTTAACTCACGCCCTGAATTTTTGATAAAGATTTCACACGAGCGAATTTTGTGGATAAAGCGAAGTGTGTAAATATGAATAACTTCATTACTTGATGGCGTGATTCGCCCGATAATCTTCATGAGAGACCACAGATGAAAGAGTTATACTGCTGGCACTTAGGGAAAGGATCTCCCATCCAAATTTCTCACCGTCGTATCAGTTAACACGCCCGGGAAGATGTGAGATAGCTTAATGAATATAACTTATTCGAAAATATAGCATATATAAATGCATTCAACAAGAAGACCCTCGAAGAATAGTATTAGATATTGATGTTAAACAGACATGATACCTAATTCTTCCTGGAATTATACTTTTAAATAGCTAGAGTTCAATGTTTTCTAAAGTAAAAAAACAGGCAAATGCCTTAACTGAGGGTAAATAAAACAGAGACACATTGTTGCCATTAGTGAAGAAAGGGAAAAATGCTATAATTAGTTGATACAAAAAATATGAAGCTGAACGAATTGATCGAATATACATATTAATGAGAATAAGAATTCGCATAGTTCCTAAAATGAAAAATATAAATGGACTCAAAATTTGGATCAAACTTTCATAAAATGAGTAATGAATTAAGTATGAAAATTCAGAGATACTTAACTGAAAATCTTAGAATTTCCGTAAGAAAATAATTCAGTAACCTCACATTACATATTATTCATTTCTCAAGCCATTGTACGTTAAATACATTTATCTTCCCACGAATAAAAAAATATTTCCCGCGATTAATGTTAAATGCCACATAAAACATTTTTTCATCATAAATATTTCAGAAAGAATAAAATACTATTCTCTATTTTTTTAAATAATATTCGAAAATATTTCTTTTCTTCATAATCCATCGGCCAATTTACGCTATAACATACTTATATAAAGATAGTGTTCATTTTTTTGTTTTACACATTAGTCGAAATAACTAACAGCAGTAGCATAAATGTCGACGAAATATCGCATAATGCATACGCAATCGAAACTGAAATTACACTGGCTTGAGGGACAGAGGCCAAATCGAGTTAGAAAATATAAAAAAAATCCTTTGTCTCGTTTCATTTATCTGGCTCTGAGCCCTATCCCTCAGAGCAAAAGGACGGTTTAGAAACGGATGAACTGGGACCTAGAAATGGGCGGCTATCAGGAGCGGGAGAGTCAGATGGAGCCAAGGTAACAAAGGTTAGGGGAAGTTGGGGGGGGGGTGGGCTGCGTGCAGCGATGGAGGAAAAGATTTAGTTAGAGGAGGAAAAGATGAGAAGACGGGACTGAGGGGGAGGGTTGGAGAGGGGCGGTGAGTAGCGGAAGGAGGAGATCTGATGAAGCTCCTTGGGAGAACAGCGGGGGAGGAGGCGGAGGGAGAAGAGGTAGGAAAAGACGAGAGGGCCCCGGATAGGGTGGCGTTGGTAGAAGAGGGAAGGGGCCAAGTCGACAGTAGTTCCTTAATGATGTCGAGGAGAAACGTCAGCTGCTGGAAGACGACAGCGGAGGAACCAGGATGGAAGTAACAGAGGGAGCTTGGGAGTGGGTGGGAGAAGGGGGCGAAGGTCGAGGGGGGGGGAAGGCATGGGCGGGGAGCGAGGGTTTCGGCGGAAGGAAAGGATGGGAAGGGAGGCAATGGGAGATGAGCGTGGGCAAGTGGACGTGCAGCGTGACGATTGGCACCAAGGAGGGTTTCCGACGTGATTTGGCGATCGCCTAGTGCGGACCAAGAACAACTCACCCCCGGCAGCGGAAGATTCTCAAGATGTGAGTGTGTGTGTGTGGGAGGGAGAGTCACGAGGAAAATGATGGTCTTCTCCTTCGAGTACTTCTGAACTCGAGAATATGAAATTCTTAGGTGGGCATTTATATTCCTAACCTATAATGTGTTCGCAAAAAATCCATAGCGATTAATATAATCGTGCATGAAGAAATAAGGAATGACAATCATCCCACATATTTATGCCCGATATAGACATCCTATCGTTGATCTTCAATGAATTCGTCAACACTCAAAACATTATATTAAACTGTATTCGTAAATATCTTACTCTGAGTACATAATAAGCATTGGGTTTCATGGTCGTCAGCATAGAATTATTAATATCAATTAGTCATAATAACCACTCAAATGCATCTATTTTTTCCTTGATGATGATTTTGCATTGTCCTTAATCTGAATTCGGTCCGGTGTTTGTTTCCATTGGTGAACCTTAAGCTATAGCTTTAACAAAAAATTATCGGAGATAAAATGTGATCGTCCTTGGTCAAATGGAGAAATCAAAAAATACTCTTCAATCAAGGGTTCTTTAATCTAATCCCAACGAAATTTTATTGACCAATCACGGTGGATCCAAAAAGCTAGCATAGGCACCTACTGAAAGTGCTCGTCCCTGGCGAAAACATGGTCCCTGACTACATGATTCATCTTATTATTTACTAAGTGCTCTTTGGCAGAATGATCTGCTCATTTCAATTAACTTTTTATCATAAAAGCAATAAAGCGATGAATATAAAACTGAGCACAAAAGATTTAAGACAAAAATTTAGAATGTATGGAGTTGCATCTTTGCACAGGACATCTCCTAGGACACGAATCCTGATGTGATTTGGAATTCTAAGCAGTTATGTAATGGCAATACTACGGTAACATATTATAAGGATACTCATTGCAGATACTATGAAAAAAATATCTGATAATGATTTCATTATTATAAATTTATTTGCAATAAGAGGTGAAATAAGCTGCCACTCATTTTCAATGTCACTTTAAGGAACCTAGAACCACAATGAACATTGCCCTAAAACTACCCAAATCAGTCAAACATATCGTCTACATATTACAATTAATTATATCAGTTCATTAAAGTGAAACTATTCCATCAGTGACGCATCTTTCTTTAAAACCAATTTTAAAATCTTACCACTTACTTATCATCGGAGTATTCAGGTAAATGGATTTCATCAAACACTTGTAATAGACGAACTTCTTCTAAGGAGATATTGAGTTTTTCTCGGTTCTTTGACACACTTAATTTCGGAATGCGAAGAAGAAAAAGCGCATGAGAAATAATGACTTTGGTTTATCATAGCCTTTATAATAATTAATCAAGCTTTCTTTAGGAAAAACACTGCCCACTAATTAACTAAGTAGAAATACAATCATAAGCCAGAGATGATATGTGCAGTTTCAACAGCTGCATATTCCTTTAAAAAATAGGGTGAGGGAAAAATATATCCATCAAAGACGCAGTCGGCAAGTAAAAGCCAAACGCCGTTTTGCCAAGTGGGTATATTCCCCTCTAATACTCTTCGTGCACTATATGCTTTAGTGCGGAAAATGATTTTTAAATATGAGTATACTCAGTTATTTTTGGAAGTGTTTTGTAAACAGAGGAAAACCATAATAAGATAAAATTCAAACGGAAAAAAGAGGGCACAGAGTAGGTCAAATTGTTTAAAATATTCTGCTCAAACGTAACGAGCGATATTTAATTTGTTGAATACAAAAGAACTCTCAATGATAGAATGAATCCTCTTTTTTGAAGATTTAGGAGGTTTGACAAATAATTAATTTTACAATCAATGACTTACTCTTCGGAAAATATACTTTGAATTGCAACATGATGTCTCAGAGTAACTAAACAAAATTTGTTAAGAATTCTCCCGTTGCATTACTCACTAGCTATTCATTAAATGACTGGAATGTTATGTGAAGAACTAAGTTTCAATATTAACTAGAAAATACACATGCTTCCAATTCACGAAAGAATCTCATCAAAGTCGATTTGAGGAACGCCTCTGATCCGATGCAGCCAAATACTGGAAGACAGCAACGCAAACAATCGCCTTTAGGAGAATAAAGGACACCAGGATATTGACGGGCACGAAGTAATGACGAGAGGATTCCTTCAAAAAGTGGGGATTGGGAAACTAAAGCACAAAAGGAACCTTTGTGGTAGAGCCAAAAAGGAAACAGGAGGGAAAGGATGTGATTAAAAGGGATGGAATAGAAACTTTTGGAGGGGAGAGGAGAGGGCACACGATTGGTGATGGGAAGAAAGGGAGGGGATGGAAAGAGGGACGTGGTGGATGGCAAGGTGGGTTTGGGGAATAAGGTGGCTCGGAACAGCGTGGGGAGAGGTGAATTGGTGGAGTAAACCTATAAAGGGGGGAGGGTGACTTTTTGGAAGTAGGAAAGATGAAACACTGATGCCGACAGGATGGGGGTGGAGGGCGGGGATGGAAGAAGCGCCGACAATGGGGGGGGAAAGTGAGTTAGTTGAGCGGGAGGTGGAGGGTTCGGGAGAAGGGATCAGATGTGGGGGCGAGGCGGCGCACGTGACCCAGAGAGAAATAAGGATGCAAGGAGAAATGTGGGACTGAAAGAATGGAGCGAAGTTGAACGACAAGGATCGGACCAGATGAAAAGATATGATCTAAATGGGAAATGGGATAGAAATGAGGGATAAGAAGAAAGGGCCGTCTTTCTTCTAGTTCCTCCAATCTATCCTTTTTCCCATTATTAAAAAGGGGAACATTAAAAATAAATTCTAGTTAAATTCGTGATATGCCAACAAATTCGTTCCTTAAAAATGACGAATGCAGCTTTTTAAAAGGCTGAAAAATATAATAACATTAATCACTATTGTTTAAATATGTATTCATGACTCTCCTTCTTTTGAATTTGGCGAATGCTTTAAGTTCCACTTATACTTACCACTTTACACACGTCCCTGTGGGTACTTAGTGATATATAATACTTCATATTTCTGAGATGAGAGTGAATTTGCCAATGCATAGAAATTAAAAGAAATTTACTATATTTCTCGCCAATGGCATTCAAATTTGGAAATGACTGAAACATAGACCACAGGAAAATTTTTAATTTTTTGATCAATATGAGGATATTGAATAAAAAGTAGTTCTTTCAGCAACTACTGAAAAGGAAAGTAGATCACTACTTGTCATAGCACCTAATATATAAATGATCAATTGCAAGGATTGAGCATTAAAATCAAAGGGTATTATTTTTCTTTTATTTGAAAGCATAAAACCAATCAAATAATACGTTCAATAAATTACAATATAAAGATATTTAATTAAAAGAAATGCCGTTATATTCGTCGACACTTCTATTTCCAAAAGATCTGGAGTGAAAACACTTTGGGACTGGGCTAATTCTTATATTGGAACAAATTTGGAGTAAAGGGAATGAAGAGAAATTAGTAAACAGCTCTTTACTTTAAATATCACATTTAAGAGCAGTATCGGCAGTCAAAGATCATGGAAAATCTCGGATAACCTACACAATATAATGGAAAATGAGTCACTTTCATCAGCTGTATTTCATTCATAATTCATTTTTCAATCAATACAAAGAGCAAAATAGCAAATATTATTTTGCGATTTGTACTCATCTAATCTTTCGTATATCAACTTAGCTGGTGGTCCGGAAGGTATAAAGTATTTATAGATGAAGGACAGATTCCTAAGGACATCTTCGATCGAACAGTTTACCTCACATTAAGGAGGAATACCGAGTCGGAAAGAAAGTTGATGCAATAGATTGATTAATGGGGAAGCGGAGGTGGGGAATGGATGAAATTGAGGGAGAAGGTCCTGTTCTTAACGAATGGCCGAATGCGAGTGAAGAGTGGTGGGACTAGAGGATGAAAGAGTGAGAGGAATGAGAAGGATTTGGTGGCTAATATGTATACGAAAGAACTTAGCTGTGTGTATACGGGTCGGAAGGTATTCGAACAAATTTACGGCTTTAGGGGAATCAGGATAAAAGGCGAAAGAGTTTGGACGAAGGTATAAAGAAGGAAACGAATTTCCTTACAAACTGAAGTGAGCAAACGCGAAAAGTCCCTTTCCATCACCTCAGTTTATTCAAATCAATTTGATAATTAAAAAGTACATAGCAACTTTCCTCTTTTCTGAAAAAACTCTATTCCACTTTCGTTAAAATTTTTACAATTTCTGTTTCCACCCTCATGTTACGACTTAGCTTCTTATTTTCCACGCTCTTGAACGCCCAATTATGGACAAAAAGATTTTGATGAGTAGAGTTGACGAAGGAATGAAATTAAACGAAGCAGGAAGAGCTCGAAAATTTGTTCATCGTCCAGAGGTTGAGATTTTTGAAGAATTCATTCCAGGCGATACTTCCAGACCATTATATTTTGTTCAGACATCTTTCTACACGTTAAAGATATTTTCACATTCCATATGTTCCAAAGACGACTCTTCTCCAATAATTGGTCATTGCGCCGATTCTCTTCATGCTGGATTCCATGGAGCAAAATGTGAGCGCGATCAGTAAAGCAAAACCTGATTGAGATCAGTTGCTTTTTAGTTAACAATAGAATTATTAATTTTAATAATACACCACTGCTATTACGCAGGAAGGTGCACTTCATTATGGTGCCAATAGAGATCCATATGAAATATTGAAGTCACGGTAAGGTTTTTCCTCGGTGGCTCATGCTTAAATGTTAAAACAAAATAAGATTTTTCTTGAGGTGCCAAGAAGAACTACTTTGGTTTGAATCATCTGCGGTGTGTAGCCAATCTTCCTTCTCCTGTTAGACTCCTGCGCCGCCATTTCAATTCAATACTAATAACTTTATTTCCTGCCAAGTACGAATATGTATGTCGAAGCGAATGCGTCGTACATATTCTCGTAAATGCACTAGTTCAGTAGAATTTTTCGGATTTTCATAAATTTGTTCGCTTCGCAATAAATACGACTCATGGGGGACGAGAGAGGTGCAATGGTGAGAGACAACTCGCGGATGACGGAATAACAATGCGACGACACGCAGTTACGAGACGTCAAAGGATGGGCAACTGTAAGGTGAGACGGATGAGAGGCGGGAGTGGAAAGTGGATGGGGTAGTAGGAAAACACGAGGATGGAATACTGGGAAGAAGAAAGAGGAGGTGGAGGGTGGAGAAGGGGATAAGAATCCTTATGTTGCTTCGTATAGGGTTGCCATTATTAAAAAGAAAGGAGTGCGAGAGGAGACATGTCTTAAGGCAGTGGATGAAAGAAGAGAAGGGAATTTCGGCAAGGCAAGAAAGAAGACGTGGGGGAGTTTAAAGGGTGGTTCCGTGGGAGGAGGGTATGGGTTGGGTTTGGGAGACAGAAGTTGTTTGAGGATAGAATGGCTGGTTGGAGGAATGAGTGAAATGACGTGTTCCAGGGAGACGTGGAAGACTGAGGACGGAGGGAGGAAGTTGGGCTGGGTTAGAAGGAAGAACATTGGGATAGCAGTTGGAAGAAAGGTGTGTGTGTATGGGGGATGGGGGATTATGCACTTATATGAGCGGAGGAGCTGTGGGCTAGATACAGGTCGAGTATGGTTGAGGGGGAAAAGCCACTTTAGGATTGGGCCGGGTGAGACGGACCGTTCGGTCGTGGGAGGGAACCCTCAGGGACGGCACGGATCCCATTTCTGAAGCTTATCGTTTTCGTTTGGTAGGTATCCTGTACATGTCTGCACTTATCACTCTCCAACTCATGGGAAAACTGTACCCAAGGTATTCGATTTACCCCGGCGATATAGACAGGGAGTTTGGAATCGAAACGGGTGCAGAAGGGGCCGTCATCCCTGGGCATATAGATACCAGTGTCGGATCAGTAGGGTATAATGCTCAAGATCCATCCACAAGATATGATCAGTTGAAAATGCTGAAGGTTTTACAATGTCACATCTGCCCTATGTTTTCTTCTGTTTTCTGTGTTTTCTTCCCTTCTAAAATGTTCTCATTCAATCAAAACAATTAAGTTCAACGTCAATGGAGTATATTTGTTGTAGCTATCATGCTTCGAAAACTCACGGGGACGATTAAAATTCAAATAATTAAGAGAGATAGCTCTGTGATAACAACACCCCATGCTTGCGAACCACGACCATGACTGACAGTATTGTACCGTTAAAATCAAATGTTTTCTACGCGATTTATCATCTCAGAAGAAAATCATGTTCTTTCTGATGGCAATCACCTTTCACTTGAGAGAAACATGCCATTACTAAGTCTTTAAGTACCCATGAGACGACAAAAATTAGAACAAAAGTTTTTGAGTAAACAGAAATATAGCAATTGAGTCAAGTCCACTAGGCTTTTGGCCTAGACCATTCTGGTCAAGTCAAAGGATAACCGTTAACAGCTTTCTTCAAGGCTGAGAATCAATTTAAAGGAGGAGTTAAATACTAGTAGGAGTTAACTAAATACATCTAATAATATTGGTCTATTTTTAACTAGTTTTAATAAGACTACCTAATTAATTTTTACATCTACGTAAACATCAAGCGTCGGCATTTGGAAAATCCTTAAATAAATATTTTTTTTAGTATATTGGTATAAGTTCCATAAATCAATGTTCCAAAGCTTTCAAATGATTGAATTTGTGTCAGAAATCAGCGATTGACTTTATTCATCTAAGATTATACGAGCACAAACGATGCTTTTTCATGCTACTTTTTGTAAATCCTGAGATATTTCGAAAGAAAATGTCTTAATTTGCCGCACAGTTTCCGCTACCTCGCGAATGAATGAAATGAATGAACGAAAATCTCGATAGAAAAAAGTTGGCATAGAGCAAACATCGAAACGAAAAACGGGTCAAAAAGAAATGGAAGATAAACAAAAAATGATTAATTCATTCGGATGGAAAAGTTTATAAGCAATCAAAACTGACGAACATGAATAGGTTATCCAGGAGCTTTGATCTTACGCATTAAACTGAATTGTAAATTTAAACAATTTAGACAGATGACAGGTATTGAATGTTCATGTTTAAATGAGAGCTCCTCCTAATTATCTAAATCCAATTACGCACTTTCCAAACCAGATTACACGTCCAGAGAAGAAAAAATGCATACAAAATTGATGATGTAGATAAGACTAAAGTAGACACATGAATATTTATTAAAAAAGAATAATTTCCTACATACATGGGATCAAAAGACATTCAAAGTACTCCAACGATAAAAAAATTTATTTAAGTATTGGTAAATTTCAAAAGGAAGATTAAGCTGATTTTTCGAGAAACGTTCTCGCAGGAAATACCGTACTATTTACGTAAAAATTGAAAATGATTAATTACCAAGGAAATATTATTGATTGATCTAAAAAGCAATCTTAAAGAAAGAAAATTAGGAAAAAACAAATTTCTATGGTTAAAATAGTTTTTCGAAAAAACTCACTATTATGTCAAATATTTCAAATCATACAAAACTTTTAAGCACCTAAGTTTGGGCTAACATAATTATTTCCAAATGTATATCGAGATTTGGTCATTTTATTTATTACCAAAACATGTTAGCCAAGCTTTCATTTAATTCGTCACTTAATGCCGAGTTTGAAATAAAGGCAAGATGGGGGAGGGTTCGCGATTGCAAAGGTTTATTGATAAGAAAGTAAATTACAGAAAATTCAAAGGGCAAAGACGGAACGAGCTACTTAAAAGGGAAACAGTACGTGGAGATAAGAACGGTGAGGGAAAGACGTCCCACTGGGAGAGAGATGAAGTGCCTATTAAGGGTTGAGGCGAGTGAGTGAAGAACGACGAAATATCCCAAAGGCGTCTTGATTTGGAATGTTACAAAACACAATCCGAAGTAACAAAAATAAAAAAAAGGGTTAAGCAAAATAATGGGACCGAAAGGAGAGAAGGAGAGCTGTCTGCTAGGCTGTGTGGGAAGAGAAGATCAAAAGGAAACGTGGCACCCCACTGTTTTGTAGGATCCACAGGAAAAAATACATCAAAATAAAAGCAAGAAATACGACTGATAAATGAAATTTTAAGCGACATCCGAGGGCCGCTTATGGGAGGGAATTGTGCGCTTGGGCGTAAAAGAGCGGCAGAACAAATGCTTCGGGGTTGGGAGAGCGATGCTCGTTGGGCCAACCACATGTGTAACACGTCTGGGGGCCCTGGGAGGCGGGGAATCCTAGCGGGGTGGGGGGGGGAGAAAAGAAGAAGCTGCCGTCCTAGCCACCCAGGGTTTACTAAATGAGGGCAAGGGGGACGCAGTGACACATTATTGCCATGGAAGGTTACGGGCAATTCATGGGGAAGCCCGGGAAACAGGACGATAACAAATATGAAAATATGTCAGTTGACACTTAAAGAGACACCTGTAGTCATGATGGGGAGTCAATTCGAAAGTTGATGCTGAAGTATTATTGTTACTATCAATTCCTTCCCTCCGGTTCCGGTTCGTATAGGTAAAGTGTATCCCACTACTGACTAAAAATAGGCATTTTTTTTAATTCAAACAGAACTTTGATGGAGCATTCAGAAAATGAAGAATCAGAACTACATGGGTTTTCGGAAGTAACGAGTATATTTCAACGCAACCAAGAACAAATAGCGACAGATATATTCAGGCGAAATATAACGGCTAAGTAAACTGCAGTAGTAAATAAGATGCGGTGGGCGAGGAAATCTGTAAGGTCTGGGGTCTGAATCATATACCAGTCTAGTAAATATACATGTATGCGGGGAAAATATTGGATCAGTAACTGAATCTAAGAATACGTTATACTGGTTGTCAATACCCTGTTTTATGCGGTATCTTATTCTCAGAAAAGCAATCCATGCAATTCCTTCTACTACAATAAGTTAGTCAAATAATAACAGAAAATGTGCTACTTCCGTGGGTGAGCCTAACCCATGATATTAGAGTTCATTGTTTACCATATAGGTTCTTCGAGATGATAATTATTGCTGGTGTCACACAACCTAAAAGAGACCACTGAAAAAGCGGAATATATACGAATTAGGAAAACATTCTACTAAACGGTGCTTGAAAACATACAACCAGTCAACGGACTTCGTGCCCAAGTGCACAATAAGAGATTTAATAAATTATAGCGGTTATTGGGTAGAATATATTTGAAAGAGTTGAAAATTTCACACTGAACCCATAATTACTTCATTCTCTCACGGCAGCGGGTAATAATTATTGAGCAGTCTGCTAATTCGGATGAGAAAAAAATTATTTCCCTCAGCACCTGAACGACATGTTGGACTCATAGATATCGTGCGCCAGAAAGTTACCCACGATTTCATTCATTCTCACTCCGCAATGAAAAAATTGCTTTACTTTTACACGAATCCGTTAACCAAGAGAATACAGGAATACATTTGACCTTTTCCACAACCATTCGAGGCGGAGGTGGAAAAGGAAGGAATACTCCCTCCCTTCCTACACGTGAGCAAAGTTTTCCAAACGTTGAACGCCATCTACCGTATCGGGCGAATGTGCATTTCCAGGATAAGGCGTGGACCGCGGCGCGAACTCCCCTAATTGGAGCACCTCCCAGCACTTGGTGGGCTGGGGTAAGTGCCCCTCCCAACCATCCACCTCCACCGATCCCGCGACGGACTTCACTGCTAAGTGCCCGAGGCGGTTGAGCGCCAGGGACGGGAGTGTTTTGGAAGTGACGCAAGGAGTGCGTGCGAGGTCAACGGTTAATTAAACGGGAAGCAAGGATGATCGGTGGAGGTGGAATCGTAGGTGACGGAAAGAAGTTTTCACAATTTAATGCTCCTTAGGGAAAGTTGGAAGAATTGTTTTCGGGGAAATGACGTGCGACTGTTTATCAAGGGATACCAGAACTCGATACACTGGTTCATTGCGGTCGGACTGGAAGTGGGCACTTGAAACAGATGATTTCCGGCGAAGGAAACCCAACGTCAAACAAAGCACTCTATGCGAACGGGGTTAGAGTGGTTTGCATCGCGCATTGCCGTTCCGCACAGGTTACGCGGACGGTTCCGTACAACGTACTTCGAAGCGTTTGCGGTTAATGTAAGTATTAATGTCAGTCTGATTTCTCTAGAAAACTACACTAAATTTACATTTGAAATTTAAAATATCATTCCTATTGGCAATATGCTTTAATACGTTGATTGTAACGAGGGTAAATTGCCATTAAAACTATCAAAATTACAGGTTAATAAATCCTTTAAAAACAAATCACCTTTATTAAATTTTAAATAATACTGCAACAAATTTCAGATAAAATAATTTTTAAATCCAATGACCTCCAATAAGGCACATTATTCCGTCTTATATTCCACCGTCAACTCGAACGTTTTCATGCTAATCATATATTTAGATGCAAATGATATCCTCGGAATGTAGTATAGAAACATGATGATGAAGGGAACATTTAAAAAAAGTTTGATGAAAATATACAATTACGCCTATTATAGCAAATATTTTTAAAAAGTTGATTACTATATTTTTACCACGTTCTCTGCCATATACGAAAAATCGCGAATCATAACAAAGCTGTCACCAAAATAGTACCAGTGATAAATTTATTACTAATCACTATGAACTCACGCACGTCATCTTTGCATAAATTAGGTGCAAAAGGACGACCACAACCGAAGCAACGAGGTACAACATCCACCTCTTCTTAACGAAAAATATTTGTGAATTTACATGCCATCGTAATTAAACAGCGATTGCCACAATTCTGGCGAATATTTGACCACAAAAGGGAGAAAGAGAAGGAGAAGGACAAGTTGTTAAAGGACAGAAGTGGAAGCGAACAAGAAGAGTGCATGAGGAAGAGAGACCGTGATAAAAGTAGGGGGGAATGGCCTGAGAGGGTGGGTGGGAGTAAAAATCAACTCGGCTGAGATATGCGTGGGAGCGATTGGGAAGTCTAGAGTCTGTTAAAGCGCGTCGGCTTCTCCTTTGCTACTTAAAGACGACAGGAATACGAATGAGGAACTCTTGCCGGCATTCCAGCGTACCCCTCAACGCTCAGCCCCCGCCCCGATTCCCTGTCGCCCTCCTCATCCCTGCCTCCCACACGACTCCCCATCCTCCACGTCACCTCAACGCAGTCGACAAAAGGCAAACTCGGTAGAGAAGCAAAGAATAGAGGTTTGGAAGAGACGGCGTGGCCCTAAGAGCTAGAAGAATAGTAAGACAGGAGGAATGGAACCACGCCAAAGAACTTGGTGAGCAAGTAGTAAGTAAAGGCTAGGTATTCAAAGACGATTCGGTTGCCAGAGTTCTTCCTTAATAATTCCATGACGTTCCATTGAGTGAACAGGTAGATATACACCTTCGGTGAGAAATAACATTTCCTCTAGGAAACTACAAACAGACGAATTAAAACTGCTGACACATTAGCACTATAACCAGTTGGAAAAAGAACTACATTCTAATAATGATATCGATTCTAAGTACGCTAAAAACTGGTGCACTAACAACTTATATCGTGAGTATCGCTAACAGTTTAGTTAGGGATTTCGCGTCCAGGAGTCTTACATTGTTTGTAATTTCCTCTCCTGTCGTGGTTCAATGGCGATTATTAGAATCCAATGTTGCATAATGATAGCAAATGACTCAATAAATTGAATGCCGTCTAACAAGTACAACAACGAAGAAACAAAAATATTACAAACATAAAAGCATTAGGATTTAATGCCATTGCGGTATAATTATTGGGAGAACAAAAGACACGGAAGAAGAATAAATTATTCCCTGAATGAAAAGCAAGCCTCAAATCATGGTCGATATATTTTTCTCTAAATCCCTCGACTTCCAGATCAACTCAAATACTGTCCAATACCAACATCATGTTTGGACTATCCAAAGGCAAATAGATCGATCGTTTAACCTTAAATGAATTAGAGTCGCTTATCTAAAGGCATCTATATTTATCATTCATCGTCTACCAAGGAAATAACCCTTAGAAGATTATTCCTTGGACGTTATTCCTACGTCTGTTTTCGGAAAACAGCTTCCTACACAATTCATATTTTTTCTTTGTAATAGCCATACATTACTAAATTAATAAGGTACAATGAACACCTGGCTGCTAAAGCAAGAAGCTACCGATAAATGAGTTAGTACTCACATTCTTCCTTAATCATAAGAAAAATTAAGCTTATATCGCTTTCTGGTAACCCCTTAAACATATACTCAAAACAATTGCGACTTTCGTATAATAAACAAGTATTTTTTCCGAGAGCTACCCGAGAGAATTTACATGTTTTGTTACGATTTGAAACGCCAAACTTCAAATGTGCAATGGAGAAAAGATGTCTTTGGAGCACTAACGGCAATATTCTTAAAGGAAGAAATAGCGCACGAGGTTTATGTTTTCTGGAGGGGGAATGAGATTCACCTAACAAAAGGCTGACGATAGAGCTTTAACAGTGTGGGAGAGTTAAGAAATCTTATCTGGGTTGGCATTGCGATAAGGAAAGAGAGGAGTTTGGACATGGTGAAATCTAGAACTGAAGTTATCAATTAAAAAGAGAAGGTAGTGCATACATCATATAAGACATTCCGTAAGTTAAAAATATAAAGAAACTGGATGAGTAGGCATTGTCTAATTAACATTTCACAAAAAAAGATCGCTCTATTCCAAAAATTAAGATGTATTCACGGCCATTATTTCACTATTTCGTAGGATCATTAGCAGTGGATGATGCCACAAAGAGGTGAGACGAGGTGAGAGGTCGCGGAAACTGAAAATACATATTAAGTCGTGGAGCTGGAGTGGTTTTATTAGTATGTACGATAAAGAAACGTCCACAAAGTAATAGTTTAAAGTTTCATGTATCAAACTTTTATCATTTCCCAAAGGAATATTTGAACACGATCAAGAACTTCCATTTTTAATCGTCATATTATCACCAGCCCTTAGAAACTACTTAATATAACTTACGTCTTCCACGCTTAGAAAGTAGGATGAAGATTGAAATAATGGTAAAACGCTCACAGATAAAACGAGAACCTTCTAGAAAACCAAGGAAGAAATAAAATAAAGAGAGATACAAGAAAGAAAAAATGGGTTGAATATAAGGATGGTAATTCTGGATTTCTAATCACGCATGTGTGCTCCGAATTCTCGATGATGCACAAAAGAAAACGCCCGATATGATTATTCCTAAGAAAAAAATAAAGGAACGGAGTTTTTATGAACCCAATAACGGAGACCAAAGTCTTACAAATCAATGTTTCATTTATATTTTAAAAGAGCGATCTACAAATCAGGCGATTGAGGTGAAATGGGCGAAGGCGGGAAGTCTGTCTTTCCTTTTATATTTCTTTCCGTCGGAGTGAGATATGAGTAGCTAAGCTAATACATGCACATCCATCACAAAGGGACGGTTTATTTAATGAATGCTAAATTTTTCCTCTTTCAAACATTTTTAAGACCTATGATTAAGTTCCCGGCAAAATTCAAAAGTCATTATATTGCGGGCAGAGCATCATATTAATGGATTCAAGTACACAACGTTTTTAATCCATTAATCAAAGGATTCGAATTGCAGATTCACGGACGCGATTCTTTCCCTCTCATAAAATGAGAATGTATTTCCTTTATTCAGCGAAAATGAAAAAAATTACATGTCTACTGCTCAATCTAACAGAATAAATAAGAGTAAAATAAACCATAACTTATATCTTAATGCACATAATAATTCCCACGTGCGTTATGCGTTCATTATCCGGTTATTTTTTATGCTCTTACTTCATACGTACGGTGAAAACAGTCACAAGTTATAATTATATAAGTTTTCAAACTTAAAAACTTAGCGAGTCAAGTACCAAATTTATTCGCAGATTTTAAAGAATAGTGTAAAGACGCAACTACCTAAAACTTCCAATAAAATTCAATGTCATATTGAAACCTTTGTCAAACATCTCAACGGCTGCAATACTATAGCCAGAATTCGCCACTGACTTTGAATCATGATTTAAAAGACTGACCGTGAGTTGATTTAATTCTATTCCAGTCACTGTTTAAAATACAATAATATTCACAATCGACAGTTATCGAATAAAGGTTGATATTAAAAGGTTATTTCAAAATGATACTCATATTGGACACCAGAATGAATAATGATATGAATAATTTGAGCGTCAAAATTAATCACGAAATATAATTGAAGGGTAATGATAGGGTGTTAATTTTTATTACTCAAACATATACCGTAGGCCATCAAAGGAGCCTGAGCACATATTTTAAATTTCAAATAGACTATGAAATCACAGGCCGATTCGGCAAGTTGTTCAAAAGAAGATATATGACAGATAAAAATACAAAAAGAACCTGTGAAAAAGCAACACTCGGAGGCACGCCACTAAGTAAGCGGAAAGGTTAGTAGGTACTCCGCCTATAAATTAACCACGAACTGAATAGTTGAAGCCTTAACATTCTGGGCCCATTTTCCCATTATAATCTAGATTCATAGTCCATTAAGATCTATTATGCCAGAATAGTGACGCCGTGAAAAAAAAACATGACTATTTCTAACGAAGACAGAAGGTAGTACATACAGTATATCAATAAAAAAACAGCCACTGTCCAAACACATTTGTTTTAAAGGAAAGTAATGAAAATGCTAAGGAGAAATTAACAGTATTATTAAAACTTCAATTTAAGTTAAACCCTTGCCCTTGAAACTGGTTGACAGAGAAAAAATTGATTTTGCACATTATATCGTATTTAAGTTCCCTAACAATTACAACGAGGCTTACATCATTACATTTGTACTCTATTAAAATATTTTCCTTTCACATGCACTTGCGGAAGTTCAGTTAATTTTTGCAAAAGGTATAGCGAATATCTCTGTTTTTCCAGAAATAATACTTGATATAAACAGCATGTAATACGTATAACCAAACCTAATCCATTCTACATAAAACCTTTTTCCCCGTATTTTTACCCCTACATGCTCCCGTAGAGGATCGCATAGTATAAACCACGGGTATGTTAATGTAGAATTCCTTTAAATTGGTACCCCAAGTAAAGGTCAGTTGGCTCGCAGAACAGGCATGCATTCAGGAACGTAATGCATTGATTTAATCTCCATCATTTCTTATCGATTCACAGTTTTAATAGCGAATTTAACGGAAAATATATTTAAAAGAATTTTATTAAATATGATTATTCATAGTAGGCACATGGTCCAGGAATTAAAAATGTTCAATAGTAAAGAAAATTACTCATTTCATGAACGATTTGTATTTAAATGACTGTTTCTTTATAAACCAAATTTGCGTTACAAGAGCAAAGCGATAAAGTTGTATAGGTACAGTCATGCATTTTAATATCACATTGAGAAAATCAACATACAATAAATATAGGCTGCTAGTATTTTCTTTATTCTATATTCATGGTAACTATTAGATAGAATAAATAAATGAGTCCTCTACCCAGATGAAATAATATAATGACAATTTATTAAGTGTGATATTTGTCCATATCATCGATTAGAAGTTTTCAAAATGTAGGGAATTCCTCCAATCACCATAATCATCAATTATCCACAATCGTCATATATTTCAGCAACAAAATTTCGATTAACCACCTCTCATTACTGAATAATTTCCATGCCAAATTTCAATTTACTTCTGTCATTATGGTCATCAATTGTTAATGATATTTCCCCGTAAGTTAATATTGGTGAAAAATAATTTTATACAAACGTCAATTACGTTTAAGGGTCTATCAGGACAGGGAGCATCAAATTAATGTTGTTTTCCTCCAATGTCTCTGAGACTAAAACCGTTGAGTTTAATCGCATTAAAAATTAACTTTAATTAAATATACGCTTATTTCAAAACAGAAAAAATCTCATGTGAATACTCTTAAACAATTTATTTTACAAGAGACTTTGTTATTGCGAGATTTAGACCTTTCAGTCGATTCTTTCATATAACCCCTAAACATTAAACTGATGACAATTACAAAAAATCAAGCTCTGGGCGAAGGAAAAGCCACCTAGGCTGGAATAGAACCATAGACCTGGCTTTGGTTAGCAGGCCAGGACGTAACACCGCCGCCAAGGGGGCCGACAAAACATTTGAGGAATTTCTACTGTCATTCCATTGTATGATACGATATATACATGTTCATTAATGAAGCCTATTCTCATAAAGTTACATTTTCTCTAGATAGCTTGATAAATCCTAATTAAAATAGTTGCTCTTTACTAATGACTACGCAATTTATATCCACCACTGCACACCGTGATGAGCATAAGATTACCCATTCTAAGGAGAGCCATCAAATCTGATAGATAGCGCTCCTGGGATAACGAGATCCTATCGGAAAAACTAAAACATTTATCTGTGATCACACTGTCTGTAAGAGCAATTATCATTCCCTAATTTTCTTAGTTAGAATTTCAGCTATAGTATGTGTTTTAATTGATCTTAGGTTTGTTTACGACGATTTATTTTCACTCTAAAACCGACACTTCGTGATTCCTCTCCCTATCTTATATCCGTCCGTTTTTCTTTTCCTCCCACGCCTTCGGCGCTCTCATTTCGCCGATCGAATCCCAGCTCCTACACTCCCTCGCTAGTTCGTCTTCATTTGTCTCGCTGCTTTATCGCACGTTATCTTTCCACCCCCCTCTCGCATTGAACCACAAATTCAGCCCAACTCTGCCCTCTCACCCAACCTCCTCCCTCCCACTCTCTCGAAATAAAAAGAAATCCCTAATCTCAACGAACCGCAATTTTTTTCCCCTCGCGCGACCTCGAAAAAATTCCGAGTTCGCCTCTTAGTCCCCTCTCCACCTCCCCATCGCCGGGACATTTTTCAATAGCTTTTTGCTTTTATTATTAATTTTTCCCGCGTCACTAACCCTCCACTTCCCCACTTCACCTTCTCCCATCCACGTACCTTTTCACCCTCTCACTCTCACACTCTCCCAGGGGTCTCTACCATGGGGAGGGGATCCCTCGGTGAAATGCGCGACTCGCGTGGTGAATGTTTTCCGTCGTTATGGTGACGCACACGGCCAAGCCTCTGGAAAATTACTCCATCCAAAATCGGGGTTTAACTCCCACCACGCACCGTGACGTGTATATTGCGCGAAAGTCGGCGTTAACGGATGACTTATGCGTGTAATGGGCGTGTTTTCCACGAGTTCCAGGGATGGATTTCACAAGCAGTTAGAAATAGAATTTTTTTCTGACAATATGTTTTTGCTTTATAGAATTCAGCATTAAAAACAGACATGAAGAGTCCTTTTTTTAACAATGGAAAATTTTACAGGACGACTTTGATTTCAATGAAAGTTTAGATATGTGTCAGGATTAATCAATGTGCATTCCTCAAAAAATCAATTGATTTATTGTGCACCCACTTGAAAATTATATTCCATAAAATTAAAAGCAATTTTATTTTTGGGACAAAAATTCTAGCCATGAAGTGAGCAGTATAATGGCTAAGTACTCGGGAAAACACAATTATGTTTCCTCGGGATTTCTTTCTCAAATACGTTTTCTAGCATGGTTACAGTATAGCAGATACATTGTTTGGGGCATTATTTCACGTTATGCTTCAATTAAAACAGAATTTTAATACACACATATGCAAATATATGTACACGTAAAATTCACACATCATGGCTGGGGGGGGGGGGGGGGCAGTTCCTTTCCCTGTGACCGTTATGGTTTCCCAGGATATCTGGTAGCCAAAAATCCCATAGCTTGGGTGGAGCTGCAGGTGCCCAGAGAATCGAACCCAGGACCGTCCAGTTAGTAGTCCAACGCTCTACCCCCTGGACTACCGCGACCCACACACACACACACACACACACACACACACACACACATATATATATATATATATATATATATATATTTATTTATTTATTTATTTATTTATTTATATAGAAATAAATTAATTGACGTACAACGTTTATGGGAGAAGAACGTTGATTGCATCTTTTCACTCCTATTCATATATATTCTTTCGGTAAAGATTTAAAAAAATTATGTTTTTATCCATGAATTAATTCCCGTAAATTGGACCGCATTTCATTTTTGTTCTTCAGTGGCGGAGAGAACTATTTTCACACCCAATAAATTCTTAAGCAAAAAGGATTCAATCGGAACTCCTGAAATAAGAAAGGCGAACAAAATAATTACTCCCTAAACCGTGAGGGATTGTTTCGTGCGGATCAAAAATTGCTTGAATTTTCTGAAGTGCCTTCGAGATTTATTAAAGTCACAAGAATCCTTTCATCCCTCGCGAAGATAACTATGGGGAATGGGTTGAGGCAGAGGCACCATATTCGGCAGTAGTGAACCTTCGGAAAAAAAGAGAAAGAAAGCAACTTCTTTCTCGCACAATGCCGAACAAACTCGAGGGACACGGAAGGTGACCTTTGCCTTTCGCATATTTACATGTTACTTTCATCCTTGCCTTCTTCTTTCCTCCCTCTAACCCCGTCCTGCCGTCCCCATCCCATCCCTCCGCACCATCGCCCCATTTCCAACACCTTTACCCTTACCCCACTCCCTGTCCCCCTTCATACACCCGCCCGCTTCCCCCACCCACACACACACACACAGGCACACCCTACTCGTCCTTTCTGCTGCTTCGCTTTACCCCCGAGGGGCGGCGCGCACTCCTGCCTTCATTTGTTTTGGCTTGGCAACAGCGCAGCGACGCCTTCACGTTTACACCGAGATTGATCGCATCTCGGCGGGGGAGGGAGAGAGAGGCTCGGGGAGGGTCCGCCTTCCACGGCGTTCCCTCTTCGCTCCACATCCCGGAGGTGAAGAATTTGAGGAGAGGAAGCACAGAAAAACGGGGGTAAAGGAAAGGAAGAAAAGACAGTGGGGAGAAAGTCGGTGGAGTGATGGGCCCGTAAACAAAAGAGATGCGAAAAAACGGTCCGCTGAACTAGCGGAGGGCGAGATTAACGTTGTAGGAGGTTGAGGGTGGGGGAGAATTAAATAATTGGGAATGGGGAGGTTAAGGGATCGAAGAATCAACAGAGCGTAAGCCTCTGCCCTCCCGTCTTGGGTAAATAAGCTCGAATGTCTGCGGAAGGCGCTCAGAAGTCATCCATACTGGTTGGGCGAAAGCGCGACAATCACAGAAATCACAAGAATTCCTTTCAATTTACCCGCGATATTTTCTTCATGGGGGAATTATTTTTGGTTCCATTTAATGCCAGTTTTACAACTAAGCGGGAGTAACGGGAATGATTTTTCTCTAAAATGTGAAGAAGAACCCAGAAACTATTTGGATTAGGTGTGGCATCAACGTTCCGGAGTCCCACCCCTCCCTAATTCAAGCAGTAAGTTTCAAAAAACTCGTCATCATATAACTCTTAAAGATACCATGAAGGTGAAAGGAACAAATCACGTTACTAGCAAGGAAAATATGACCACTATTATAATTTTGATTAGCATTATGTAGTCCGCAGTATGAGAGCGAGGGTTGTACTTTAAGCGAAAGTGCAACCTTGGCACTAATCCGAGGGACCCGTTCAAAGATTACTCGAGGACAAATACTTCTCATTGGTTTAAAAGACAGAAGTTCATTAGTAATAATTACCTCGGTGAAATAACACTTCGATATATACGTGCATGAGCAGAGGAAGAAAAATATTTTCACTTAGCGACGGTGCATGAGAAGGAGCTGGGAGTCGTACTCCGGAAAATGAGTTCATCTTTGATCGAACAGACGGCTGACTTGCAGCGCTACTTTAATGCATTCCCTTTCCCTCGGCCTCCTATCTGGCCGATTAATCGTATAACATACACTCTAGCTCTCACAGACACACACTAATTGGCGCAACGTATCACAAACACAGCAGGGAAGACAATAACAAGTGACACGTGTTTTCCACTGCCACCGGCTCATGTCATATGAATGAAACACGCCATTCACCATTTTTCAAGGTTGTACCAGAGCAGTGTCCACATGCTTGGTCAATTGAGTGTCGACTCAAGGTAATTGTAAAGAATGAATTGGTGAATTTTCATGTTACCTGGCTCTTTTCTTGCTTCTAAATTATTAATGTGGATCGTGGTTCAGTTCGTATTTGATTATGTCCATAAAGAACGTACAGACAACATCCTTTGGTTCTATGATACCGAAGTTTCACAACCACTGCTGAAATAAGAGTAGGTTTCCGTCGGAAATAATAATATACCACATTTTTGATTTTCATGTAACCCAAATTGATGTCTCCCCGTTGCATATTAATTGGTAACTTGAACCAATAATCTTGTTTTATTTGAAACCATTACATGTTATATTATAATGTAAATGACTTACGAACTATCTATACAAACAGCATAATTGAAAGACATGCAATGAAAACTTAACTTTCCAACTTACCTGTCGGGAAAACTTAAACTAAATATTATAGATTTGAACCTACATCCCTTTGAGTAATGGATTCAACTTATTCTTTACTAGGAGCCTGCTGGATACGGATAAATGGCCGCATTTAATGTTTAATTTTACCAGAGAATGAATCATGAAACACAAAATGATGTAGTGGCCCTGTAGAAAGAACTTTTAGCTAGGAATATAAAGTTTTCGGATTCAAACCCGGATGATGCCTCAAGACACCCAATTAATTATTCAATTAGGATATATTTCGGGAAAACAGCAAGCGGAACAGTGAAAGTAACTGGACCCCTTACACGATGTGAGAATTTTACACTCCGAAGGGCTCAGTAGGAGTTAAATCCTTATCTGATCTAGTAAACCAATCTAAGGGTGGAATACTGGGGTTTGAAGGCTAAAATATAATGAGCAGTTCATGAAACTCTCCAACTTAGAGTTCCTTTAAGACGCTTATTCCATCGGTATTAATGAGGTAAGATTAAATCAATATTTAGCTGGAAATACTTAGATTTTCGGAACTAACGTATATCAACTATTTGAGGTGAGGTTCTCAAAGTTCTCTTCACAATTATCATTAATTGGCCATGTAACGAATGTTAAATGGGTATAGATATAGCCTCCTGGAATTGAGCAGGTTAACTTTTGTTTCCAAAAGTCAAAATGCATGGGTTTTGGGAAATTAGAACTTCACGGCTATTGTTTCTTTCATTTTTAAGACGGGTATTTATGACTATTTAAAGTTAGATAAATTTGTAGAGATAATGAATTAGTTATATATATATATATATATATATATATATATATATATATATATATATATATATATATATATATATATATATATAATACTAGTTCATGGATTTTGTGGTTTGTTATTCAGGGGTGAACTGTAGTGTGTGGTTCCATGGTTCAATGAAAAACTTCGTAAATCCGATCGATTGCTACTTACGTATGAGAGAGATTGAAGTAAATGGGTTAATTATTGCTTTTCATTCATTACGAATGATTTTTTAAAAAAGGTCGCAGAAATATTTCCTATTTCAGTTTTAACTTAAACGAAGCTCCTTTAATGTTATATAGGATATCTAATTTTATGCTTAAGCGGTTAAAATATAGGTAATTGAATTTTCTCACGAGGAATAATTTAACTGGCATTAAATAACGTTTATACAGTCTATAAAAGGCGAAAAAAATAATGAACTCCCTTTACATTTAGAATAAAAAAGGACTTTCGATGTCTGTTTCACTTTTGGATGCTGCTTCATGTCTTAGGATGTTGAGCTAGAGAACAGAGTTCATAATTCTCCGTATAGAGAATACAATGAGAATTTATTCTCCTCTAGCTCGTTTTTCCTAATAAAATACTCAACGTTCTTCGAAGCATAGATCCATCGAAAAGATAGAATTACGTTAAGCTGTATTGTATTAAAAGGGTTTGTGTATACATAGACCATAGGAAATGTAGGATATTTTAATTAATCAAACGATCCAGAGCTTATTTTTTCCGCTATATTTCATTTACCAAAGAACATTTCTGAGATAGAGTCTAATTATGGTGGACTAAAAATATCAGGTCAATCAGAGCCTATTGGCCATATCCGGATGCAATGTCATTGAACTAAATGCTCGTGAATCTTAAAAATGGGTCCGCCGCTTTCCTCAATTCTGTGCAAAAGATGAATCATGAACAAACAGCAAATTAATGGAATCGAAAACGTACGTAGTGGAACGGATGTAATCTGAAATCTAGATAATATTTCAATGATAAAATTGAAGAAAGTGCTTTTGAGCACAGCGGCGTGTATACTGAACCCGCGGTCACATTCTGAATCAGTCTGAATCATCATTCTAAATTTATTTAGCCTTAGTCCGAAAACAGCACTTTTGGCGCTTACATCGGACTATTAACAGTGAAAACAACGGAAATGATTGTATACACCCAGGCTAGGTAAAGGAAAACCCGCGACCCTTGAATTGCCAGACGATAACGTTACCTCAACGCCAATGAGATCGGCAAGACTATAAGCCAAAACAATTCATTTTTTAATGACATCAGCATAATTATTGAGCCTTCAAGCAAAAATATCTTATTAAGATTTCCAGTTTATTTGACAAAACTTATCAGTCATTAAGATTAAACATCATAAAACGCAGAAGATACGATCTCATTTTTGCACATATAACAGACTACAAGGTGGCATTACAGCTATCTTTTGTAAAAATAAATATAAAACCATAAGACGATATTTTACCAAGCTAAAATATGAAATCTGTGAAAAACAAAATATTTAAAACACTACCTATTCAAAAGCAAATGCAAGTATGCAATATGTAAACCTAATCATTATAACTTCCATGTATATTGATTCCCCGATTATTTAAAATATTTCCACAGGGCTGAATTTCCGAAGCTCCTCGAGCACCGGAAAATGTCGGTGAGCCAAAGTTATCGAAGCTCATTTACCGAACGGAAGCTCAGCGAGTAGAAATAGGTAATCAAAGTTTAGGAGAAGTCAGGGTATGGTCGATGACAGATTAACAATGATCAGTTGAAGCATTCCTTCGCCAGTACTTTGAAAAAAAACTCCAAATTATACTGTTCCTTCCTGATCCCAATATTGAGCACTATTCAGCCTTTCTCTGAAATGGAGAGCTGAGGCGCCATTTAAGTCCATCGGAGGAACTTCATTTCAAAGAACGCAAAATAAAGTGTGTAACCTTCGATAGACCAAATATTTGCGAGATACCTCCAGGAATTATTTATTCACTTTGAACCTCTCCTTGAGTATTCCTTTTTATGTTCACTTCAATAGTAATCTCCTGATTTAACCTCACGGTCCCAAAAATTTCTCTTATAAGAAATCTACACAGATTAGATTGGTTATTCTACATTATTTATATTTACATAGGATATATAATATAATATCCAGCGTGGTTAACCTATTGTTTAAAATTTCCACTTATAATATACTTCGAAAATCATAATTATGAAAATCTGGAATTATTTAACTCGAAGGAAGAACAACCTTAACCACGTATTTAGATTGCGATGCACTTAAAAACATATGCTTCTTAATGGGTGATTTAATAATCAGAAAAACGTGAGTAAAATTCTTCTAAGCCTCTAAGCCGAGATATCGAGAGAAGGATGTGAGTGACAGATCATTTTCTACATTAAAAGATTCCTCCGATATATTTTTAGGCTTCCTTAATTACTATTCTGTAAATCGTACGTTGGGCGCAGCGTGCGAACGGATGAAATAACTGAAAAAGGTGAACTCAAGCGCTATAAGCCCCCTTTTTGTTGACGTAAAATCACAGGAATTCAGGAGACAAATTGGACGTAAACCGGTCAACGCGGGGATCAATGATATCCTGCTTATCATTTGTGGTACATCAAATGCCACGCTCGTGTAACCTTTAGTTTTTAGGAAGTTCAGCACATACCGAACCAATGCATTCTCAAATACGTAATATTAGCATAACACGGTAGAATCAGTTTGATTTAATCGCCCTTAATGAGAAGGTACCCAAGGACATTCCATGACATTGGACAGATGCAAGCGACGGCAGAAGCCAACCGGGGATACGCCCTAGGATTTCAATCAGAGCCCTGGTGTGGATATATAATCCAATCAACTGCTCCCTTCCCACCCTCCCTCACGTCCTGCTTCACAAAGGTGCACTTATTAAAAGTCGGAACGGGTGTCCGGATGGGAGATATAATAAGATCAACACGGATGACGAAAGGAGATCCCCGGCTACGTGGAGGCCGTCGGGGTGTGCTGATGAGGGAGGAAATGAGAAGGCCACGCAAGGTGCAGACGGAAGCAAGGGGGAAGGGGGAGGGGTGCCAAGAAAAGCAGAAAAAAGGGATAAAGGAAGGTGGGTTTGGGGGTGTGGGGTGGGGATAGGAAGAACTTTCTGGGGGGAGAATATGGTCCGTTTGTGCGTGCGTGTGTACGACTAATTGCCTCGTCTAGCTTCGACCCCCCCACGTTAACCTTCCCTCAATCATCCTCCTCCTCACCCTCCCGCAAGGGTCTCCTCCCATCTTGTGTCCCTCTCTATCCTTCCCTTACTTTTCCCTCTCCCTGATCCCCGCTAGTCCCCGCAGCCTCGCTCCCGCTTCTACCCCGCCACACTCAACGACTACAGGAAACGCCCGTGACGGGATGGGAGTGTGCTCGGGATGGAAGGGTGGGAGCGGACTCGGTCGCCGATACCCTAAGGTCGGATTCCTCGAGACGGCGGTGGCGGTTGACGGGTAAAGGAGCTGGCGGAAAGGTTGCGGGGGGAAGCGAGAGGGAAAGTCTAGGGGAAAGGTTCGGGGAGGGGTGAGGAGACGGGGGAAGAGAGGGAGCGAGTCAGCGAGAGAGGAAAGGACGATGCGGCGGTGGGGACTAGGTTCCGGAAGGATGGAAATAGTAGCAAAATATAAATAAACAGGAGGCATGCGCTTGTTTACAGCGCATTTTGGGGAATTGAGTGTGTGCTTTCAGTCTGCGCTACGGCTAGCGGGCGAGAGACAGTGGAGATGTTACTTCTGATGCGCAGCTCTCCTTACGAGCCATTGTAATAAGAGAGGCAATCTCAGTAAAATTGTTGGATGGATGCATTCCTTAATAGTATAACATCATCATAATAAAGGTTATTAAGAAGCCGAATGCAATATGAGAAAATACTAAAAAATAGACATGTGCTGGCAAGTAGGAAAGTACGTATTTATTGGGAACCCAGCAATACTACGCAATTCTAGCCGTAGGTTAGTTTTGATAGTCGAGGGTTGATATCGACTAAATATTATGTCCCAAGGGTAACTGTAAAATTCACTCGCCATCATAGCTACTTTTTCTGTGCTTCTTGCGCTTTCCCTCGAAATTCCGGAAACTGGAAAATAATTTGGCTTTGAATTCAGTTAGGTGGAACATAGACATCTGGGTTTAACTCCTAGGTACTCCGACCCACTGGGCCAACCCTTCGCCAAATAAAGACGAATAGAGAATACTTTATTAACCAACCCCGTTTCGCAGACGGAATTGAGACAGAAGAAGAGAATGTAGGCTTATTAATATACTTGAATTGCAACGAACTTAGTAATTAAAAAATAAAATACATAATTCCACATTAACTATTTAATCTTTTGATGATAAATATGGAGGGAAAAATCAGAGAGCAGATTTTGGGCTTAAAGAAAGGAAATTAAAACAACTGGAATCTTTCGCCAATATCGGAAAAGCAAAATGAGTATGAAACAAAAATACGACTAAATTCAAACGCAGAATATGTAGATAAATCTATGGAGAGCCAAATGAAGAGGCTCCTAAAATGCTCCTAGAGGAGACGGCTAAAAAATGAAATAGAAATAAATTCGTTTGGAGTGATATTCCCAAACGGAGCAGGGAATCGTATCAATGAAAAAGCTAACTAGATTAATATGCGAGAATTCTAAATCCGGAGCCGGAGGCGGATACTAAAGATCAAATGAATGGATAAAGTAATAAAATGAGATATATTTAGGACTGCGAGATAGGAAAAGGATATTCATACAACAATACAAAAAATTACAATAATTTTGGGACACCTTGAGACAATATGAATCGTAGCCAAAGGAAAGATTTCATGAGTAAAAAAAAGAAGGAAAAGAGTAGACCAGATTAAATAATGTCAGAATAAAAAACTCTCAGGGTATCACGAAATTATCGTTGAATATGTAGAAATGGAGGCCTACTGTTAACATATCTTCGGATTTAAAATACTAATGGCAGTATTTTTAGTCAGAGAAAATATTCTAGAGGAAATTTATGCATAATTCATAGGTATATAATGCAATCGATAAAATGTCTTATCATCGTTAAATTTTTGTGCCCTCATTTCAAGCAGAAAAGAAACAACATTTCACGCTCGAAGCAAAGCTGACTTTGGACGTTTTTTGTGCCCCATTTTCATGAGCGTCGTCACGCGGGCTCGATTAGGGGTCGATGCGGTGACGAAGATGAACGTTTGGATAAGGATACGCCGACGGTGAAATAAAAAAATGTGGACCACTCACTTTTTTTAACCCCGAAATACGAAATAGCCGAGAAATCACACGCCGTCGCGCTTTTAAAGTCCTCTTTTTCTCTCTCTCTCTCCCCGACCCCCTTCAACTCCCACTCCCTCCAGAGAGTGAGTGAGTGAGAGAGAGAGAGAGGAAGACAGATTAGCCCAAGAGTGAGAGGAGGCGGGGGTGGATGGGAGAGGAGGAGGGGATGAGAACGGGAGGATGGAAGACTGCGCTGGATAGGACCAGAGCGAGGGATGAGGGCTTCGGAGGGGAGAGGATGGGGCGTTAAAGATGGCTAGGGACGCAGCTGTCTGTTGTCATTATTGCAGGAAGAAGGCGTTGGGGAGAGGAGGTGGCTCCGCTTTTCTGGGGAGGGGGAAGGAGGAGTCACGATGAGCATTGTGGGTAGCGAAGGGTCGGAATGGGAAGTTGAAGAGCTTGGTGTGTGTGTGAGAGAGAAAGAAAGGGAGGGAGTGGTAAGTGGTGGCGGCGGTGGGTGAGGGGATCGCATGAGAGACGGAACAGATTGGACCGAAAAGTCTCCGCGTGTGTCAATCGGAGAGCGCATGCAAGGAAGAAGGAGAAATGGTGGAATATAAATGGCGTGGAAGGGCACACGTGGAAGGAGATAACCCAAGGGAAGCGGAGGGTGATGTGTGTCTGGGCAGGGTGGGGGGTCGTGAGCGAAATACGTGGGGATGAAAATGCATGCTGCCCCTAAAAAAATAAAGAATATACCAGCTGTGTCTTTCGACGAGTGACGTCCTCCTGATCCATGATTGCCATTTAACCTGATTAATCAAATCTTACTCATCGCACGCGCCCCGGTAGCTAGAATCAAACGACGCGCAATAAGGCGCCGTTGTGTATTCGATAAAAGGAAAGCAGAAAAATTTAAGCCGGCCGTCTGCTGAATATTTTGAACAATATCAGATATCAAAGTAATATAAGATCACTGAGTTTTAACTAAGCAAATATTCATCATACTACGTACTTTCACGCGGAGATAATCTTTATAACCCTGATGATTTACAGGACTTGTAGGAGAAGAATACTAGAGAGTTTCCACGACGTTATACATATTTGAAGAATACACGAAAGGATCTTTGTTTAAAACACATCGTATATGAATAGGTTATATATTTGATTGTAAGCTCTCATTTATTTGTTTTCTTTCAAAAGTCGATGAATAATATTCCATCAGCTTAAAAAAATCGCTCTACATGATGTGTATACACGCACACACACACACACACACACATACATACATATATATATATATATATATATATATATATATATATATATATATATATATATATATATATATACACACACACACACACGAGGTCTGTACAATAAATACACGACCTGGTAAAATCATGACGCGGACTCTCCCCGCCCACTAACGGCGCTAGTTGCCTAAAACCCAATGTGCCGTCTGGCGGATAGTCGAGCTGTGCGTATGGTATATATATGTATATATATGTATATGTACCTGTATATGTATGTATGTGTATATATATATATATATATATATATATATATATATACGGTATGCTATTTCAAGTTTTACGAAACCATTCCGTCATCAGCGCAGTAACTTTACGATGTTCAAAATAATTATAATGTCTATTAATAAATGGCAAAGGAAAAAAATAAAGTAGATGAAAATCAAAGGATTCGAAAATTAATGTCTTGCAAATTTAAACATTAATCTACTCGAAAATCTACTTACTTCCGGTCGCAATAGAGGCTTACGGCACTTAATATCAAAATAAATAGAACTCCTGGGAGAAAATATCAATAAGGGCTAGTGTTTCTCCATTTTAACATGCGACATATAATAAAGTTATATAATTGAGGGCTTAGATTATAACTTTGGTCAAAATTATCATGAGTAGCCTGCTTCAGTCCAAAATATTAATCTTGGCTCTCTTTTGATTTGACTTCCCCACTGGAGGACATATTTCATATATAGTACCCTTCAATGTTAAAGTAGTGGTATTCATTAATAATTAAAAATCATCACTATCGAGTACTTTTGGATGGAGATAACGATTTAATATATGTGAATGCAGAACTTATAGATAAATGAATACCCTGCTTTTCATACAATGGCAGATATTGGATCAACCTTTGCATCCGAAAGGCATCTATTTCACGTTTCAGGACAAATCAAACATATTCGTGGAGGAAATCGTTTACAATGAGGAGAAATGAGGGCAATCGCATGTGTGCGAGATTAAGATTCACGATCGAATGCAATCATGAAAATAGGCAGGATGAATATCCCGAAATGACGCGGAAATAATCCGCTCGAAGAAATGGATACTCTCGAATTATAACATATTCGCCGGCGCGAAACGGTATTGATGAAAGTCATTATCCAGATAGGACGGAAAAAGGACTGCCTTGAACGGCGAGAATTTTGAGAAAAAAGAAGACATCTGAATGGCATTGATGCCGGGTAGATTTGGATCCATTGTAACAGAGCCCTTCAACTGCCGAGAAATGCTCGAAAAGGTTACTCCGTCCACCCCTCATCCCCCATCTACCCTCGACTACCGTCTCCGACTCCTCCTTGCAGATCGAAGATGGTTATCAACTAGGCGATGAGTCACTCCTTAACCTCATTTCCCTCCTTTGCCTCGTAGACTCCGGAGCCCTTTCAGCATCCTCGCCTCAAAGTGCCGTTGTGCTTCTGGTGGGCATCGCATTAAGGTGGCCTCCCATAGGCGGATATCCAATGAAACGCAATGTATCAAACGAGAGAGAAGTGATTGGGAGAGGAAGGGGGGGATAGAGAGGAGGGATGGTGAGGGATTGTGAGGGGAGAGTAGGGGGAGAAGAGGGGATGGGGAAACAGTCGGGGGCCAGGCCATATACCGGGAAAGATACGAGAGGAAACGGATGAAATTAAATCACCTATAACCCCGTTTCCAACTCCCCCCGGATGAATCGAGGGAATGCAGATAGGCATAATCCCGATTTTTCATTCATTCGAGATCACGACTGAGCGAATAGGATTTTCAAATATTATTACATCCCTTGTTCCGGATCTGTGCTCATGGCCCTCCTCGGAGCGGGTCCTTTGACGAGATTACCAAAAGCCGAAGAATTCCGCTTCTGTGCATGAAGGTTTTAATGCACAAAGGACTTGCAAAATAGCAGGGAATCCTTAAAAAGTGGAAAAAGTACACGTCATTTCTTTCCTGATAACGTTCATTACAGTATTTCAGTCCAGACGACAAATTTCGAGATTTAACAAGAGGCATTTGTTTTCCACTCTTAACTCATGACCATACATTAATAGAATAATTTGCGAAAGAATATATCAAGTTTACATACAATATGTAGTTTTAATTAAATATAACTAATAGGATACCTATTTCCAAAAATGTAAGTCAAAAAAATAAACTCTCCAAGAAGATAAACGAAAATAGAGACAGTGATAACGCATAAAACTTATAAAGAACATTAAAAAGGCGCATTGAAGTGGGATCAATGATAACGATATTGAGTCGGGATGACAAACATTGCCTATTGAGTGATGGTATTGGTGGTAGCCGTATATTATTTGATCATATTTCATGAACCATTTACTTGCTAAAAGATAAACTCCACTCTAAACTTGTTACTCGTTTTACTCGAGACTCGTTTTAGTAGTTTTTAGGGGAGGCGACCAAAAGCTGAGGTCATTTGTGTAATCAGGAATGGACGGGAGAGCATGGAAACCCGTCATTGGCAATAGCCTGCTCTTCACGAAAGGCGCCAAGCGGTGGCAGCTTAATTTCTCTTCCGACGGACGGCATACTCACTCAAGTGTTCTCCACAAATCACCTCAAGTATGAATCGGGTTACCAATGGAAAATATCTGCCGGGATTCGAACCTGAGTCCTCTGGGTGGCAAGGCAGTACGTTAGCCATCGCACCATCCTCTCACACGTTATTTTGGCGATCCAATTCTGTCAGTTTTTGAACATGACCAAACCTGCTAAACATATTACCTTCTTACTTTTATGCCAATACACCAAATGCATACCCTAAACAATCCATTCATCCTCATCTTATCTATTTTACCACTCGAGTTTATTAAGTCCCGTGTACTCATCACGTTTACCCGACATTTTTGCCTATCCTCGCACACAGAGGTCTGGCTTTAAATAAAAATTCGTGTAAAGAGTAAAATTGTATGCACTACCGTTTCCATTTCCGGAGAAAAGCATTGATACTTTATGCTCCTCATACTACAAAAAACAATCTTTTTGGCTGAATTCTCACGCTTTTCAATTTCTTCATTTTCCCTACCATCTCGATTATGGTATAGAACGTGAAATACTCCCTCTTCAGCCCCATTATTTCAAGTCACTCAATGTAATATTGCGCCTTTACATATTTGCTGTTGTGGCATTTGTTAATTTTTACCGAAAATGTTACAAATAAAATTCTCCCAGGCTAAAAGATCCGCTCATATTGTTGTGTAATAAGAACTGGTATTGGTCTTTGGTTGTTATAAAATGTGTGTGCTTTAAATCAGCCCCGATAAGAGTATAATGAAATTCAAAAATATTTCCAAATAGAAATTGAGTTTGCAACACCGACATTCCAGACTAAATTAGAATTAGGTTTCATATCATCTTTCATAAACATTCTGACAAAATGACAAAATCCTTCTCTTGTTCAACTGTTCTCCATTTACACCCAATGAAATCATTCCTTAAATTCTCTTTATCAAGCACATTTATATTTGTATTACAGGCATTAAACCTCAGATTTTCTCTAATAATTAAATGAATCTATCCAGGGCTTCCAGTAGATCAACGGTAGCGTGAAGAAGTTTTTATCCCTCCAATCGAAACACGTATTTTATCAATGAATTATTATCTTACACACTTGACTATAAAATATAATCAAGGGTCACGTCCTGCATAGGCCGTCTGCTTTACTTCAAGCTACATACTTAAGTCGCATTCTCGACAACACTTGATTTATTATATTCATAAACGCTCCTATAGCAGCTCACTCACACCGGGTTTGTTTGTTAGTTTGGTTTCCAATGAAAATACTCCGATAAATATTAAGTGTAGTGGTCTCAAGCAAAAAAGAGCGAGAGAGACATAGAGATTGGCCACAGGCGAGCCATGCGGAAAGAGTGAGAAGTCATTCTCTAATGGTTGCTGGCATGAAAAAGAGGAGTGTGGGAGGGGAGGGTGACGATCGGCACGTAGGGGGAAATCTAGGGGCGAGGTAGGCGAGCGTAACCAGCAGGGAAAGACGTAGAATATTCGATGAGATGGGTAGGGGCGGTAGCTGTGATCGAAAGGCGGGGAGGGAGGAGGTAGATCAGGTTGCGAGGAGGCCTGGGTGTTGCACATGGATTTGGAATGCACCTCCGGGGATATTTGAGGATGGGACTGAGGTCGGGTACGGTTATCCACCCGCTCCCTCCCGCCGCCGAGTCACCTTGTGCGGCCAGACCTCACTCACCCCCAGAGCCCTCTTGAACACATGCATACTCCTGGCGTGAAACCCGAAAATGAAGGGGGCGGTGAGCCAACGGTGGGACGGTTCCAGGTAGTAGCCAATGGAATAGGTGTGGTATTGGAGTAAGATTGCATCCAACGGCGATCGCTGGCGGGTCACCTCCGCGAGGAGGGGATTTGTTCGAGGGCAACCTGGCTTCCGCCATCTTCGAAACGGATTCGAGCTCACGCAAAATGTGATTTGAGGGATCTGCACTTGCACTGAATTCCTACACTTAGCCATTTTGTGGAATATCGTTCGTTAGCAGAAATACCAGAGGTGACAGCATCATTGAGTTGAAATTTTATATCCTCTTCAACTCTTACTACGCATCGTTGTGATACTCGCAGGGGAAAGTATCGCGGAATTTAAAATCAAACCACTATATTGTGATGATCATAATGGGTGTGATTGTAACAGGCATTTATACAAAATGAAAAAGCGTCTTCTGTAGTTGAAGGCTATGAATTGCAAATTCCACGGCTATGGTTTGTTATAGCGCTAGCAAACAAAAGCACAAACACATAGCACCTGCGGCTCCACCAAAGCTATGTGATTTTTCGGGTACAAGATCCTCCAGGAAACCGGCACAGGGAAAGGAACGGCCCCCCCCACCCTGATGTGTGAATTTCACAGGCCGTCGGGCTTAGTACTACGTGAACTCTATCATCACATACCAAATCGACCTTCGGGTTGATTACTCTGTTTATGGCTTATATATGTGTGTGTGTATACACACATTCATATATATATATATATATTAGCTTTTCGTGTACCATTTAATCCGTGTATCTCTAGATAATTCATCAATTAAAACAGCAGTAACAATTTTACCTCTCCATTACAAATATTACGTTTTATGGGATATTTATTATGTTATCATGTCACTTTGGTGCCATTAAAATTTTTCCATACTTAAAACAAATCAAACTATAATAATAACGAAATCAATGCGAACCTTAGATATGTTAAAAATGAATATATATCCTTATCCCTTTTTTTTCATGATTTTTATGGACTACCTATTATAATAGCGTTGAAATATATTTTAACAGGAAAAAATATCCTTCTTAATATGAACAAATCGTCTGAAACAGATATGCTCATTAGAAGAGACTAACTTAGACTAAATTAACTTTTGAAAGGTGAAATTCATCGGGAAAATAAATAACATATTTAATACTCAGAAAAATCTTCTCCTTTAATAATTTTCGGTGCATAAAATTGAACTGAGGAATGATTCCGTAACAATATGGATTAATTGATTTGCATTACTACTAACATGTTTTTAAGATAATTTACTTTCACAGAAAATAAAAGTGACCTGATGAATTAATAGATAATGAATTTAAGCTTAAAACTTAGCGATATGAAGAGAATGCAACTCCTAAAATATTTGCGTTGGGAATTTATATTTGACTGGAAAATTTCAACAAGCATTTGAAAACAATCAAATGCAGTAGAAACTACAGATTCAAACTAAAATCTTATGAGGAATGGCCAAGAAATTGACTACATAAAAGTAACGTAACGAAAATTCTAATGCATTTTCCAAATCAGAGTAATCTACCAGCGAGAGAGAGCTCGAAAATTATTACATTGTTTAGAGATGAAATCGGGCAATCGCCATTTAATCAATGCAAGGATCTTCTGCCCGGAAATATTCTTTGATGATTAAATTAGCCGTGAAATATGAAATTGACTGAAGTGCAGAATGGCCTGGGGACCGGGAAAAAATGAAAAGGAAGAAGGCCAGAGGGAAAGAATTAAAGAGCAATTGACATTAGTATTAGTGGTGGTAGCAGTAGGAAAATAAGCGAAAGGGATTAAAAGCGCCGGCGTCGTCGGCAAGAAGTACTCAGTTGCCAATCGGTTAAAAATAAAAAAAACTTGGACTCTTCTCCATGGCGACGGAGCGGTGGGTTTAATCTTAAATAAAAGCGAAGTCTCCGACGACACGAGTATACTCTTCACCCCACCTCCACTCCATCAAACCCCTCGCCCTCTCTCCTCACCAACGCCATCCTTCTATTCCCGCCCACAGCTCGGTCCTTGTCCTACCCTCACAGACTTCCCCCACCCTCTCACCTCTCTTTACCGATCAAAGACTAAAACTTCGAAGAAAATCCAATAGCCATCGCTTCATGTGAGAGTCAAGACGAGTGGAGGGAGAAACGAGTGGGAGGAATCGGTAGGGGCAGCGGTTATCTTAAGGAGGAGGCGGTGAGTGTAGGAGGCGTGGAAGGGGAAGAAAAAAATTACCCAGGTAGTAATGGAAAAACTGCAGACGGTGAACATAATTAAACTTTGCACCGCGGCAATCTTTCCTGGGGTCAATGAGATGACTCTTTCGCCTTACACTACTCCCGGGTCCCTGGAGGAACTAGTAGTCCTTGGTAACGCCCCTTCGTCACTTTGCCCCCATCCCACCCTTCCCGCTCCCACAGTACCATTAACCCTTTGCTCCGCTTCCTCCGCCAATATACCCAGAGACCTCCCCTCTACCCTCCACAAACCCTACAAATATACCCATCCTATGGAGGATTTTTTGGGGGTAGGATCGGAAGGAATGCACCCATCGCCGGCGTCGCCCCCCCATCTTCCCGCACGTACCAACTCCTCATCCCCCGCCCTACCGAGCAAATGCCTTTGGCCGGCCCCCACAAACTCCTCGCTGTAAAGATGGAGGGGACCAACCTTAGCCGCACCCAGCTCCCCACCCACTGTCTACCTCATCCACTGACTCACCCTCCTCGCGGAGGAGTAACTTCAAGAAATTCAAAACTTCGACACTTCCCTGAGACGATAACGAACGAGGCGGGCGAGAGGGAAAAAAGTACTGCGCGCGGAAAAGGAGAGAACGGGGAGTTTTAATGTCAGAGCCTCTGGAGTCAATATGTTCCGGCGTTCTTATTCGAAATGGGAGTGTATGCAGGAGAAAAAAATGAGGCGAAAGGCTAGAGGCGTGGAGATGAGCTTGTGTGCGTGCGTGTGAACGCCTGTTTGCGCGTGTGGTGAGCGAGCACCTTGATGCCGAGGAGAGGAGAAGAAAACTCGGAAAAGATTAACTTTTGGACTTTTCTTGGACTTGGGAGGGCGAAGAAATATCGGAACACGTGTCGGACTAAAAGAAAGAAGAACAAGTCGGCGTAGGAGGTGGTGAAAGGAAAGCATATACATGGAAGCGCTCTAAAAGTGGTTTCACGGTAAAATGGATTTAATGTTGAGGAATATGTGACGCAAACTGGAGACAACCTTCACCAAGTTTCAAACTGATTCAGTGAATTTAAAAAACATTGAAAAAAACTTGTTAAGATCCAGAAACTTGTGGATCGAAATGAAACAAGCATTGGCCAGCGGGAGCGGAAACGAAAAAGGATAGAGAGGCTTACGGCACAGTGTGAGCTGGCATAAATCGAAAAGGTTTGAAGAACTGAAGAAGGAAGTAAGGCGGGGCTAACAAGACGAGGCACACGAGCTTATGTATTAAGAAATAGTTTTTAGGGTATTTTCAGTCGCCTCCCCTAATACATAGGCTACCGATGATGAAGTTGTTATAGTTACAAAGACATTAACTATTTTCCTTTGATGAGTTCTTAGACAATGATACATTTCCTTCGATGTGCAAAAAAAACAAATGGTGGCATCCTGATTCGTTACCTCCACGCTACTCCGCACAGTAGTCCAATCAAGAATTTTGAGCTGCCATAAACCACAAAAACTTTTACCATATATTACTTCAACCCTTATAATAAATGTGAGTATCGTATACAAGTAAATGACTTCGGCGACTTGGGGAGCGAGATGGTGCGATGGCTATCATACTGGTTTCCCACACAGAAAGCCCGGGTTCGGATCCGGCGGCGTCGAATACAGGGTGAGTTCCAAAAGTAATTCAATTACATTTCCCACGCCTCTCCTATTGGTCGGAGTGGAATCGAACCACTTGCAGCAGGTGGGGAGGACTAAGCTTTGCCGCGAATCCGGTCTCAGGGCTCTCCAAGCAGGACGTTAGATTTCGTAAACCTCTGCGCGTCGACCGTGTCACGAAAGACCAACCGAGCGGAAATTTCAAGTGAACTTTTGCAACGTATTAAAAATGAACTTGATTATTTGGACAACGTCATCACTGGTGATGAAACATGTGTTTTTGAATACGACTCAGAAACAAAACGCCAAAGCTATAAGTGGCAAACCGACCAGTCCCCCAAGCCCAAAAAGGCAAGAATGAGCAAATCAAGAGTGAAAACAATGCTCATTTTCTTTTTTTAACAGTGAAGGATTGGTTTAGAAGAAGTTTGCCCCTCAAGGAAGAACACTCAATGCTGCCTACTTCGTAGGTGTACTGGAAAGAGTATTTTTCAGTGGTATCTCGATCCCTACTAGAGGTGCTTTGTGGAGGGCACTTCAAGTGAGTAGTCCGTTCGTCGGATGGGACATTAAGCTGCGGACCCCCTGGCGCCTTTCATTAGGAGTAGGCTAATGCCGACGCCGGGTTTCTCTTCATCCTTTCGTGTCCATCCCTGATGGTAAAAATGACCTTAGCTGTCGGCCGCCTCCCCTAAATACTACTACTACGACTTAGGCAACTTGGGGATTCATGGTTTCCGTAGACAAGGTTAAATGAAATTCAACGGAAAAAGAATTCATATATTCAATGCTGTCCTTAGAGATAGTATTTTTATCAGACCAATAAAATTCCCAAATTTAATATTTTTGAATTTAGAATAGGTAGAAATAACACCAATATTAAGTTACACAATAGGTTTACATTGCCCTATCCAGTTTCAATAAATATCTCTAGATTGGATATTGCGAAATTACCAAGCTACAGCATATCCAGGATACTTGGAAGAAACCCTGAGCAAGGAAATAAAAACTGAATTGTGAAAGATATGAAAATGAAGATAATTTTGTTTAAAGTGAATGGTGAACTACACATTTAAGTTAATTTAATTTGTTTGACGAGTCTCTTCATCGTATTTACTCCGGCATACAAGTACATATAGTTGTGAATAATGGGTTGCAATAATTACGACATTGAATATGTGCATATAACTGTTGCAAGAAAATCTCTTCACCAAGGTGGTATGTAGCTCTGACAGTTTTTCAGACGAGGAACTGGCCTGTAATTCCAAGAACGCACAAAAATGAAATAGGTAAAATTACTGGGTAGCGGCTGCACTGGCACATACAACACTCAACATTTTAACGACTTGGGATGTAATTAAAAATGCTGAAAGGAAATTACGATGAATGGAATAGTTTTTGGAGAAGGACTGCTATTTCAAGCGTCGGTGGAATTTGCAACTGTTTCCTCCCTTTACTCAGCCGAATTATCTGCGGAGAATATAATGAGAGGTCTGTGCAGCGAGAAGAAGAGAGGGAGTGGAAAAGTGGGAAGGAAGAAAGTCGCACAGAGTGAGAGCGGTAAAAGGGAGATAATAATAAAAAACGAACCAACCAGGAGGCATTTGAAATGAAGAGACGAGCATAAAAAACAAATAAATTTTTAAAGACCCTTCTTGCAAGGAAACTTCCCTCAATAACGAAAAAATTGAGAGGCGTAAAAAGTAACCAAAACTTGGCTGCTCAGGCCGCCAGGCTGAGTGAGTTTCAGCATTACTCTGCCCCCGCACCTCTGCTTCGCACAAATGTCTTTGTGTCGCATTATGTATTTCCCACTTTCCGCGCATTCGTACTCCAATTTTTTTTGTTTTAATTAACAACACACAGATCCAAAGTTGCCGAAAGTAGGTACAAAAGTAACGGCGTTTACACGTGATTAGGGCAAATAATCGTCCTAAGTACTCGAATACTTCCCCGGAATTTATCTTATTTCATCCACTAGTCTCCTTGCCTACAGATGCTTCTTTCACTCTGTTTTTTACATAAATGAACTCAGGCAACCGTTTAAATTTTACGGCATTCCACTTTCTAAGAGTGGGCTCCTTATGGGAGTGGCTGGGTGTTATCACGTCTCCTTTTTCCATGAAAGGATATTGGTTTAGACCTTTAAGTGATGAATACGCCGAGAAGAATGCACTTTAGTTTCGCTGAACAACTTCATGGTGGCCCAGACCTCTCTTCTGTGAAGGCGGTCTTCTAGGTGGGTTTTTCTTTCTACCCCTATTACGGGTGAAATTACCTGAAAATTTTTAATCCTTCGATTAGGCTGTAGTTGCTGCGGGTGCAATGTTCTTCTTCTAATATAAAAATTCAGACCGAAGGCAATATTGGAATTAACTCTAATATCAGCTCTGAGTAAGTCATGATAGCTGAGTAAATATCACCCAGAAACTCAGAGAAGGAACAACAGACACCAGTGACATATAAATTTGAACGGACTGTAATAATTGTCAAAAAGATTGAAAGAAATATCATAGCGTGACGGACTCTCATATTGAAGGAGGACGCAACTAAAAATATAAGAATTAAAAAAAACAATAAATATATAAAATAAACAGTTAATAGTTAAAAATAATGTGTCTAAATTCACAAGTAATTTGAATAATAATTGAATAGTTTTCCTTATAGTTCATTATGCTCAACAAATAACAAAATGATAATGTTAGTTAACTATGGCCGATAGAACAGGCATTTAGGCACCTTTGCGGATGATACGAAGCATACCATCCGAGAATGCCCCCAGTCGAAAAGAAACCCTATTAAACTCTATTATATTAATTGTGAGATTAAGATAATTATTTTGTTGACTTTGTCCTTTGAGCCAGGCTAAAGTCAAATGGGATGAAGTTATGTGCTTATGTGATTTTCTATTTTATCATCTCTGCCAAATCTGTATTTTTGAGTGAATTGAAGAAGACTCTTGATTGAAATGAGTCATTCGACTCATCAGGAGGATTTAAAATCAAGAGACACTAATCAAATTTAAAATCAAATGACACTAATTAGTTGAATACTATAACAAGGTTCATTTATAGGCACATTGTTTTCAATGCAGAAATGTTTTCCATTCTTATAAGAGCTCATGAAAGGTCATTAAAACATAAATGATGAACTCAAAGTTATCTCTCCTTGAATGATGTACGCAAAATGTCCTCTGACCACGGTCTCAAGAAATAAGGAGCCATTTATCTGTCGCAGTTGACAATTGTTTCAACTATCCTAAATATCCATGGCTTCAACGAGACGTGTTCGTCATTCGAACGCATAAATGAAACTTAGGGAACAATGCCGAATATTAGTCACAGATGTCACTACGAAGGGAGGTTATTCCGATCCTAACCGTCTAACCTAACTCTTGTGGAATGCCGTAGTTAAACGCAGGGGCACCATAATCAAGCGACAGAGATAATCCCCCATAAGAGCTCAGGAGGAGCGGCATATTGAAAGTTGTGGAACGACTTCGGAAAAGGGTTGGAAAAATACATAAAATGGGGTTCAGGGATGTAAAACAGGCAACGGGGAGGGAATTAAGGACGAGGAGAGAGACGTGGGCGATGAAGAAGAGACGTCGTAACGTGCGAAGCGTACTGCCGAAATCAGAAGCGAAAGGGAGGGAGGGTTAAATGAGAAAGGAAGGAGAAAGAGGGAGAGACATATGGAAGATGGGATAAGACGAGAGAATGGGATTTGGGAGGAGTAAGGGCTATGGGCAGAGGTTGTTCAGTAGGGAAGGGGGCGAAATCAAGAGGAGGAGAAGAGGCCGTGGTCACAGATGCTGTGATTATTAAACAGTGCCGCCTGCTGGGGTCCCGTGCCTCTCAGCCGAGTCGTCTTCGGTGAGGAGGCAGTCTCGGCAGATGACTTTCTGGGTGGTGCGATGACGTATGAGGGTGTGGCAGGAGTAAGGGGTGGATGATGGGCAGGGGGAGGGATAGCAGCTGGAAGAAGAGAAAATAGAGGAGGAGGGGAGTCAGTGTCACTAAGGTGAAGTAGAGAAGCGAGGAATGATTATCACAAAGATGGAATTTATCATTCTTGTTGAAAAGCCGCATAGAAATACTTTAAAAACATGAAAAAGGGAATGTCATGGAGAAAATCCGATAAAGGAACACCATTTTTAAAAGATAATTTAGTGAATAAAGGTGATATTACATCCTCCAATAAAACAGTTAAAGAATTATAGGCACCAAATATATACATGATTTACGAATTCACAATGGAAATATATGGAAATTATATAAAACAACGGCCAATAAATAGGATTTATTCGTCAAAACAGCAATATCATATATTCAATTAGAGGGACTAAGGTAAGGCCCTCACTGGAAAAGTCACGACATGACGACATTGGATATATATATCATTTTTCTCAGTCTACTTGTGTTTGGATATTGGGGACTCAAGTGAATGAAAACGAATTATAGGATCGGATACACTTAAAAAATGTTTATGTAGACCTAAAAGGAATTAATGAATAAAAAGACCTAAAAATTCATAGGTAAACTGAGAAACAAGAGAAATTATAGAAGCGTGAGCACATATTGACAAAATTTGAAAGGCTATTATAGTTAAAGAACAACAAATCTTTAGGTTAGTCTCTATCGCTAGGTTAGACTCTTTCTCTATCATTTTAATATCTTTTATGTAATTTCGTTCGAGTGGTCCTGTAACTTTAAAGGAGTAAGGAATACTACACTCGTCTTCATGTGAGCTAAAAATAATTGATTGGAGCATACAAGTAGCTTAAGGACACTGAACATTATTTGACTCGAAAGTTAATATTGCAATTAACAAATCCAGAAAAGATTTATGGAATATCGAATTTTCAATCATAAATGATCTCTTGTTGCAGAAATTAAACATGACTAATCAACGAATACGTGAACAAGATAATTTCGAGATTTAAACAGTGCCTTTTATCTTTTGAGCAGCCTATCTTCGTATGTCAGAAATCCATGTATTAAAAAGGCCATTTTCATGCGAGTAAATTGTATTCCGATCATTTATTTCACTGTTTCATCCTGAATAGGCGCATAGCGCTGAATTATTTCCGCATTTGCAACTAAATGACACTGAATGTAGCGTACTGATATAGTGATTGTATCAAGTGAAAGTGAAGACACTGTGTGTGTCTTGCGATTGAATTTGTTGAAATGTAAGAGGACGAACGAGTAAATGGCTTATGAATATCATAATACTCTTTGTGAAAATTGAAGTTCCAAGTATTACCAACCACATTAGCAAACTTAAAAGAATTTAAACACTAAAGGTTGTTGCCAGTCAATTAGATATATACCACCTTTAACTTAATACAACGGAAATAGAAATGGGCAATTCTTCGCACATAAATATGGGGTATGATCCTTGTTTACAATTTGATTAATAACTTAAAGAGCTGGAACACGGAAAACGAAAAGAAATAAAAGCTACCAGATATCACCAACTGCAGGGAGCAAGCGTCAAATATCATACCTTAACATAATTACATTCTATTACATATTATTAGATACTATTACATATTAATACATACTATTACATATTGTTACATACTATTACATATTGTTACATATTATTACATATTATTACATACTATTACAAACAATTAACATAATATCAGACAAACGGCCCATCGTTGTCATATTTAACTCCATATCAAGAAAGGAGTGCACAAAACATTTTTAATTTCCGTTAAAATGTTATATTTGCCATTCGGATTTCAACTCCTAGAGTCATCTTCAAGTGACCTGGAGCCGACTCAATGAGGTGACATCTGGGTCGTGATAATAAAATTTTAGTGGAAATAGTTTTAGTGAAAACCTTTTCCGATATGGTAAGTTTCCACATGGTGAAGTATTTGACAATACATTTTACTCCATATTGAACTAACTTAAGTTTTAAAATGCTGCATTATCCAACATTGAAATTCGAATAAACTGAGATTGTGAAAGTTAAGCCCATCATTGTGACTACCATTCATTGGTGGCTGGGGAAACTAGTAAGTTATGGGATTTGATTGGCTTCTCACAGACACGCAGGGAAGATATACTACAAGAACAGCAACTCATATTAATAAATTAAAATGGTGGGGTGTAGTATTATTATAAAATATCATTAAGAATAAGTACAGTAAACAACATTATTTTGCGTATGACCATTCTGAAAACAAAGTCATGGTGAACTGACGGGTGAACGACACCGACAAGAAACTTAAACTTCGACCTTGGCAAGAAAAATAGGAAACGCGCGCCACCACTAAGCAGATAATCTGAAATGGTACAACTATTTCCAAACACCAAACATATCATCATGAGGTAAGCTTCGACAAAAGCTCGTTTGGAATCACTAACCGGAACACAATGTTGCGCTCTTTAAGACCCGCTTTAAATTCACAAATGAGTACGCGGGTATTCGAGGGTTGAAAGGGCCTAGCGGGAGTGGAATTAAGGAAGAACAGAGAGAGAGGGTGGATGGGAGGGTGGGACAGAAAAGGGAAAACGGAGGGAGGAATGTTCTCGGAAGGGAGAAAACCCTTTCTCAGCCTGAAAGCGGAACACAGAAGCCGTGTGCGCACCCTGCTATTCCACCGAAAAAATCTTCCCTTAGTCCTCCATACCCTTCCTTCCCCATACATCCACTCCCCCTCACTTCCACTACCCTCAACCAACAGTGCTTCCTCACCCTCCAACCCTTTATCCGGCTCCCGCAAAGCCTCTCTCCTTCTCCCATATTCACTTCCACAGGAACCGCCCCTTCCACGTCCCACGCCCCATTCTTGCATCCTGCCTACGATTTGAGCATCCCTCTCCCCGTGCCAACCAAGTTCCTTTTTCGGCTATTTGGCCCTTGTTAATTTACGGCATTTCATTGTCGCGCACAACCTTCCACTCTCCCTACCAACGCTTAGTACCACCACCAAGGCTTTCGAGAGAACAACTAAAAATAACCATTGCACCTTACAGAGTCTAGTAATATTCTAACACCACCAGAATAAACACCAGCAGTCGTTTTAGAGATACAATTTGCCCGTTACGTCGACTCGGGTCTAAGTCCTGAAAGTTTAGCGAGTGACGCAATCTGAATTTAATAAAAATATTCCGATTCCCGATGTCTTCATTTCCCCCACGACTTAAAAGAGTAGGTCAACGACACCGGGTTTCTCTAAATATGTTCTCCACACACCAGTCCTCACCAGGCGTTAATGGGTCTAACCTTAGGACACCCCTGCAAAAAACTATGACTATTAATTCTCTATATTACTGTTGTTTGAATACATAATTTCTAGCTAGCGTCACCTGTTTTATTCTCAATGAATGACGAATGCTCAAGCAACTATATCGAACCAAGTTCTTTTAAATTCAGTTTAAGGTTTTGACAAGAGTCTGAATCTTATTTTTTCAAATTTCTGTTGAAACTACACAAAACGGGCATTCTCAACTAAAAACAGGATCCAAGTTCAGCATGTGATTAGTACAAAGTGCATCTCAGAAGTGATTTGTAAATCATGAATAAATAATTTATGGCACAAAGGGCTTGTCATTATCAACACGGCATCAAAAAAGTGTTTTACCTCCGTTGTATACATTTTACTCTATTGTTCACATACCCATATGTCTGTGGATCTTTATCCAAACCCTTGACGTCTTTTCAGTACTACTTGATCCTTCGCTTCGGATATCCGAACGCGCTCACAGTGGAGGCGTTTGTTTGTGAGGACTATTTTTAAATAGGAGATGAGAGGAAAAAACCGTGATGAGGTAGACGAGTAAGAGAGAGGGCGGGCGGGAGGAGGAAGTGGGAGGGAAAAGCGTAGCGGTAAGGGATGTTGATTGAAAGGGATATAGTCTAAAGGACTTTTTGGACCACTGCTGTCACTGTGGGGCGAGTGTCTCATGTTTTAAAGGAGCGTTATAACGAGCAAAGTGCCATCCATGGGTCGTATGGTGACGCCGTGGTGAGAAAGCGAGGATGGAGGGAGGGCAGCGGAGAGGATGAAACACTTCGGTCAGCTCGCTTTGAATGCTCGCAGACTCACGAAAAAAATAGATCTAGATTCCCTTTGGAACAACACGTAGCGGCATTCGTATATATCGGAGGTTCAAAAATAGAGTGGCGGAAGGAGCCACGTCCAATGCTTTTCTCCCAGAAATTCCCAGTCTACATAATAACTCTTGTTAGCACTAAACCGTAATTAGCTCTGTAAGTCTGTATATAACACATTTCTCTTCGGATATATCTATTTAACCAAGCGCACAGTTGACATATGACTGAGATTAACCACTGATAATTTTGGTGCAATTAATTTTATTTACACTATCCTCGTGGTAGGGAAGTTTTTCTATAAATTTGGAAATACCATTGTGCCTTAATAATTTTAAAATATCTGTTATATCGTATTTTAAATAATATGCACCGCAGTGTTTTGGTGATAAAAAACAATATAATACGATCCTCATTCAATTCAATATAATTAGCTGAGAACATGTGGCAAACCGTGGAGGAATACATAGTTAATGTGTACGAAAATCAGTCAGTAGTTGGAGATGTATAATTCAAGAGTATTAGATGATAAAATGTTAAAGGAATAACAAGAGAATGGCTATTATGGGATATTTCTTTAAATAGTTATCTTTATTTATGTAAATTCATTACGTAAAATACTATTTCGTGACTGCTGATTTTAGTTTCTTGGTAGTACATATCGTATTGAATTCATTGATGATATCAATGCCAAGTCATTGTAAATATCATTAGAAGTTAACGCTAAGCTTGTGAGCGACTATTAAACAGAAGTAAAAAACCATTTAAGCACCAAAAATAATTTAAATCTAGCCTTCACACTTGAAAACTGATATGCTCGAGTCGTTACCATGCTTACTTTGACACAAAAACTTATTCAATGGAAACCAATTTCAACGTTATAATTCAACCAGTAAAATCTATGGTAAAACATTTATTAATTAAGATATTGCAGGTATCGCATTCGCTAAGTTATCTATATAATTTTTATAATATTAGACACGAATTTTTAAAAATCATTTCATTCCGAGGACACATCCTCTTCTCGATATTTATTGAAAGTGGGAAAAACTGACCCATAACATTACCTTGTCTTACACAAGGACAATTGTGAATGCTATGAAACTTTCTTTGAGCAATTATCTATGGTGCCAACTTCCTGTAACTTGAGATACCTTGAAATTAGCCAGGGTAGTCAATTTAACGGCTTCGGCGCTTCATAATGTATTCGTTATTAAAGGCGTGGTTTCACAAAGCCGTATTAGAAGGGATGTGCGACAGCTGGTAAAGGATTCCCCCGGGTACTCACGTTTTACAGGTGCCTGAATCTAGATTGTCCTAGTGAATAAAAAGGCGGTGCTCCAATCGACTGGCACCTTATGTAACGCCTACGGCTGAGTCGGGAGATTGAATTACAGGGTACTCTCGGACGGAAGACAAGTATTTCTCGCCCATAAAATATTGACCGAGAGCGGCAGGTGCTGGGATGTTGATCGATAGCCCGGCCGTAAAGTAATATAAACTTTATATATTTCAATATTTCCCGGAATAAAGTTTCTTGCTCATTTTCATCCATAATTTATGCTCTTCCATGATAATGTCGTTTTTTTTTGAGTGGACCGTCTTATTTTTTAACGCATCCATTAAATCACACAGTGACATGGACAGCTATCCTAATTATAAATTATTTGTCAAATAATAAATATGAAAACTTAATATGTTGTCCTTAGAAAACCACATCCAGTGCTGAGAATAGAGACGCATATGAAGAATTGGAACCAGAACATAAACTATACAGAAATAATACCATATAATAAAATAAAATTTACAAAAACAAGAAATATTTACCTTAAATGTTTCTTCACTTTTTCGGAATCAGTGAAATCATTATAGACATAAAATTCTAGTTACTTATCATATTTTGAAAACTGTGCACACAAATATTAATTTATTTTGCCCTTTTACCAGAATTTAATTTCAAACTTGACTTATTACTATAATCCTGATTCATGGATATTTTCTATTGCATTTGAAATATATTGATGCACGAACGGGTCAACTGTTATCTCACTGTCCCGCAAAATTATGTTAATTAATTGGAGTCAAGTTTGGAAACTTTGACTCCGTACGCAGTCGAATTTCTCAAATCCCTTCAGAGGATTGGAGCTCAAGCTGTAAAACAAGAAACACCACCAAAGACCACGTACCCAGTTTACGAGTGGAGATTTTGGGGAGGCACGAACTGTGTCACAGCAAAGTTTTGCTTCCAATGCAATCCATCAGACGGAGAACCACCACCCCCAACCCTCGACCGCCTTCCACCGACAGGGACGTGATAAACTGCATGACAAGCCGGTGCCCTAAACCAGATTCGGAGAACTACTTATTATAAATTCCTTATCATTCGAAATCTAAAGGCAGAGATCACCATCTCCGGGGATGATATATAAGCACAGAAAGGCAGCTTGTAATGACGGTTTAGCTTGAGGACGAGGGATATCGGAGTGAAATAACAACGAAAGAAAGGACGAACGGGAGGAGGAAGTAAGTAATCAACATGTTTACGATTGGAATGGACCGTATTTCTTAAGCCCCTGACGTCACGGAGAATATCGGTGAGGGTGGAAATGGATAGACGCGGACGGAGGAAGGTTGGAGGAGGAGGGTAGGAGGAGGAGGATGAGGTTAGCATGGGGTGGTGTTGCCGAGGGTAGGTGGGAGAGGACCTGGGAGAATTGGGAAAGGGAGGCCATTTGTCCAACAACTGTGATAAACAGAAGACGATCGCATTCCTCGCAGGGCCGAGGAACCGGGGCGGGATCTGAGGAGGAGCTCAAGATGTTGGTGGGGTGGAGGTGGTTAAAAGAAATATATGAGTGAGGAAGGAAGAGAAGATGCTTTTGGAGAGAGGAGTTGGGAGGGAGTGGGGGGGGGAGGGAGACTGAATGGCGGTGGGGAGGACGAGAGGAGCATAAAGCGAAGGCTCCCATTTTTTCAAACTACCCTTCAAGATTCGGGAGGAGATGATGAGGGAGGGAGGTTGTGAGAAAGGGGATGGGACGGGTGAGGTTGAGAGAGAGAAGCATTGAGAGAGGGCGGGGCACGGGAGAGATTGGGTTAAAAATGAGGAAATGGGGCGTAAAAAGAGAGAAAGGTGGGCAGGGGGTGGGTACGGAAAGAGACGCACAGGCGAGGATGAATAGGATGGGGAGATACGAGGGAACGAGAGGAGAAGAGGAGAAAAAGAGAGGGCAAGGATAAGAAGTGATGGTGTGCGTGAAGCCCTATTTGCCGTAAACCTCCGAACGGCCCTCGAGTCTTGTGGAGACTCAGTTTTTACGGCGGACGGCTTTTGCCGTAAAGCGTTACTCATTTATTCTAAAGCACCGGAATCGCGTGAGGGTTGGAAAGGAAGGTTTTTTTCTTGTCTTATTTTTTTCTTACCTTCGACGGTGCGCACTTGGACCTTGGTGGTCCGAGATAGTTGAAGAGTCGAGAAGGATGGAAGGGAGGGAGGGAGAAAGTCTGTGAAGGAAAGAAATAGACACGTAAGTAACGGAGAAAGTAGGTTGGTGGAAGGTTGAAGCTAGAATTTGTGGTGTGGGTAGGGGGACAAGTGCTTGGAATGAAAGAGGCGAGTAGGGAATCCTTTAACGAACCGATCGGATGTAGCTCTTGTTAGGAGATCCGGGAAGGGTCGGGGTACCTGTCGACTGGCGGGGAAGTTATTCTTTCAAGTTCCAGAGCGAAGTCCAGCACCTGTGACATAAAACTTTTAACTGCCCGAGATACCGTGCGTAACTTATGGTGATTACTCAGCGTAGTGGGCACTGAGGGCCAAATGGAAAATCACTCACATTGTGGCGGATCACGCTCGTGCCTACGGCAATGATTGCATAAGGAGTTTAATTCATTCTTGACAACACATGTCAGGCATTAAAGATATAATTTTATAAATACCGCTGAATCCTACTTTTCATTTAGATGATGTCTACGAATGATAACAGTCCGTAGTATTTAGGTAACGAGTTCCAATAAAACACGTAATGGTATGCCAGTTAGCCTGAAAGTACTCGGAAGTAACTTGATACCAAGTAATGCAGGATATGAAAATTATGACCTCATTGCAACGTCTAGTAAACTGAATTATAACATATTTATGTATTAACTTATAACTTATTGTATAATTGTCTATATTGTGTATATTATTAACTGTATTATAACTTATTTCATGGGCAATATTGATTTTAAAAGGAAAGTTATTTATAGAAATAATTTTAAAATGTGGTATTGCTTTCCTTTTATAACAGTCATGGTACTTAATTCATATGCCACTTTCACTGCGTGTAGGATATTAATGATTAGTGCGACGGCATTTTACCATTTACATTATTAGATGAGAGAAAACAATTTATAATGAGATCGGTTAAAATTGAACGCAAAAGCAATCCTAATGAAAATTGAACAAGCACAGCGGACTGAGAGGAACTAATGGGAATAACGAAATTACGATGATTTCGCAGAAAAAGTTTCTGATAACTTACCCACATAAACCAACAGTGAAGCGAAGAAAACGGAAAATCGGGTTGCTTACCTGCAAGAAGAAAAATATCATTTTAAAACAAAATTCAATAGTTCCAAAAAAGCTCATTACATACATCGAGGATATAAAAATTTTGATAGTTTGATTTGCACTGTTCAAGCGGGGTAACACGATAAAAAACTTCATAAATGAAGAAAATGTGGAAAAGTTTGCTTAATTTTTTCGTCGCTTATACCGCTGAAATATACAACTCACGTGTGTCCCTAAAATGGAATTAACGTTGTACATGTGGCCCCTTCGCATGCTCGACACCTTTAACATACAGCCACCGCCAGTTTACAACCATCGGATTGGCCGGATGAGGTGGCGTGTGGGGGTAGAGAACTGCTCAAACCGCGGAAGAACCCTTCCCCTACCATTCGGCCACTCAGGGCGAAAGTTTACTTCCCACCGTATCCTTTAATTCTTCTTCCAACTCTCCCTATTCACTTCTCCTCCTCCTCGTGCCCAAAAACCCACTATCCCCCCCACACCTCCGGACGTCCGTACTCCTTGGGGTATATACCTTTCCTCCTCCCATCTACCCCTCACATCCCTTCCCCCGCCGCCTTACCCCACCATCCTTACCCTGGCGGGGCCCAAATTTTATCGTCAGGTAAAAAACTTGGTCCGACCACACCTACAAACTAGTTCCGCAGAGAGGGAGTGAGAGGGAAGTGGGTGGGGGATGAAAGACGGGAGAGGGGAAAGTTAGGGTGGGAGGGTGTAGACGAGGATCGGTTAGAAGGGTAGCAGAGTGGTGTCGAGACTTAACGGGGCTGGAAAGGGACATGGTGGGGGGGAATGATATGAGGGGGCAGAGGTATGAAGGATGGGATGGGGTGTTTTTTTATTTAAGGGTACTCTCGTCGGTGTAGTGGGAAGAAGGATATTTTACGGAAGAAAGGTGTAGGGTAAATGCAGGTTGATCTAATATTGATAAAGCAGCCTCAATTAGTTGGAGGGGAAGAGAAAAGGTGGAGTAGGAAGAAGCGTTACGGAGAGAGGGAAGAAAAGATAGGTGGAGAAGAGTCGAGGAGTTGGGCGAAAGTGAAAGTGAATGGCAAGGGTGGAGGAAAATCGAGAGGGACAGATAGGAGTCCTTAACATGGAACTTAGAAAAAGGAGTCAGCAAAAGACAAAATCAGGGAAGGCTCAACCGAAAAAACTCCCATCGTATGTAAATTATGTCTGCTCTCATAATCAGATGCTACATATGAATTTGAATGCTGGATTTTTTTGAAAATAGATTCTAACAAGTCTAGAAAATGAAAATAGATTAGTAAAACGAGGAAGATTCAGTTGAGTGCCATAAGAATTTCTAGTTAAACAGATAAATGAAATGCGGATGTAACCAATAAATGCATAAAGTGATATAGTGATGATGTATTTAGAATGATGACATAAATAATTATCCTATTTCGACCATCTCTGTTACAAAATTCATCGTTTCAAGTGCATTCCTATTTTGGGTTGGTCTATAATTAGTCTAGCATATGAATCTCGTACGTCTTTAGTATTTTCCGATAAAGAATTTGAAAGCAATTTCACCTCACTTCCGGGATTTAATTAGCTTAGAGCGACTAACTTAAAAATTAAGGTCTAAGCAATTTCCTGCCGTAAAATCGTTTACTAGTATGATAGATAATCAAAACGAATCTACTTTGTAAAGATTGGGTATTTTAGGATAATATGTAGTTAGTCACAGTAATTTTAAAATATAGTGTCAATAAAATTTTTGTATCGAATTATGTTGCCGTTGTACTTTTATCGAGAGAAACACTTTCTGCAGAGGCAAGCACGTACTATATCCTTTTTAAACATTGTTAGGCGATTTACTTAACTTAATTGCCTTTGTATAAGAAAGAATTTAATATTATTTCAATTTTCTATTTAAGTTATAAAGCAAATCGCGAAATAAGACAATATAATTTGTAAGCGAATAAACTTATTTCAATATTCGTGACTTCCGAAATCTAACTTAATATCGTAACTTGTTTCAAAATAATTTCAGATGATTAAATTGTTAAAATAAACCATTAAATTAAGAAAAAATCCTTAAAAGGTTCCATCAAGAATGCCACAGTAAAAAAAGTGAGTTAGAAAACATCATATAACACTTGCGAATATTTTAAAATCACATACGAAATTCATGGCATAATAACTTGCCCTATTCAAAACAAGAAACAGCGCTAAAAGGTAAACTCAAATTTCCTTTTGGAAACTCACTTTTCCCTGACGAGAAACAGCGTACAGTCGTAATGACTCGCCATTATATATTTACAAAAGTGTTTTCATAATATCTGGTGTATATTTGTATTTATTCACTAATTTTACCTTTAATATATTTAAAACTTATTACAAATGTAAATGATTATAATTAATTGGTAGCCTACTATTTAGGTTAGGTTTTGGAAGGACACTGGCAATGCCGCTACAACTCTTAGCCTTACCTAACGAAACAATGCCTGATAACCCACAAAAGAGGTATCTTTTTATCTCGTAATTCAATCCTCTTGACTCCCGCACTACTTCTAGCAATACTTTGTCCTTTTTCCTTGAATTATTGTATGAATGATGATATGTTTGATTACTGAATGGACGTTGAAATCTGTGTTCGGTTATCACAGTGTTCATGGATTCATTAGGAAGAATATTATCGATCAAAAAACTTAATCACCCTACGCACTGATACAATGTCAATAAAATAGGGTTCATGACTTTATTTTGGACAAATTTACTAAGTAGTAGTAAGGTTGACGGCAGTTTGTTAAGCGGGATATTGATGCAATATGTTTCACTGATTTATCGCCTCGTAAAAGCAAGTTATGAATAATAAATTCCCACCATTCACCATCGTGGGTATTTAAGTTCCAACGCTACACTGACATGATTATTAAAAAATTGCACTTCTGCGGGAGGCAACAGACTGAAAATTATGCATGAAAATAATTATAGAAGACCGCTAAATTAAATGTTCAATTGAGAAATACAATTCTAACCAAATTTGAGATTAGAACACCAAACATGAAAAAGTGCTTTCATGTATAAGCCAATTAATGTTAAAAACTAAGATAAAAGAATTATGTTAAAGATTTGTTGAGTAAGCTGCCTTCAAAATCAACCGATGATACAATTCCCTCCACGATAAAGGGTAAAATATTTACGTCTGCTAGAAAACAATACGAAAAATGGTATAATTAAATAATATGAATTTGATACCATGCTATTCCATAGTAAATCTTAATCCGCCACTAGTCTTCACGTGGGTAAAACTTAAAATTGAACTAATAAGAGATTCTCAAATAAAGAAATGAATTTGACCTTCGGCAGTTGTTCCGTATCTTTTGCACGATATGAAAACCAATTTCTCGCGCAGGAAGCTCAATGAGCATTCCATATGGAAACGAGCCGAGCTATCAACGGCAGCGTTTCAATTTCGTCCCTTATCAACCATCATAAATCATATAGGTCCCCAGAATCGTGATCAAACGACATCGATTTCCCTTTACTTTAATTCGTTTTAAATCACAAGCTAAACAATTTCTCGAACCCCTTGGGCATGCGATACAGTTATCACGGATGAGCTTGGAGATGGAAATGGATGCGTAAAAGTGTACGCTGCAGGAGGAGGGAAATGAGAGAATTTCTCTTTAGAGGCACGTGGAATCCGAGACAGACAAAATGAGGAAGGTGGGAACGAGAGGGAGACGTGGATTGCAGAGGGAGGTGGAGGAGGGATGTTTTTGGGGGAATGAAACCGGGGTTTGAAGGGCTGCGGAGGGTGAGGTTTGGAGAAGGGAAGGGAAACCGGAGTGCTGAAGTGCGGAGGAAAGCAAAAAAGCTGATTTTAAGGAGGGATTCCTTGGAAAAAAGGGAGAGTCAGGAATGTTATCTCAACTGGCGGCCAAGATAAACATTTGAAATAAAATTCTATGCGGTTTCGTGAATAAGGTTCGAGTTAATTTTAAATGGAGTCAGAGAACCAAGGGAATTAAAAATACCCACTTCCAACAGCCGTAAAGCAAATCAATATAATCCGGCTGAAAGTCTTGCTAATCTGAATGAACTGATTCCAATTATTCGTTAATTACAAAAAGAATGCCTATCCTTGGTAATCCATCCCAATCTTTTAGTACTTCAAACGTTCTCCATCTTTAGAAATTTACAATGCCTAAAAGGGCGGCCGTTATTATTATTTTACGTAAAATTAGAAGATTTAAATTATGTTAAAACTATATTTACGGTACCAATACACCCTAAAATATGTTCAATTTATAAAATTAAGGCTTGTAGATTAGTAATATTATTATGCAATGGCTAAATTTCAATTGCAAAAAAACATGACCAATATATAAATAAATAATTTTATGAGTGAATCTCCATTCAAGTCAATTCCCAGGAGCCATCACGAACACAAGCAGCAGGGTTATTGGTCAAACATGAGCTGTGTGAATACAGAATAAAATGTTAACGCCGCTAATCATTCTTTCCAAGCTATTATTCCATTTCTAATTTTCATCAAATAATTTCATTAAAAGCTATTACTAGTTTTATTTATCCTATTAAATGCACTCAAACAGTCTAGTATTCCGATAATTAACCTGGAGTTTAGGATTATAAACGAGCGGCTATTATTAATTTCACATTCGATTGATCTCCTGTGATTAGATGAATCATCCTTGATTCTTAGTTAACTTCGTTTTTCGTCCATAAACTTCATTCAGACGTTCTACATAACTTCATGACCATTTTAATAGTGCCTAGTGTATTGTCAGAGAACTATCAAACCCTTGCTGTATTATTACCATTAAATGCAGACTTCGGAGTTCGTATTCGTAAGTAAATCAGGGCTTGAAGTTTTTAAATTACTCGGAAACATATAAATAACTAAGTAAGAATTTTTTGAAAGATTATATGTCATCAATTATCTCATAAAATATAGAAAATAAACAGTTTTGATTGCCAACGTCTGGAGTGGGATAATTATTTGCAACTGAATCTAGCGATTGCTTGCGGTGTACGACTTGGACGACGATGAGGAAAAATAAAACTTTCTCCAATCAACACCATAATATCTCACATTATTCTAGATATATCGTAGCCAATATAAGATAACATCTTAGCGTCCCTTTTTCATTACATTATCTTACACATACCCAAATAAAGTCACGTTTCTTTAAAATCGTCCGATGATGTCTTTTAATATACACATGTGTACCCCTGATATTGAGGAAGCAAGAAGAGGTGTAGAGCGCATCATTCTCATGTTACCCATTCAATTTAATATCGTTTATTAAGCTCATAAGTAAGTGTTTCCATTCTACTTATATAATAATACTTATACATTAATTTTATTCTAAAAGAAATAACGAGCTAAATGTTACATACTGTGCATGCGCAATATCTTCATTTATAGTTAATTGAGTTTAATTTATTGTTCTTCATGAACAGTTTAGACATAAGGTCTTAGAAACCAAAGTGTCACAACGGTGGGAATTATTTTCCCTCGCACCTGAAAATGACGGCCTAAATAACCAGCGAAATGGATTCGAGAAAATAAATTCAAGGCAGAAACGAGATAGGTAATTGCCTGTTTTAATACGCTATATTATATTAACGATTTTCATGAGACCTGGGTGAGCAAAGTATCCTTACATCAATAGATATGTTTCAATTAACTTAATAGCACAAGAGTGGGTTGCGGTAGTCCAGGGGAAGAGCGTGAGAATATCGACCGGAAGGCCCGGGTTCGATTGCCGGGCAAGCTTCTCAGGCCACCCAAAGCTCCATTCAAGCTGTGTGATTTTTCGGGTACCAGAACTTCCTGGGAAACCATAACCAGTAGAGGGAAAGGAACTGGTCCCCCTTCCCTGATTTGTGAATTCCACTCGTCGTCGGGCTTAGTACTGGGTGAATTCTGTCATCACTTACCCAACTGACCTTCGGGTTGATTTTTTAATAACTATGTGTTAAGTAAATTAAGCTAGGATATATAGCTACCAAGAAAGTTTATAAGCGGATAAGAGGGGGTAAAAAAGGCATGTTAAGGAAACAATGGATCAACTAAAAACACAATTTCAACACCATTGACGCATGTACTATGTTCATACGTGGTCACCTGCCTAATTACTAAAACCTTCAGTGAAGGCAAGGGACTGGGTTGTTTTCCGCCGTAATCCATGGCAATTTGCGACCCGTTTCCATTTCACTCTAAAAGGGATAGGGTTAGCTTAATTATATTTGTTTCTTTTTTTAACGAATAAAAAACGGAGGAGATAGGAGGATCATTCCACCGTTTAAGCTCGTTTTCACAATTCCAGCGTTCAAATAACCCGGAAGCCCCTCAAATTACGGGGTTCCACTTGCACAACGATTTTCTAGAGCGGATGTGAATTTGTTTTCGAAAATACCTCTCCGGGACGGCTAAGGGTCGAAAAAATTTGGGTATGATTAAATATGAATCACTAACAGGGTTAAGTTTTTTTTGACTGACAGGAATGAATATAGTCAACGTAACAAAGCAGAGGCATAAAATAGTTTCATTCAAAATAAGGGTGCGTAAATACCTAGTGGTATTTCAAAACACATTGATCGGAATAAGGACACTAATCATTACCCAATGCTGTTAGAAAATAAGGGCTACTTAAATGTAGCCATTCGTACATTTCATATTCGCCCAACCACCTTGGAAAATATTTCCTTTTTCAATTTTATCAGGAGATTTATTATTTCCAACCGAAGACACTCATTTTACTTTTTTGAACTAGAAATAAGCTGTATGTTATTGAGTGATAGCAAACAGCATCACAACATACATAATATCGGAGCATGTTACAAACAAAATAGTATTTAGAAAGAAACAAATATTACGATAGAATTCGATATAAATGTCCCGTAATTAACAGATAAATGTTAAAAATAAAATCAATTTGGTTAAACTTTAAAAACCAAATATGGAACAAGACAAGAGTAATAAAGCAACATATGGTTATTGTAACGAAAAATTTAAAAGTTTGACAATACATATTTACGTGGTGAGCTGAAATTTCATGATAAAAAAGGCTACCATATTTTAGAAATAGAGGAAAAAGTACCGAGTTTTATCGCGGCATATTTTGAAATACCAGTCTGGTATCTATTTTCAGTCAGTCAAAAAATTGTAAATGGATAAGATTTGGGACAGAAATGAAAGAAAGGAACTTTACACTGTTATATATCTGGACTACTATTAATATTACGACTATTTATTCGAGCTTCAGCACCAGAGAACGCCCGCAGAGATCGAGCGTTTACAAAATAAACAGGCGCCTACCAAACAAAAAGGCTCAGGATTATAACAGCCTTAAATCCCGCAGCTGTAGAGAAAAGAGACATGGAGAGCGAGAGGGAAAGGGCTCAAGGAGGGTGCCGGGAAGGAGTTATTGTGTAGCTCGCATCGGGCACGACAGGTGGAAACAAAGGAGTGAGGGCTAACGGGGGATGAGGGTGAGAGGCAATAAGAGTGGGCGGAGTGGAAGAAAAGCAAAAAAACTCGGAAGTCGGGGGCAGCAGGTAAAAATATGTGTGAAGGGCGAGCAATGGAATGGGATCGAAGGGATGGTTGGGGCAAAGGGGCTAGGTTATGAGAGGGGTGGTTAGTGAAGTGATGGGGTTTATGAATACAAAGAGAGGAGAGACGTAGAGGGCCGGCCACTGCGAGAGATGCGGCTGGATGGGGAATTATATGATGAGGTAGAGGGATTTCGTGGATGGTATACGTTGGAGAGGGGATAGAAAGTGAAATGGTAATAAAATATATAGGGATTTCAGGGCAAGATGGAGTCCAAGATGGTGGTGTAAGTTGGGGGCGTTTTTACTCTCTTTCTCTCCATTCTTTAATGCAGCATTCACCCCACATCGTGCTCCCGCCACGTTCCTTACCACTCTCTCCTTTTCTTCCAGTTTTCAGTCCACTACCGACCCCAACAAACGCTTCTCATACCCTCTTTCGAAAGATCGGTGCAACAAATCACGCTTTAAAGAGATATTAAATCAAGCGGGTCGACGTGGTGGAAACCCTTTTCGGGCGAAAGTTAAGGGGTTTGCTGGCAAGGAAATGCGGCAGGAAGGGGATGGAGGTGGGTGGAAGGAGGGTGAGAACAGAGTCGGATAGTTAGTGTAAAAAATACGAAAATCGGATTATAATCTGGAGATTTTTGTGTGAGGAAGAAGGGAGGAAATGAAAGAATTTAATAAAGGCGCCAGAGCAGTTATAACTCGTTAGGGGCTCATATAATACCCCGGGTGCAACACTCACTTAATTTATTGGGGATTAAAGAATTCTCAATTTCTACCACTATAAAAAATGATCATCCAAAAGATCCTGGAAGAGTCATCAATTTTTTTTACATCTTGAAATAAGCACGTATATCGTTTATTTAGTGCTACGAATACTTATTTTCGTGCCATGAGAAGTAAAAACATCAATGTATAATGTAAAAATGCTTAACTCCTTTACCAAACCAAAAATACGCTCCACAAAATCCCATAGGGTTCAGAAGCTAACGTGCCGATGTGAAAAGAACCACAAAAGCGTAATCCAGCTTGACCAACATTAAGCTTAGGTAGTAAACATCTGGAAAAGAAAATAATTAGTATCCTCGAAGTATTTTATAACGAACGCTTATCATGATCCTTAATTAAGGAAACATCCGTTAATATTTAAGTATAACCGATCGGCATACGATCCGTCGGCAATAGAAAATGAGTGTGAACAAACCCACTCAGAAAGATTCCATGTTCACACATGGTAGTGTAATCGCGGCAGTTGTTTCAGTTGGTGTAAAGAAACGAAGAACGAGATAACTTTTACGATTGCAGCGACAGCTAGTAGAGTGTTTCTGAAAATAAATTCGGTAATTGGAAAGGAGAAAATGAGATAAATCATGCGTGTGAAGGCAGTTTGAATAGGTAGGAGGGAAAGGGATAGACAAGAGGTCCAATTATCAGCTTTCGAGGGAATTCTGGAGGGACTAAGACACTTGGAACAGAATGGATAGACCTTAAGGCAATCAAGATGATCAAACATCTCATTAATTTGGCCTCATACTCAAGGAAGGCATTCACGATCTAGTCCTTGCAAGTGACATTACAGTTTGGAGTTATAGGGAGCACGAAGCGGATTTAATAGACTCGGGATAATATCTGTTATTAATATATCTCGCACAAACCTACGCTGAGCAAGGCGCAGGGAAATTTTAAATGATGCAATTAAATACTCTTCAAGCACTTTCAGAGTGGACGGCTAGAGATAACCAATTCTTCCTTTCTGGGATTAATACAACTTCGTATGATATTGATGTGATAATTGAATTGAACTCTAAATTGTTAGTCAAGTTTTAATAACCACACACTGTGAAAATTAGTTAGCAGCGTTTTATATAATTTCATAAGCATCAAACATTCTCATATTCATAGGGCTGAGCGAAATGCCTGGTTTAATAAAAAGGAAATTGTGGAAGTGTATAAGGGACTCAATAGCTAAAGCATTAATTCCCTGTACCTCAGAAAACATTTGCCTTTAGTGTCCTAGAACTGATATTTAATACCACAAATACGAGCAAGGAACTAAGTTAATAAATGACGAGCCTTACTGGATCAGTCATAAAATATGCCGGGTTTTCTTGTAAAATAATTTCATGCGATGGAATTCAACTAATGGTAAAGGGAATATTAAGAAATAATGGTGTGAATACATAATGTCATAATGCAATAAATTAGGTTAACTTAACTTTTCATGCAAGTAAAAATATTTCTGTGATGCCTTCACTGTTAACGTTTATCGGGCATGGTTTTAGGTACGAAAGGATGGCAAAAACGTCATTACGACTATTCAAAATTAAATATACGGAATAATAGTTTATACTTGTCAAGTACAACTCGTACTAGGGAGCCGCAAGAAGCTAAATATGCAAACGGTAACCTGCAAGGCATTGGTTTGTGGAGATAGTTGTGATTCCTCGCATTTATTCATAACACATATCAAAAAATATTCAGTTCATGATCAAACGGTGCCTGAATTACCAGGTGTTCAAATGATTTCCAGGCAATAAAGCCCAACCCGGCCAAGGGTGACCAACAGAGGTGAAGGGCGATCGCTGGAGATGGACGTTGGTGTGTAAAGAAATATTAATATGGGTTGTGAAGGATCTCAGATTTTCCCGGCGTATGGTATTCAAGAAGTTCTCTCGGGTTTCCCACCGGGTCAGGTTGCAGTACACCTGGATATTCAGGCACCGGGTCAGGTTGCAGGTGTACTGCAACCTGACCCGGTGGGAAACCCGAGAGAACTTCTTGAATTAATATGGGTTATCTGTGCAAATATATTCAGCAATATTAATGCGATTTAACTGTGATGAAATCTAAAGAAGGCAAGAAAATAAGAAAGTGGAAATATTTAGATGCGTCGGAATGCTTTAATGGAATCATGATGGAAAAAATTAGGTAAACGGGGTAGAGAAAGGAAGAAAATTAGGTTTTTCGACGGCTTGAAGATAAGCAGAGAGTACGTTAAAATGAAGAAGTGACGTAAAGATAGGTAATTCACACGGTAAGCCGTATACAAAATCTTTTAGAGGCATTCTATCTCAAACCAATCTTCAATTGGTAGATATGCGCTAATGCTGATGCGTTAATAAAAAGCTAAAATATTTTCCATTAAAGAAACGAACTAAAATTTATAGGCGAACAATAATTGTTTATGATTATCAGGAATATTTTCATTCTTCACCAACGATATACTCTAAATACGAGGGTCATCCGGAAAGTAGTACCCGTTCGTGCCGCATGAAGTGCTGACGACGCGAGTAGCCGCTGGACGATGTCAGATAGCTTCAGTGGCTTGTCTGCCTTCTCTGAGCCAAGTTGCGTGACGCTAGCATTGCCTGTGTTGTTTCTGTGATTGTTTACAATGTTTAAAAAAATTGAGAACGCCGCCAGTTGTGAAGTGAGGGCAGTGATTAAATTCCTCAATGCAAGAAACGTTCGCCCATGTGATATTCATCGCCAATTAAAGGAGGTGTATGGAGACAATGTAATGGACGAGTCGTCTGTTCGGCGGTGGTGTCGCAACTTCAACATGGGGAGGGGGAACACACACGACGATGAGCGTTCGGAGAGACCGTCTGTCATTACAGACCAACTGGTGAGCTCAGTTGACGAATTCGTGAGGAACGATCGGCGCGTCACAATTGATGACATCTGTGAGCATTTTCCCAATGTTTCTCGAACAATTGTTCATGAAATTGTTAAACACCATCTGCATTATGCAAAAATTTGTGCAAGATGGGTCCCTCGCGTATCTCAATGAGCTGGCGGCGAAGGACTATGCAGCAGGAATACAGAAACTTGTCACACGTTATGACAAATGCCTTAATTTGCTTGGAGATTATGTTGAGAAGTAGTTTAAAGTATCCTCTTTCAAATAAAATTTTTTATGTTTGTTAATATTTACTTTTGTGTCTTTATTTCACGAACGGGTACTACTTTCCGGATGACCCTCGTACCTTTCCGATATTATGGATTGCTATTAAAATGTAGTTTTTAAACATTTGGATGCCTATATGCGATGGGGTAACGTTTGGTGCACATGATTTTTTTATTTCGTTCTACAGTAACGAGAAGTAGCAATGATTCCATGTATTGTAAATACAAATCCATCGTAAAAACATTTTAAAAAACTATAATACCTTTCACTCTCTTTATCGGTAAAAAAATAAACATTCCTCGTATTATAACCTATAGTTCCATGACGCTGAGTCTTCCTTCACCAAGGAAACCATCTTTTTCATAAATAACCGTGCATGCTTTAGGGTCATGGAGTGAGACGCATCATCCGTTGTTATCACAGCATCCACTCGATTCAAGCGATGGCTTATGATACCGGCAGACACTGCTGAACTAATCGCTATTACTGGAGTTATTACAAAACGGGATGGCATTCCTCGAGCCGTGTTCGCATCAACACAGGCTCTTCCACCACTTCTCCGGGTGAGATTCAAGATATCGCTTAGAGAGCGTTGATAAGAAGCGGGAAGTCATGATTGAGCTTTAAAGTGGGAATTTCTTGAGGAGTACGGTCAAAAGATGAAGATTACCCATTTCGGTTGGCTGCGACAGAAAGTCTGGGAGAGTAAGGCCTGAGAAAGGCAGTGTTTTGGGAAGGGAGTGAGGTGAAAGGCGGTGGGAAAAATCTTCCCTAAAAGCGGGAAGAAAGGAAAAGTCGAAACGACCCCGGGTACCTAGAGTGAGATTAGGCGCCGCTGAAAAGGACCCCGTAGGAAGTTAGTGTCAAAAGAGAAATGGCTGGGAACGGGAGGAAATGTATGCGTGCGCCGCGATGTCGCGGTAGCGCAGCCAGAAAGTAATGCGACCAATTTAAGTAACGCGGAGAAGGCAATCGCTCATTTCTTAGCCCAGAAGGTGGCAAGGAAAGTGGGCCTTAAAGAGGGCAATACATCACGTCCCGAGAGCGATGTGACGTACAGCTATGTGAAATTATTGTTGCATGGTAAGAGTTTTTAAACTTTCAACCGAAAGAAGCTAAAGGTCACTGCCATGAGACACATGACACAAATGCGATGATCAATAAATAATATTTTGGCACTGGGAGAAACAAAAGTTTAAATGAAGCAAAGACCATTGAAATACAAGTTTCGAGGAAAAAAAGGATGACTGGCAAAAATAATCGAAAAACTATTTTTTGAAACCTGTATTTCAAATTGAGTAATAAGATAATTAGGAAAAAAGATGTTTAACAGAACATGAAGAATACCTTTGACACACTGTTTCAGCGACTAAAGTATTTTTAATCAAGTCGCTATTTAACGTATCGGGAACAATTTTTCCAGTTAATTTATAAAAGAAGATTAATTCAAAGCAAGTAAAATTAAAACATATTATAAACTATGCAAACCTCTCTCATCAATTATATTATACAGTCTAAACTGTTTCCAAATGGACCAATACGACTCGTCAGAAGAGCTTTGCTCCGATAGCTGTAAATCTTACGTCCACGGATGGCTGCCGCCGTTGATTTATTCAAAAGTTATTTTTGTTACAACTAATATTCTCCCTCAGCTGATCGAACCAACCACGAAATTTTACGCTCGGTCATTTAATATTCACATGAACAAACGCTTCGTTCCTATGGCCGTCTTCAGGGGCTAAGGGGATGATAAATTAAAAAATAAGATTTTAGTGAATTCCTTGATATTGACTGTTTAGACGGAGGCTTGGGGTTTCACTCACTGGTGTGAGATGGTGAAAGGTTACTAGACATTAATATGTCAGAATGAAATTTGACTGACGGAGGGGAATATGCGAGAGCCAAATCATTCGGAAGTTTCTCAAATGATTGAATACATTCAGGATGGGATGCATTCTGTAGGATGTTGTAGTGCTGGCTTTCTATGAAAAGCAAAGATATGGAATGAGGGGTCGTTGTGAAGGGGATGTTTGTGGCCGCGGAGAGTTGGGTTGAAGCCCTCTTGAGTGACTACCGAATTATTACCAGTCTGGATGATGGATTGGGGTGCAACATGAAACTCAGTGGGGAAGACGGTTTATGAAGAAAACCCCTCACAAACCTCCCCGCCCTATCCTTCCTCGGACGTCCGTTCGCCTTCAGCCCTTGCGGCGGGTGAGGCAAAGGGTCGGAGACTAGGTCCGAAAGTGAAATTCGGGACCGAGGAACGAAACCCATGAGGAGACGGAAAGAGAAATAATAATAATGAAAAGAGACCGAAGGGGGTCCAAAGGAATAAAGGAAAAAAAAAGGTAACGAGGGGCCATTGGATGGTGTCGGCGTCAACATGATATATATTCCTTTTCGTCGTCCGCGGGTAATCGAGAAAATTTATGGTCATTTAAAAGGGAGGGTCATTATGTGCCACTAAAAGGCGTCATTTTTCCTTCGTCTCGTAAAAGAGCGGCCGTCGCGGGAATTCTGAACGGCGCGAGAGTAGGTAAGTGTCGAGGTACCATCCTCATTCTTTGACACGAGATCAATGCGGTTGGAGTGACTCACCCTCATTTACATGCCTCACGAACGGCATTCTCCCAGTCGAGATATACCACGCCGACAGGACAAGGTCTCTAGTTCGAAGGTCTCCGAGCACTCGTAATTTCTAATTTCACGGCGGTTTTTTAACGAATGAAATAATTTGATATGGACCTGGGGCCAACTTTACTAGACCCATTTGGCAGCGGGGTAGGGAGAGAATGATGAATTAAACGCAGCAGGATAAAAATTGATCACCTTCAAACGTGTTCAATTCTTCTTATGCTAAACAAGATGACTTTTTTCATAAAATAATCGATATTTTTAAATAAGCGGCCAACTTCCCGCCTCTTATTGGTAAATCCCTAACCCGATGAGACGGCTTACAGTTTAAACTTTTGGGCATTAGAATACGCTGGATTTTTCATAATAATTTTATTTTGGGTTTCAGGAGCCTATACACTAGAATTACTTCGCAGAGTGTACATCAAACGATTACTGATAACCAGAATCGCAAAATAAAAGCCACCTTAGGAGAGTCGTTACACAGCGGTCAAATTTCTTTCCCCAATTACGTCCGAGAACGGCCATTACGACTCCTCCGCAAGTAATTATGGGGCCTTCGTTTACGGAATACATCTAGTTTGACGTTTCATTTAACGATTGGGAAAGCCGTCCTAAAACGGTTCTTACATTGCATTTATATGCTCAAGGATGTTCTTCCTACCTAAGAATCAAAACTTCCACAACGTCATTATCTCTATGTATACGCAATTCTTATTACCCCTAATTTAATGTGGAATTCGATAAAATAAGAAAACAAGCCCCGAAAAATATTCTACCAACCGTAATATCAAGGAAACATAGTATATATAATTGTAGTGTTGGAAAGAAAGCTGCTTTTCCACTGATATCGCCGACAGTGAAATATCCTCAAAACCCTGTTCCGTTTATCGCAACGACAAAGTTAATAAGATCGGGGGCGGTCTTTATTGCGGCTAAAACCAATTGCGCTAGTAGGGGCTGAGGTAATTCTAGATAACGGTTGGGAAAACGACTGGTTTTCAATTTAAAGTTCTGAATCCAAAAGAATAAATGCAAGCGCATTTTACAGGCCGACGGACGACAAGATAATTCAGTGCTAGCACTATACCAGCAAATCATAAGTTTCTCATTCCAGAACAACGGTAGTGACATAATGGGTAGAAATTCCAATGTCCTCAATCTATTGATTGGAGCATATATGGTTTTAAAAGCGTGGGTAAAGACAAATATATTAGCGAGTCGCTATTACATTCCTTTACATTGAACTCTATACGTCAACTTACTTCACCAACCAGGGCAATAATTTTCTTGATTTCTGAGCAGCAAACATCCCCGAAAGAGTCCTAAATATAGATATTATTAAAGGAATTAGTGATCACATTAATTTTATAGACATTAATTTGCTAATTTTTCCCCGTTTGAGGTCCGAAATAAGGAACAAAATATTTACTGGTTTAAAATAGGCAACTATAATCGCCCAAAAAACTTTTTTTTTAATTGTTAAAGAGTCAATTTATTAACTTTAAGAAAGATAGTAATCACCGAAATACTGCGGATACGTGTGTGTTTTTTTCCTTGACCTCACGCACTTAGCAGTCAAGAGGTTCATTCCAATGAAATTCATAAAAGATAGCACGGAGCATAGATAGTAGGACGCCGATGTTAGAAAATCATTACGACGCCAAAGGCTACGTTAAGCCAATATGCAAAAAATAAGGAATGATATCTATTGAAACTTAAGAATTGAGATTACTTATGACCATAAGATATCTAGGTTGAAGCCCAAGAAGTAATTTGGAAAGCGTTAAACGAGTTCAAAAGGAAAATATTAGCTGAAAAATTAAACGAGAATTGAAAAGCATATTGATTCTATGTCAGATAGGTTCACAGAAAAAACCCTATAGTAAATTCACACAAAACTATAGGGGCGAAAGAGTAACCTGCAGTTTGGATAAGATCAAATAGGAGCAATTCCTTTTCGAACGACTACTGCATTCGGTACACCGAAATAGAAAGTGTAGACTCCATTAAATACGTAGTTAGGGGTTACCCTCCCTCAGGACCTCTGCTGGGTGAAATATACAAATATACGAGGAATTTGTGGGCTAGCTGACAAAAAAATTAAAATTATTAGAAGAATATTGGCGAATTGCGATGAAAATGTAATAGAGAACTGTTAACTTTGCTAGTTAGGCATAATTTAGAATGTGCTGCCAGCATATGGGATCCTTATGAAGTCTGATCGCCGAATTAAAATGCAAGCAGCAGAAAGGAGCTAGATTTGTAAAACATTGTTATGATAAACTGATTAGCGTATCAAAATTATTAGAGGTACGGCGGGAAGTGAATGTTAATTTACAGATTAAAGTCCATACATGTATTGGAAGGATGTCTCTTAAGCGATGATGTTGAACGTTTATTATAAGCCCCATTCTACTGCGATAAGAGAGATAATGTCAATAAAATTAGAGATATTAAGTATAGACTAGTCAGATTTAATCTGTCGTTGCTCCCAGGTTAAATGGGTTCAGAATAACGTTGTCCGATTGCGGAAAAGTATTTTGGGTCAAGAGTAGTCCGGTCTACAATTAGCCCCGGCCACAGACCTTAACGGTGGATTGCTGGGTACTATGTAATGCAATATAATGACATCCTAGGTTCCAAACCTATTTTATTGGCAAGAAGGTAAGTCTGACTTCTGTTACTTCTGGGCAATCACTCTATTAAAAATTAATCGACACTGAAACCTCCGATTATCATAATAATTAATTATCAAAATGAACATTTTAAGCAGAGGTATTGCTTATTGCTGCTTAAACTGCACCTTGAATAAGGGTCGAGCTTTTATTTATTTAAGTACCCTGCAAGTCACTGCTAGGGTGTGTGTTGTAGGGAGTGAATACACACCAGACTAACTTCTACGCCAACCTGACCCTACCGCGGTCGGAAAATGTTATTCTGATCCCTTATCGTTCGTGGAAAAAATGACATCTTAAACCTATCTGTTCTACACTTCATCTCTCTAATTTTACTTACATATCTCCTACAGTAGTACGATGGGAGTAATAATAAATGTTTAATATCACTGCTAATGAGACGTCCTTCCATTTTATACAGGAGACTTAATCTGTAATTTTACCTTCGCTTCGTAAGTGATTCCCAGCCTGGCTCCTCCAATATTTTGGATACGCTACTAAGTTCATCATAATAACATTTATGTAGCTCCTCTACGCTACACGCGATCCAATTCGGCAATCAATACAAATTTATAAGAATTCCATATACTCGTACTGGCAGCATATTCTAAATGAGGCCAAACTAGAGAAAGATAATATTTCTCTTTGACCTTTTCATCACATATACCAAGTACTCTTCTGGTAACACCTGATGTTTTGTTAGCTTTTCCACATATACCCCGTATGCTTTTCAACTAGGAGAGATTGTGAGTGAGGGTAACGCCTAGATATTTGGAAACAAATGCTTATTTCGGAGAGAAGCAGCCCATTTCCGGGAAAAATCGTTATAACCCTGTTTTAAGAGGCATTGGAAGCAGGAGGCTTTAATCCATAACATGACCTGTTAAATTCCAATTACAATATAAATCATTATACTTGAACGCTGAATCAGAGGAAATTATATTTTATCATTATTATTCTGTTATTTTGCTCTTATTAGACCTCATTTGGAATAGTATGCCGCAAGTATTTGGGATCCTTGAGAGAATATTTGGCAAAAGAATTAGATTAAGTCCAGAGAAAATCCGCCAGATTCGTTACGAATTGTTATAATAAGAACACAAGAGTGACAGGTCTCTTAGGGGATTTAGGCTTGGAACCACTTGGAATACGAATAGAGCAAGTGAGACTTTTAGGAAGGTTCAGAATAAACGAGTTTAACGATGACACAGGAAGGAAATAAAAAAGGCCCCACACTACTTAAGTAGATCAGACCACAAAGATAAAATAAGGGAGATAGATTCCAGTACATAGAGATTCAAATACTCATTTTTTCACGGAGCAATATTAAATCATAATATTAAAAAACCAAAATAACTTCAGAAATATTGAAAACATTTACAAGTCGGAATAAAATTAAGCATTGCAAAGATATCAGGTACATTTGTAGGTGCATGTTAAATGGTAGTTAGTGTGTTTGCATGTGCGTGGGGTGTAAGGGTTCTTGCATGAATCTATTCCATGTTTTATTTGTGGACTTTATAAATTTGTGGCTTTTGCAAGCGTTTTCTTCTTTTCTTAATAACGGATGGTAACCCAATAACCCCCGCCACATGCCCTTGCGGCGGCTTGCGGGGCATTAAGTAGTAGCTCTGCATTACATCGCCAGGTAATATCTCAGGAAAAGATTTAAGGAAATTGACTTTAGAACGGACTAATTAAAGGAATAATTCATTTATACATACTGTTATTCACTACGACAAAACTAAGGATCACGGTACTCAGAACTTAAAATTACACCTTATGATACAACCACTATTCTCCAGAATAGTTTTAAATATAACATTCTCTGCCGAACTCCTCCGTGGCGGCTTGCAGAGTAGACTGTAGATGTAAAGGCGCCTCCAGCGTTTGTCCGACCGCGCTAGGAGGGAATGGTGTTTGTTTTGGATATTCTGGTGCGTAATCACCCCCTGCCACAAACTCAAGCGGTGGCTTGTAGGGTAATAAATAAAACTAAAATTGAAAACATTGAGGCTAACCGGTCTAACGCACTTAATGATCACTTTGTCCCTTCCTAACCGAACTATATCACACGTAAAATTTTCAATACTACACCGAACACAGTGAGATAAATCCCATTCACCAAGAAACGCTCTCTAGGCACATTTTAACTTGTATTTAGACTGGGTTTTGTCCCACAGAACTCCGCACCATCGGGGGGGTAAAAATTAAATGCAGAAGCATGTATGGCGGCCATTCAAAGCGACAAATCACACATGAAAGCGGACGTATTCGTAAGTTTTTGGTGGTACATCACCCGCCATAATCCACCGGGAATTTGTGAAGTCTTTCACAGCAGCAGAGGGTCTACATGGCGACGGGGGAGGAGGAGGTGAAATGGCAAGCATGATACAAGAGGTGGGGGAAAGGCGATGGGGAGGAAATAAGGCTAGAGAGATGGGAAGAGGGATAGGAGGGTTGGGCCGATTGGAGGTTTGGCAGCCAAGCTGGGGAGGGGTTCGTGCGGGATAAATACTTCCACTGGGAATAGAAGTGGGAAGGTAGAGTAGGGGGTGTAAGAGTTTGGTGGATGCCGAAGGGGGGGGGGGAGTGGACTTGAGAGATTGAGGGAAATAACTAGAATGCGCTGGCGTGCCGGGGACTGTGAGCCTGTGCACCGTAACCGGAGGAAACCTAAGGTCGTAAACGTTTGCCGAAAAAGTCGTAAAGAGATTCTTGTGCAGTTCAGTGGTATACGGCAAGCTTGGAGGTTTGTGGTAGAAAGGGAAGGGACTGAGTAAGCGGGGGTGGAGAAAGAAGACGCCTGAAGAGGACTTTCGATAAAAAGATTGGAAAAAAGGAGGACTAGAAGAGTGGCGCAGGAGTAAAATTTGGCTACTGCAATTGTACTTCACTTGTCACGTAAGGGGTCAGAACAAAAACTGTTCATCAATGAAAACATCATATTCATAAATTGAACTCTTAGATAAATAGAAATAGATCGACTTTATCCGTGACAGAGGATATTGACGAGCGTTGCGTAAGTAAGAGAGAATAAATGGAGGATAGAATGGAAACTTAATATCAAAAAGACAGATGAATAGCCGCCTTTTTCTTTTCTCGTACACCACGTGCAACATTCCGAAATTGCCGCAAATAAACTTGCAAGGAATACCAGCAATCATCAATTTCTCTATTAACTAATAGCTTGTGGCCTAAAAGAAACCCTGGAATACTCTCTCATGGCAGTTTGCAGAGTATGATGTAAAATGTTACGCTATTAGATATGGCACGTAGTACAGGTTGCAAAGAAATAATTCCACGAATTTATGTTACCTAAGGCATATGTTGAAACTTGGTAGGTATAGAAAGATCTATCTTGATTAGCTTTACTCGATCAAAAATCATTTTAGAATCGGAAGTGGATGATTCTCACAACTAAGTTATCAACGAAAACCAAAAGTAACACTGGGATGCCATTTACTCAGAGACCCTTAATCGGATTTCTTGCATTATGAGAATGTGGCGGAGTTGAACATGCAATACGAAAATAAATTACGCATACCCTTAACCTCTTAAATTTTCTCGATTAACATAGTGAAACAAGTCACTTGATGTTTTTCAGGATAATTACTCCATTTTATTAATTTTATCTACACTGATATTCCAAAGCATTATTCTTCTTTCTCAATTTATCCATTTCTCTTAAGCTGTTGGCTCTCCTAACATATATATATATATATATATATATATATATATATATATATATATATATATATATATATATATCCACTTGATTCCATTTGTCGTATTTCCACTTGTTCCGGATTCCTCCAATTATGTTTCCCCTTCCCCGTGCCTTCCTCTTTTAAATAAAGATCCATTGCATATAATTCCTTTGCATATAATTTTAATTTTTAAAAACCTACTTCATATCAGCCTTATGAAGGTACACACTACATGAAAACACAATACATGCGATGAAAAAGGAGATTAATTTTAAAATTAAGAAGTATAATAAAGAAAAAATTATTTTTTTCTATGACAAACTAAAAAAAAGGATTATTAGATGCACACGAGCTCATTCAACTCCTCGTTCACTGAGTGGGGGTGTGGTCTAGGACCGAACCCCGCTAGCAAGTACAGAAGAAGACCACACGTGAAAGACGTGAGCTTTCGGGCCTCAAGAGTAGGTGGTACAAAAAACACAAGGATTGTACAAATATAAAATCAGTATGTGGCGAACCAAGGTTGAGGCTAAGGGTAAAGTTCCTGTGTGGTCTGGTTGAGAGAGAGAGAGAGAGAGAGGTTGGGGGCGCGAGTGTGTGAAGGGTGGGAATGGAGCATCGTGGAAATAAGTCTTGAGGTGAGCGGTCGCAGAGGGAGGGGGAGAGGGTTGATGGAAGGGGAGGGAGAGACAAAGACACGCCTAGGGGAGAGCGGTGTACATATCAGGAGACGAGAGTTGTTTGGGGACGACAGAGGGGCCTCGAGGTTACGGGGAGGAGAGGGGATTGGGGCAAGCCTCGAGAACACTCGTGCCTCGGCACTACTATTGGTGGGATGGGGTGAGAATGAGATGGAGGTGACTGGGAAAGGTGACGAAGATGAGGGAGAGGTACAAGGGGGTGGGCGGATGAGACCACGTTATGCGCAACAATGACCCAGGAATGTTTTGGTGCCCGGGGAGGAGAAGGTGGTGCCAAAGAACGTCCGGCACTGTGGGAAGGAGGAGAATGGGAGAGGAATGGGGGAATCAGGGAAGGAAAGGAGGGGGAGAAAAGAGCCCTGCTATCCATGGAGGACCCGGGCGGTTGCTCTGAAGGACACTGGAGACAATAATGGCGGAACAATGGAAGTAGTTGACAGTCTCCCGCGGTCCCGAGTGCTGGTGACGTCATGGGCTTTACGGAGAAGGGTTGGGAGCGAAGGGAAGGGAGACGAAGTGGTAAGGGTTCGAAATCTTTTTGCAGAAGGGATTTCCGAGGCCCTCATAAAGTGGAAAAGTGCTTTCCTTAATCACTCCCTAAGAAGATTACGGCTTCTGGCTCCTTTGGGTACCAAGGCGAGAAACGTCAAGAAATATTGAAACTCGCGACGACATAAAAATGAGAAATCCTCGAAATGTAAGTGATGATAAATGCAAAAAATTTGCCTAGAAGAATTAAACGTCCTATGGTGTATCGTTTAAACCCCCGCGCAATTTAATGAAAAATAGACACTAAGGCAGTCCTTCAGAAATTCACCTAAGATAGTTTTTAGTGATTACCACGAGGGTCACAATAAATCATTGAAGCATATTATTTTGACAAAATTAAAAAATCTAAGTATACAATTATTATTTTTTTAATTTATTTTTTTAGAACTGTGGATCTAAAGCGAAAGTAGTCGAGGAGCAGACGGGTCATCGGTTAAGAAAATGTGCCCATAAATCTCTTCAATACTTGATGATAAAACGCGGCAGTAACAAATGCCAAATTAATATTCCACGTATGCACCATAAAATTAAATTCTATTTCATTAAATACATAGGTAATACAATAAAAAAGTTCTTCTTCCCTCAGTGTGAAAAATGCAAACCTTACTTTTTTTGGAATTCAGCTTATGCCAGCTCTAAGGGAAATAATGTATAAAATACCTTCGATTGTTACTATAAAGGGAGCTGGGAAATTGATTCTTGAGGTGCATTTCAAGTCCTCGAGGGCGGTTTAGTGAAGGCGGAGGCCAATTTACATCTAAACCGGGCCAATTTATGTCTAACTGTAAGCTAAGTCCAAACTCCTGAATCCGGATGACATCAAGACAATGGCACCCATTCTTTAGCTGTCTCCTAGTAGTCTAAAGGATTGCGACAGAAATCAGCGGACGTCAATCAAGTTCAAATTACCCTCAATTGTCGCAACAAAAGATTCGTAAATTAAGATCTGTAATGAGATTAAAGTGACCGTACACGAAATAGGCTTACAGAAGTACTGGACGAGATTCAGAGTTAGAAATGGCCATCTAGAGAGAAGGGAATGCTACGTTGAATATTGACTTTTCAGCTGTAGCAAGGAACGTCAAAATTGATACCAACATTCAATTTTTAAATACGAAATTTAAAGGCTAGTCAGGACATTTTCAAGAGAAAATGTGAATGGAACTAATAACTAATATATATTTTTTTTTCATTCGTGTCAAATATTACGTTATATTTGACACTGAATTAATCACTTAGCTGATTAAGAATGGCTTTAATTCGAAGGCCACAAATTCACTAAGATTATGAAAAGAACTTTTAAATTATTAAACCCAGAACATTTAAAAAATTTGATTTATATAATGTACATAACATTCCTTTTTCAATAAGACCAAAGAAACGACCTGCATACAAACGCGTAACTGAAATATCAATAAAATATTTTAATATATTTCCATTTAGGAAGGGATTGCATTTGCAAAGGCATTAGAAAAGTTTTCAGGCTAAATGAAAATGTGATTAGGAATTTGAAGACGAAATGCAATGGGACCTTAAGAATCAATTTTTGGACAGAAATGTAGATACTCCTAATTAATCCGACATATGAAAAAATAGAATGATACACGTGCATTTCACATTTCACTGCTTCATCACCCCTAAATTAATTTTGTACAGAAGAGTAAACTGAACGGGCGTTCGCTAACGCATGTGTAATACTACGGATGAAAATTCTTTCCCAATAAAAGCATCCTAAAACAATAAAACCCGGCAGCCTATTGAGCTCGGTCTAAGCGGCCACCAGCGGATCCGCGAAATCCATAAAAAAATACCAATAAACAAGAATCAGCAGAAATATACCCGTTGTGTCTGTTGTCGTGTAGCATCACGCAAATAAAATCCTGCCTTTCTACATCGACCCTGTGCAAGCACCCTGTAGTAGGCCCTGAAACTTCCGTCGCTTTCCAATGCATCGCAGAAACGCACGCATCCAATAAAAATGACATTGAAAACAATGAAAAATACTCCGAAACCTCGAGTTTAAGATTCCTGCATAAAACGCTCACCCGAATTTATGGCTTAGTTTTTGTTTCCCCAGCACCGAGGAAATAAAAATTCTTCCAGCTTTGGAATCCATTGGATTCATCCTCCCTTCCAAAAGCCAGTATTTCACAGAAATCATAGGAATGCAGAATTTCAAAAATCTCCTCCGACATTTTCGACTTATATGCCAGTAATTCTTTTCCATTGAATTTCGGTTAACGATATGAATGAAATTATCTGTTGACTGTTATTACAAGCTATATTCTTTAGTCACCTATAGTCACCAGTCTTACGTCTTCACAAAGATAGTTTTCGAATTTAGTTTAATTACTTAATTTTAATTATTATAAATTACATTATTATGAATATTCATTAGCGTCTAAGCTTATCTTTACCCTTGGAACTATCTCGAGGGAACGTGACAGGCGGTGTTAGGACACACCCCCATATCATTTAATTATGCTGAGGGTGCAATTGGGATTTCATAACATTTTTGACCATTATTATTAAGGTAATTACACTTTTCCTATTGTAATTGACATTTTTCGAGGGAATAAAGAGCACATAAATTTGTTTTTGCCGAAGTAATTGCTCTAATTTTACTATAGGAATCTAACCTAACGGTAGAATGTGGGGCCCTGATAACTCTTCCGGTGCCATAAATAAACCCTTTCATTTAATTTTATTAAAAAAATTCGTTTCATCGAAAGAAACAAACTGGAAATATTTTTCCCTCCTTCACTTGTCTCTATAAACTCTATAACGCCCAAATAAAGACCACTATCTATCTATCTATCTATCTATCTATCAATAAAACTATCATAAAAATTACATTTTATAAATATTTAATTTAAGGATATTATATCATAGTAAAATATAACAACAAATTTCGAGTCCGCCGTCTGCGTCTATAGAGGTACGAATGAAATATATTTACAAAATATCCGTTTAACATCTTTCATCTGTAATAAAATTTAGCAGGTATGTGCCTATTTATATTCAACGATCATCGCTGGCTGAAGGAAGGCAGACATAAATAGACACCCAACTCTCTTTTTGCGAACAGCAATATTGGGGCGCAGGGATAAAGAACTTCATTTCTTAAAAAGGGAACTATAAATGTAATTAACACCCAAAAGCGCTTTAGCAGAATAATGTTTTCCCTCGTATTCTGCGTTAACAGTGACTTCTCCAACTTTAAAATTGTGGGTGGAAATCAAAACTAGCCATAGTTTACAGAAATTAAGAGAAAGCCACTTTCAGCCATAAAATATATTCAATATTCAGTTCGAGTATAAATATCATTAATGTCTGTAGGAACGTCATTGTATTATAAGAGTTTTTTCAACTTCGTAGCTATCTCCTCTTGAGGCTTCCTAGATTTACAGACACTGAAAGCATAGCCCCGGGTCATTCCGTGGATCCGGGTTGGCAACTGATGTCCCAGCTGATTCAACTCGTACATGAATCTCAGTCCTATTTTTCAGTTGTCCAGTCAACTCCGAAACACCAACACCATCATCCGGAGTGCCCACCCCTCATCCTAAACCCTATCCATCCTCTTTCGACTAACACACAACAAATACACCCCAACGGGCGGCGGCGTAGAAACCGTACCTTCGAATCCACCTCTCCGAACGAGGACCTTTTCCCTCCCATTCACCATTTCCGGGCGCTGGAGCACGCGGGGCACACGAGAGACCAGTTTTTCTGCTATCGGAGCTCGTTAGCGAGGTCGGACATAAAAAACTCAATATGCTGGTTCGGTCAACTCCTTCACCATAATTAACCCCAGGGAATAACAAAAGGAAGGCGAGGTCTGAGAGTTGAAAGAGAGATGGGTGGAAAGGAGGAGTGTTAACGGCAGGGTAGGGAAAAAAGCGCTGCATTGAAAGATGGGAAAGAGAGGGAGAGAAATGGTGTGAAGGTGGACGAAAAGGCGAGGGTGAAAAGGACGAAGTACATCTTGTGTGGATAATGAAATCTTTGAAAATGAATAGCAATATACACAGAAAGGAGAGCGAATTTGATCCGATGTGTTTCCTTTCCTCCGCTCGCGAAAATGTTGAGAAGGGACAAGCAAATTGGGATTCGGGGTGTGAACGGCACGGAGTCAGAGAGGGCGGAGGAAGGTGATGAGTACGAGGTGAGAGAGGGGTTGGAATCTGTCTCTCTCACTGTCGGTGGCTTCTATCGTAGACGATGAATGGATAATTAATGCTCAAGGTTCTTCCTCTTTTTCCCTCATACCCACCCCAAAAATTCCATTTAGATTTACGCCAAAAAACCTTAGCTGCGAAAGGAGCGGAAATATATGTAGTTTGTTTTTCGATTTTCTTGCACCATTTCCATTGTCCCCTTTACGAGAGGGGTGTGATCAAGGGAAATAGGTCATCTACATCTACACAATACCTCGCAAGCCGTCGCAAGGGCGTGCGACGGGGGGTGACCACAATCCAAATCATGTTACCCTTACTCAAATATTAGTCTGATCATGCACTCGGCAAATGCTAATCACACGAAAGAAAGTACTTGCATGGCACAATATCCAAAAACAGGATACTTCAAATCATGCTGTAGAACTGTTAAAAAGATGGGCCCAGTAAATTAAAAAAATAACATGCAGGATATCGATCAAATAGATACATTACCAAATCTAATCATTTCCAACACAATTGCTGGCATATCTAATTTGATCTCTAATGGCTCGAGGAAAGAAAAGCATTTTAAATAAATCCGTTCTGCTATAATTATCCCTGATTTAACGTTGGTTATCTGATCTACCACAATCAGTCTTGCCAATGACTCCTGTAAATGCATCTCTTAACCAGGAGGAATGATTACAACAGTTTTCTAAATTCTTAGGCGGGTATTTGCTTCATTTTCGGATTTCTGGCGCTCCGACGACCGTGGCGGTCAACTTTGTTGTTTCTTCGTTTTTTTCCGCCCTCTGTTTCTCCTTTTCCCTCCCATCCCGCTCTCAATCCCTTCCAGCCCCCTTCGCTACCAAACCCTCCATCCATCCTCTTCCCGACTCCCCATGGATGCTCATACCCGCAAGTGGTTCCACGAGAGGATTTGTACGGAGTTAACGAACGCGCTGGCAAATAAGCGTCACCAGATAATTTGGCCCGCTCGGCGAGGCAATCGTAATTAGCTCTCGGATTCGCTGATATGCGAAACTTTTTTAAACATCACGCTTTCCCTCCCCAAACAAATAATTAAAACGACACATTCGACTCAGAAAATGAACGCGCGCAAATATGTATTCTCGATGTGAAAAAAATGACTTTCAATCGCAATAAATGATTAATAAGTAAACTTTCATTTTATCTTGACAAATGATACCAACAGAAATGTATGAATGTGGATCTAGTTTCGCTAAAATCCCAATTTATTGGCACCAAGCAACAGAGAATGGATACGTATACGTCATTTACATCCTCATTCCACTTTTGACAGTGCCTCAAGTTATTCAAAGGTGAGCTAATTTATGAGGAGGCTTCCGAATCCGAATTGCGTTTATTTAGAATGTATTTCTAGAGAGCTATTGATAGGTATCAAATATGCATCTCCCATAAAGAATGGAAAATGATAGGGTAATAACTGAAAAAGAATCTATTTATCCCACATGTACATACAAAAATACGTATCTTACGTTAGTTGGAAATAATTTTGGCAGTAACAAATTCTGAGCAGATATGATGCAAACATATACATTATACTTTCATCAGTATATACATACATTTAGTGACGCTGTATAAGTTAAACATTAATACTCCTTTTTTATCCTTAAAGGATGACACATGATAAATTTATAATTTTGAACCGGACCAATTAGCTATTTGTAGCTACCCGTATATGATGTGCTCAATCGATTACGTACCCCTGAAAAATAAACGAAAACTCACCAAATACAAAAATCTTGAGTTTAGCAGGTCATAATTCCATTTTACATGCGGCTAAAATGTAGAGATAAGTTGTTACTACCAAGCATTGATAGCAAGTGATACATTAAAATATCAATAAAAAATAGGTGTATTTTTTATTACAATGAATTTATTTTAGCCACATTTACGGTTTTGGATCTTTTCAAAAACATTCATCTTCGTTCGTTCGAAGTTTCCCAAATAACGTAGTGCAAAAGAAGTACCAGAGATGAACCGGAGACTGAAGCTCGCATTGCTGCACTGGTTTAGCCAGCGTAAGCCATTAATGTTTCACTTGATTCTGCAAGGTTTTTGGGACGCCGCTTGCGTGTTATAACTACATCTCAAAATAAACATCCATTTCCTTCTGCTTTCTCAATCCAGACTCCCTCAAACTTCATCCCTCCCCAGTTGCCCCTCTTCTAACTCACTCCTACGCCACACATCCTTTATACAGAGCAACTCCGCGTTTCATTTATTATTCTTATTCATAGCCACTGCTCTTCTCGCAGCCGGCAACACTGCAGTTACTTTCACATAAGGAAGGAATCACGGGTTCTTTGCATATGCTTCAGGAATTTAAATCGCTGAAATTATAGTGCTGGATCATTCAGGAAACATTTACTTTCTCATACTTGATATATTTATCGTATATGTGAAAACGAAACTTGATCGAAAAGTCTAAAATAAAATTGCAAAACTGGAAAAGTTAAGCTTACGTTAAATTTGCCTCATTTTAAAAAACAGACCAGACCCTTAAGAAGAATTGGCACTAAAAATATCTAGAAATAACTAAATAGAAAGATAATTACTATAATATGAATCTTACGTTTCTTCACTCTTTTATCCACTCGTATTTGTCTCAAGAATTGTAAATGCTTCATAAATTGAAATTATAGAAATAATAGAATTCAATGACATGTGGAGAAAATGTGTTCCTTGTCCTTATCAGACGCGAATGTATGATTTTAAGGAAAACTAGCAATCAGATTTAAAGACTGATACACAATGACCGTAAAGGCTGCCTATACTAAGCTACTAATGCTCGAAAATGGAAACCAATGTGAAAGAAATTCGTCCAAGGTGATTCAAGTTATTTAATGCTATGCTTAAGCTCGATAAATGTATGAATGAATAGCCTCAGATCAATGCTCTACATGCAACTACATACTTTGAAACCGACAATAATCCCCGCATAAAAGAAAATATAATTAAGATAATTGATTTCTTGAAGAAATTAATGGAAAATGCACCTCAAATCGAATTTCATAATGATATAAAATAAATATCAAAGGTGCCAGAACATAAATGCCAAAAACACCGAGAACTGCAAAAAAATGAGATAACGTTGGATGGATGATGAAGAGTTTCTCCATCATCCATACAACCAAAGAAGTACAATCAAGGACCATAATTACTGCAAACTTCACATATGTTGGGAAGGATGAGAATTGATCAAGAATAGGAGGTAAAATGGCTTTTGCATGAATGTACTAGAAACTACTAATAAGCAAATAGGCAACCTTGTATGTGTCCCTGTATGTGTGAATTGGCAAGGATTTCTTAGTTGTGCATGTGGTTTTATTCTATTTTACGGGTGGTGACCAAAACCCCCAGCACACTCCCTAGTCGTAGGCTTGCGGGGTATTGTGCAGATGTAGATAGAGAAGTAAGGTAGGAATGCACGGAGCCATTAAGGAACGAAGCAAATTCAAGTATACACCTACTTAGGAGAATCAATAGCTTTGCGGTCCGCTAAAAAAATCATAGAAATGATAAAGCAGGAGGGTGACTTTCAAATCATTGCATGACTCGTTGATTATCCTGAGATGCACTGAGTTATCGATCACGTTATCCAAGTTCAAACTATGATCTTATTTTGTAAAAAAAAACGTTCAAGTTCCATTTCAAAGTCATCACGGCAAGAAAAAAATGTCAACATTTATCAAAGGCAAGGCGAGCCCAAGGCCCTAACCGACGTCCCTAAGGCTTCGGAATGAGTCAACACAAATACATCGCCGAAATGAATTGATTTTACTGCTCAGGTTTATTATTCCGTACTCTGAATCCACGTTTGTCGTGATCTTCAATCTTACAAATTCCTCAAAATCAGGAATAAGGAACGACGTTTTGCGGCACCGAAATCCTGCAGGTGACAGAAACGCCCCCACCCAATCCTCCCCCATTGCCATTCTCCCATTCCCTTCCACTCCTCTTCTCTAAACCATCCCTCTCGTCCTTCTTTCATTACCTCCTCCTCTTCACTCACCCGATCTCCACCCCAACCACCCTTTGCCTCTCCTCTTTTCACCCGCAAGCCATCAAGACGGCAGACCGAGACCCGGGCTAACGTTGTCGTCTTCGTCGTCAGTCGCACGCAGCAAATTACAGCGGAGTTAAAGGTCTCCTCGTTCGCTCTCTCTACGCGTGGTAGGAGAACATGAAGGAGGCGGGGAGGCTCAAAACTCCACACTATTGCAAGGAGGGGGAAGCGAGTGGAGGTCAGTGGTGGGAAAGCCCTCGGCCCTGGAGGGAGAGTGAGACATGCGAGGGTGGAGGGAGAGGCAAAGTTAATGACGTTGCAAGGTAAACACTCGTCACACAAGCTACCACTTCTTCCCACACGTACCCCAAAACTCCCCCGCACCCTACCAACCCCGGGAACCACTCCTTGCCCTCTCCCCACCTCATTCGTCGCCCCTCCTCACTTCCTCTCCCCAAGACTTGCGCAAACGCCATCGTCGCCATTCCTCATGCAATCTTCCCACTCCTCATCTTCCTCCTCCCCTTCCTCACGACGCCCTTCCAGAGAAAGCGGTGCGCCTCAAAAGACTACCCACGACGTCATAAGGTACAACTTCTAAACCACTCTCTCTGATCTCTCCTTCGTTCTGTATATACCACCCTCTCGCCACCACACAGCCTCCAACTTCTTTTACAATGTCTCCTCCCTTCCTTCCTCCCTCGCTCCCCGCACTCATAAGGCAGTAGGAGCACACATTCTGGCACGTCCTGACGCGTATCCCGGACGCCTTACCCGGGATTCTCCTTACGTCGAAATCACTCCTTCAACGAGCCGCATTGCCCGCTTCTGCAGTTCTTCCCTTGTATGAACATGTCTCGGGCACTTCATCAACCCTTTAGCTACCTTCACCTCGATCTCGCTATCTCCTCTTCAATTTCCCGTTACACGTTCCCTACCTCCGCTGGGGGGTCGGTTTCCCTATATGAGTCACTCTACAGTTCCTCTTTGCAGGGCAATTATCCCGTAGTTAATTTCTATCTGGGTTCCTTAAAATTAGGTTTCCCTTTTGTATAATAGCATCCAAGAAAAAATTAAGAGGGATATCGCAGCCGCATACCCGTGAAATGTTTCATAGCATGTGCATTTTGACTTAACTGTGGATTTATTCAATTGGATGGTCATAACTTCTTATGCGGATTAGATTAAAGAATAGATCAGTTTTGAAAGAATTCCAGGACGCGTGACTTACTACTGCTAAAGGAGGAGATTTTGAATGCCTCATATATTTAATGTTTTTGAGCAAAAATATATTCAGTGACATAGCCTTTCTAATTGACCACATATGTCACATAATAAACCCATAAAAAATAGGTACTCCAACTCAGGCAGGATGAGGTTTTCCCAATGCTTGAAAATCTTTAGAGTGATTCACTCGACATTATTCAAAGGTACAAATATTTTTTATTTTAGGCTTCATAGCAAATTATGATGGGTCTCTATAGCCCAGGGGCAGAGCGTTGGACCTGATCGCCTGGGTTCGATTCCCGGGCAAGTCTTTCAGGGCACCCTTAGCACCACACAAGCTGTGCGATGTTTTTCGGTATCAAATCTTGCCGGGGAACAATAACCGGTACAGGTGCAAGGAACTGGCCCCCCTACCTTGATGTGTGGATTTTACAAGCTGAGGGTGAACTCTACCATCACCTATCAAACCGACCTTCTCGTTGATTACTGCGTTTTTTATCATATTATTATAATAATTAGGTAATCTACCGGTTAAGGTCAGTTTTGGAATGACACATCTACCAAATAAATATTTTGTGAATCCTAACAAAATACAAAATCCAGTATCCTACTCTACATCAGGTCCCTCTTCAGCTCTGAGTACTTTCTTTCTCCCTTCATCCCACCCAACATCCCTATCCTGTTCCTTCCATTTCCTCGTTTGCCTAACATTCTCCCCTCAATTACAGTCTTCAACATCCCACTACCGGTCAATACCCCCTTCATCTAATTTTCCTGCCTCCATAGGATTACTCCCAACAAACCCCTCTCTTCGCCCACCATACCAAGTACTTCCTCGTTTGTTTTCTTCTCTGTCCATGTCACCTTCTCCATCCTTCTCCACACCCACGTTTCAAAAGCCTCCAGTCTACGTCTATCTTCCTGCTTCAATGACCACGTTTCCGCGCTGTACATAACTACGCTCCATATCAAACTTTTGACGAGTCTTTTCTTAACATCCTTATTCAACGTACCATTCATCAACTCCCTCCTTGTGAAAGCCACTTCGCCTAGCTCAATCTTTCTCCTTACGTCCCTACCACTTCGAGTATGTTTTTATAATATTATGAACATCAAATTCATATTCTAAAATAATTGCTACTACTGCTACATTTTTATCCTCACTTTAAGTCGTGGATTTTCTCCTCATTTCTTTTCAACACAAAACCTCTCCTTCCGGGAAGAAAATAAGTGATATCTCCCTTATGGAGATGAAATAAAAGTCTAGTTGACTGGTAATCTTCTAAATTATTCTACAATTCCTTTCCAGATCCAATTAGATTTCTTTTCCCACTTTACGACCAAATTAATCACATTCTACCAGATTTTCACGGAGGAAACAACGTTCGCCTGAATCGCGATTCATTCCGCGAGTTCCATAACCAGTCAGCGAGGTGTCCTCTTACTCTGAGATTTTCGCTGCAAATAGAGATGTCCCAGTTCAAATATCGATCGAGGCAAATTATTTTTACTCTAAGGAAGATTCGCATTTTCTTATAAAACCGGTAATCGGCGCTGAATTTACCGTTGCGGCCTCTTCCAGTTACTTTGAATTCATTAATATTTTGAACCCATTGCCTCATAGATTCTACACTGTAATCCTTTCCGACATCTCTGACTTCACTTTTTTCCTATGCCCTCTGTCCGTATAAGGATTCCTCACCCTCAATCTTATTTACTTTTCATTATTGTTTATTCCTGCGCAGGTAGATGGCTATTTGGTTACATTTATTTTGAATGTTCTCCACAATTGTAATCCTATCAAGTAAGCACTATTGCGGAGTGGTATTACAGAGTATTTCCAATCTTTACTAACCTACCGAAATGAGTTATAAAAGTTATTCAATTTTAATAAAAAAAAGAGAAATGCGGGTTAAGAGTTCAAAATTACTAGAAAAAACCTCTTCATACTATCGGCAAATTATCCAACTGACCACTGAAATTATGTTTCTGGTTTTTCCATTTTTCACTTTCTTAGCCATATATTATATACAATAAGTAGTAGTAGTAGTTTTTAGGGGAGGCGACCAACTGCTGAGGTCATTTGCGCCATAGAGGATGGACAGGAAAGGATGAATGGTGGAGAGAAACCCGGCGTCGGCATTAGCCTACTCTTTACGAAGGGCGTCAAGGGGTCCGCAGTTAAACGTCCCATCCGACGGACGGCGTACTCACTCAAAGTGCCCTCCACAGAGCACCTCAAGTAGGGATCGAGATACCTCTGAAAAATATTCAACACCGCCGGGATTCGAACCCGCGCCCTCTGGGTGGGAAGCCAGTACATTAGCCCCCCCACCATATCGATCCCCTTATATGCAATAAATATGCACACAAATACAGATGAGTATATGTACATATACACATATGTACACATATACACAGGAGTATGCATACATATTCCCAATGTTTATGACAGTCATTTAGAGAAAAATAATTATGATGTCTCACGTGATATTATTCACCTTAATAAGGCCAGTTAATAAAATTTTAAAAATAACTCCATTGTTCAAAATGTTAATAGTATCAGTAATTTTTCTATTCATTCAGTATTAAAGGGCTACAGGTAGGACATCGTTTATTTAATGAGAATTATTACCCAACCATTAAACCCGTTTTACCTGCAAGCTCAAGTAACATGTTTGGCATGGAAGGAGTACAATGGCTGAATTGTTGAAGCGCATTCACGATCCCAATTTCTTCGAACTCTCGCAAGCCCACCATTGATGTTAATGACAAAGACAGGTATTTTACTTCTGAATTGACTCGTCTCTCACCTCCAATATTGAAGGCTCACTTCCACTGAAGTACATTCGTGAGACGGCTGATTCATTTTGTCCAGTCGTAGCCTACGCTTAAAGTCATTGCCTACTGTGTGGGATCCTCCATCCAGTCTCCCGCTTTTCTTTGCGCTTTCCCTCGGCCCTCTTAAAAACCCCCGTTCCTTCTTCCCTCCGGCCATTCCCCCCCACCCATCTCTGCTCGATCTCTCTCTCCTCCCTCGTCCCGACGCACAAACACACAGAGCGTACTCCCTCCTCCTTCCTTACGTTGCTCCTCGAGTTAAAGCCCCGGGGTCCCATTCCTCTCCGCCATGTGTCTCTTTGCTTCTTCCCTGGAATCTAACCTTAAGACAACTTCTTCGGGGAGGGGAGGGAAGTGCAAGAGCGCGCCTTGAGCCGCTCGCACCTTTGAGAAGCTATTCTTTGCCCCCGGGCAACGCCGCTAACCCTCATGCCTCACTCCCTTTCCAACCTCCCCTCGCCTCCTTCCCATCCAACTCGCCCTCCAGCTTTGCCAGACGTTTACCCTGAAATGAGTTTAATTTTAATAAAGTTGTTAACAATGCATTACCCCCTTGTCTCCCTCCCCACTTCACGCCCTTTATGTTTTATCTTTTCAGTCAATGGCGTCCTCTTAACGGTCACAAGAGCTGCAAAAAAAATCACGAGCCCGCGTGGCTTTCCATTCCCCAAAGGAATCGCCCATCGTAAGGGGTTCATTATCACAGAAGTGGCTATAAGCCTTTAAAAAAAACAAAATCACTTTAAACAATTTTCGTGATGCACACTTCAGTAGTAGAAAGACAGACATGGCACAAATGTCACAGAGATTAAGTAGTTCCTCGGAAAGAAAATCACATTATGAATATAAAAAAGATAATAATTCTATGCTATTTATTTCATCTTTCTCTAAGCTTAAACGATTTCACATTCAACTACGATATCATAGATTATTTTCCAAAATTGTACGTTAATATATGTTTCTGTTTCCGGGCGCTAGAGTGGCACATGATGATTTTGCTGATAATTTTATCAATTAGTGTTAAATGTTTTTTCCTAAGTAAATACCTTTTTATTGCACCTTTTTGGAGCAGAGAAAATATTTGATAAACTCATTAATTCAGCTAGCAAAGCATCACAGTCGCCCTCTTCAAAAAAGAAAAAGCATATTACTCAAAAACCATGTTTGGAAGAAAATTAAAGTTTATTAGAACTTTCATCGCAATACTTCATTTAATGGAGGATGAGCTGTCCACAAGATTTAGTAACTCCTTCCCTACAAAACAAAGATCAGAGATTCAGTTAGTGTATTGGATCAAGAACCACTCCACGAAGCCACGAACCGCACGAAACCTTTTCCGCATATTGGTTGTAAACAACCAAGCACCATAACGTCAATTTCGGTGGTTAAATAAATAAGCCAGTTGAGAATAGATTTTAATAGATTACATATACTGGAATTTCCAGTGATATTTACATTCATCTAGGGGCTAGGTAGGGACTGATTAAACCATTATCAAATTAGAAAAGATATAAAGAAGGGGTTGCGTCACGATTATGGTTGAATTAAATAACATATTAAGTGCGCTATTCTTACATGTTATCAGCACATACTTCCAAGACCTTAAAGAGTAGCTCATCATTTCCACGAACTACCACTATCCTCCTCGGTGCTATTAAGAAGCTTAAAACACTAATGCCGACCGTCCTCCACACTGATGCACCGCCCAGAATAGAGCACGCGCGTCTTAAATCTTGCCTCGCGGCCAATTCTCTAGCCCTTTTTTACCCTCAGTCGCCAGTATCTTTTACAAGGGCATGCAGACGATGCTAAATAAACACGTTCTGTGCGCTTTTTTTGAACGACCAACTTTAGCGATAGATGTTGCATGTGTCTCTCCTTAGAAGGCAAGATATCATGCCATTTTTTGATTCCGACATCAATAATGGTATATCAATGGATGGATTATACTAGTTTGATAACGGAAAAAGTAACGTAACGACATGAAACATACACCTATCTGAAGGAGATCTGCAGGCATGATTATATTAAGTCCTGTCCAATTGCAACCGCTGCCACAATACGGAATTAAAATGAATACTTATTATATATATAATTAAATAAATAAATAAATAAATAAATATATATATATATATATATATATATATATATATATATATAAGAAGTATATGGTCATTCTTGATTGAAAGGCCTTGTATGAATTTATTTTGCAATATAAAATGGACCATACATATCAAGAAAACGGGAATTTTGTATGGCAAAAACTTGAAATGGAACACCTTTTAATTTTAGGTCCTTGTGTTGAAAAAGAATGTGAGATATCATGATTAATCAATTTCCGCTTAATGATAAATGACAGTAATTAGCCCGCTTTCTATTGAAAAGGCCTGTAGATGCTTTCCCGCCTTGTTCCCCTCGATTACTAAACTACGATCTGCGACTTAGCTTGAAGCAATCATGTTTGTTTCATCGTCTTCACTGCAATGGGTAACTCATTTGAGTGGCTTTTTATACACAGTCCCAAAATTGCTGGATTTGAATGATTATCATTTAGAAGTCGGTTCAAGTAGCTTAAGCATTGTGAGTCCATTACTGACTCACACTTTCCCAGCTCGTAAGTTTCTTACAACAAATTAAATATGGCCACATGACACATTATAGGAAAAATGGTGGAGATTATAAAAAATAAGGAAGTTGGATCAAGGTCATAATATAAAAAGAAAAAAAACGAACTTGGCAAGAATTATCGAAATATATGCCACATGATGGCACAGAATGCTACTTATGGAAATCAATGCATCTCAAAAAATAATTAAAAACTATGAGTATTACGTCAATACATATATCCTGCACTCCTTATGCAATATCACTGAGAATTCATTCCTACTATCAAATTATAGCGATCGGTAATATGCATCGAACAGAAATAAATCGCCAATCGCACTATTTGATGTAAAAAGTACATATTTTAGAAATCTTATTGGAGCAAAAAAGATTAAAACAACGCCATCATGTAAAAACCCTCATTTTTACGGATTTTTAAATCATTCCCAGAAAACTAGTACATGAAAATGGCCAATGGGAAGTTTCAAACCGTTACAGTTTGTCCCAAGACAAATGATGAAGGAAATTTCCGTATTTGAATACATGGTCCGTATAATAAGTATCGGCACTGGTTCGCTGTAGCCTCAACGGAGCGGTGGCTGGGGGTCCGACCGGTCGGCTCGGTAGAGGGGTCCCCCACCACTCAGGCGCACTTTAGTTCAGTCGTCTCCGGGTATGAGTTGAGATAGGTGATTTTTGTGACGCTTGATGGTTTGTGGTGTCGTTGCGCAGGCATAGAGGGCACCGTCGAGCAACGCTACGCTGTGAAGTGTTGCGTTAAACTCGAGAAATCCGTGTCGGAGACCCATGAACTCATTAAACAGGCTTATGGGGATGATGCCTTAAGCCGGACAAGAGTTTTTGAGTGGCACAAAATGTGTAAGGAAGGCCGGGAGCTCGTCGAAGACAAGCACCGCGTCGGACGCCCGACAACCGCACGAACTAATGCTCAGGTGGCCAAAGTAAAAAAACGCTTTGGACTCTGAGCAGAAATTTCGCAAGAAATTTTGGACTGCGTCCAGGATGATGAAGATTTTCTCGACGACGTCATTACAAGCAATGAAGCGTGGGTGTTCCATTACGACCCGGAAATAAAACTTCAACGTTCATATTCGCACACGCAGGGGTCCCCGCGTCCGAAAAAAGCTCGGATGACAATATCAAAAATCAAAACCATGCTGTTTTTTGGACCGACGAGGTATTGTTCACAAGGTGTTTGCACCTGCTGGAAGGACCGTAAAAGCTGCATTTTACGCACAAGTACTGACACGCCTGCGAAATCGCGTAAAGCGCGTGGTGCGACCAGCCATTGAATGAATGCCACGGTGCAATAATTTTGCAGCAGCTGCTGACGAAATTCGGCGTGACACCTCACCTCCCCTGCAGCCCCGACCTGGCTCCACCTGACTTTTTCTTGTTTCCGCGAATAAAAAGGGAGCTCAAAGGATATCGGTTCGACTCTATCGAGGCGGTCCAAGCGGCGACGACATAGGCTCTCAAAGGTATTCCGGAAACCGACTTCCGGCGGGCTTCTGACAAGTGGCAGGCGTGCCGAATTAAGTGCATCGATGCATGAGGAATTTATTTTGAAGATTATGAAGTAATTGTAATGATAACTGCAATAAATTTTGTATTTTTGGAACCAGTCCCGATACTTATTGTACGGACCTTGCATTATATTGCAAACAAATATGAATAAATAAGAATTAAATTATAAATTATAAACAAAAATTAAATATTAAGAATAATTCCGTATTAGTAATACAATGACGTTGCAATGACGAGAAGTTGGGTTATGCCAGGGTCACTTGCAAAAAGGAAATTAAATAAGACTAGTCCTGCACAATAACTCTGCGAATATATCCACACCCGGTTACAAGTGACTCCTGAAAACAGTTTGAGGCTAAATTGACGCAGAAACATTTTTGATCTCCATTTCCCGGAACATAAATTCTTTAGCATGTTTTTCTGGCAAGGGATGACGTAAAAACAATTTTCTCTTCAATCGATTGCAGATGTGTTAGTCATATATTTTAAGAAGAGTAAAGCGGTTCAAAAATATTTGCCCGTTGATTTCACTTTCATGAGGCATAAAGAAAACGGTTCGAAAAAAATCATCCACACGGATAATATAAAGTCTGAGCTATTTCGACGCCCATGACACGGTCTGCATTCCTTTTGTTTTAATGCCGAATCGGAGGCCCGCCTTCTGCGAAACACGACCACAGTTGCTGGCGTATTATATCCAGAGCGTCGCTTCGATCGCTCCACCCAGGACTCTGGCCCACACTCAAAACACACAAAGAGAACTCCGGGTTCGCACACAAGTACGCACACTCGAACACCATGGCACACATGGTCGCAATGCTAATCGAACCTTTACCTTACAAACCCACCAATCTCTCAAAATCCCGCGTAGCGTGAGATTACAAGTATATTTTCTGCGTGCATGAATCCATGAAAAAATCGAGCAGGAACGAGATATAAAAATTGATATATAAACTGTAGGCTACAATCAATGCCTCGGCGGGGATAAACGCATTGATGTTCTAGTACTGTCAAAGCTGAGGGAGTACGTGACGAGTTCATAAATGGCAAAGTAATACGCGAATCAGATCATATTCTAAATCAAAAAAAATAAAAATAAAGTTAGGTCCGCGCACTCACACGCTTAAATATTGAATAAAAAGCCCAAGGCTCCTACAAAACCTCCCATTAGCCAGGCACTAGAGGGCCATTGGAAACTGCGCCGGGGCTTCTCCGTTCAAAATCTTGTTATCTCGAGAAGCGATACTCCCCGCGCAAATTGACCAGTAGCGGAAAGTTATAGCAGGGGCTACCGGGAATTTAATCCCAACGATTTTGAGGAGATTTGGATTCCATTGTGCTCCAAGCGGGCTATAAACGTGGAAAGTGACGTGGGTTGCTATGCAGGAATGGACGAATCGGAGCAACCATAACGGTGCCGAATTCCATTCGTGATGCAACCAAGCGTGCAATTTCTGATTTCAACTCCTGATATTCCCCAATTTAAGATCATGAGTTGTCTAGGGGGTGAATGGTTTCATTGAGTTTCAATTGAAAATGTACATTAAGGGAGTACAATTAACAGAATACTTCGAGCGGTAGGTGAACATTTGTAGAATGATGTTCATTCCCATTTTTTAAACGATCAGCCGGGTTGAGAAAAAATATTGGAACAGTGATGATGCATAAATAAAAATGAACGACCAGTTGCTTCAGTGGTGTTAAAATCCTGTTAAGGGAGGTAATCAGCAGTACTTTGTACAGTTTTTGATTTCACCAGACTGTGTTTATCATAGCTGGTATAAGGTGAGACCTATACAGATACCAGAGCACCCAAGGCTACATATATAACATTTTATCAGTGACCATTGCAACTTGCTCCCCTGGATAGGATCAATTTTACGGGACCGTTTCGTTGAAATTACATATGGCATTAAGAGAGGAATATAAGGATATCCATGAAGTTTATAAATTAAATTTGATCTATGAAAGAGGGGAAATGAATTTCGGTCACTGAAGCGAAATATGTTAAAATAATCAGTAAAAAAGGATTTTATGAATAAAATATCATGCCATACTACAAATTTCTTCCTGAAGGAAGTGCCTTCTTAGTTTTGACTCACAAACTCTTGGAAAAAAAGTTGCCACTTACAAAAATAAGTGATAAAAATACTGAAAAAATACTTCAAAAGCATTAGTCAATAATCATTTAAATCTCTCTGAAGCATTATCCTTATAAAAATTAGCTCTATTAAGATTTATGCAATCAGTGCTTAAGTTCATACTAATGTTAATAATTAGAGTTCATATTAATGTTCATAATTAGAGTTCATATTACTGACTGAATCATAATTACGTTACTAACACTCTTTGGATGAAATGAATTTACCAACATTTTCCCTCTAGAATAGCCTTCAGCACTATATTTCCATAAAATATACTATGCATCCACTTGCTTAACACGTGGATTTTCGATACCATGTTTCCAGATCTTTATGCTAAGCTTTGTACATAAGTAAACTACGCTCTCTTAGAGAGTTATCACTAAATCTTCCTTCACATTTTTGCTTAAAATTCCTACCATTAGTGATTAAAATTAATTATTTTAAAGATTTATTTCATCCTGTCACAAAGCAATAAATTATTTCTTTTGATTCAAATTTGTTTACGGCACATAAGCGTAAGAAAAATGTTTTTAACAGTGAACATCTTCAAACCTTCGTAATAATTAACCCGGTACAACGTTTATGTATACAAAATATAGGTAGAAAAATATAGATAGAAACGTACACCAATTTTGCATTTGTACTTAGCTTTTTATCGCGCATCGAGTACATATGTATTACCCCAATTAATATGTGAAAAAAATGAAACGGAAATATTTAAAATGGCACATTGAGACTCCTTTTTTCCAGATATCTCGCGAATTTAGGTAGATGTCTAAGTGAAACAATGTAGTTGATACTTGCATTAAAATCTGGCACAAATAATTATGAGCCTTGTAAGAGCCACGCGCTTTGTCATTTTCCTTCAGCCAAGCTGAAGTCAGCCATCGTTTGTCCCTAATAAACATATGCCGTCATCTTATTGTCACCATTCTCATGGTCCCAAACGACTTCACAGCGAACTTCAATTACTATGGAGCGAAAATATGTTCATCTGGAATTCTGAGGGCCATTTCTGTTGTAAGATCTCGCCAGTGACAGAGAGCCTCAGTGTGCTCACCTCGAGTAACGGCGTGGCTTCATCTACCCATTACCCCCATACACAGCTTTCTGCTCGCGGCTTCCTTCCTCGGATGGCAAAATTTACATCACAAACCCGTTCCACAAATGAGGACATTTATCAGTCGAACAGTTAGCATAGCCAAATGCAACGCCTAAATAAGCCCCTCCCTCTGCTTTGGATTTTCGGCAACTGTTTGCTGGGACCATTTTGCGCCGAATGTGACCTCGGCCTTAGTTCAAATACACTCGTTTGAGTCCGGGGGAAAGCATTATCTCGTTTGATTTCGCTGAAAGTCTTCCGCTCAGGGGTTGAAGAGAGGATGGGTAGATCCGGGACCGGGTGGGGACAGGAGAGAGTTATGAGAGAGCAGTTGAATATGTGCGAAAGGGGAAGGGGAGTGGGTTTCAGGAACTTCGACAGGCGAGATAGGAGAGAGGGAGGAGGAGAGGGTTAGAGGGGGCGGCATTCCAGTCTCACACAAAGGCAGCGTTGGATTTCGGATTGTCTGCGAATTATCGCCGCTGTTGCCAACCCGGCGAACCATGACGCCCGGAAAATGGAGAACGATTTCGTTTGAAACGGGACGAGTAGGTGGGCTTGCATTGGGGGATGGGAAGCCCGGGAGATAGAAGGGGAGAATAACTGCATGTGATTTTGCATGACTTTGAGCGGGTGATCGTGTGCTTGTGTTTTGAAATGACGCAGGGGTTGGAGGAAGCTCGTGAATATCAGTAGGGGAAATGTCGCAGTTATTGGGACCAGGGTTGAATGGGGAAGGAGTGTGGAGGAACTGAGAGAAAGCAGGGTGGGGATGTGGGGAAATTCCTTTTTTTTTTAAAAAAGTCTCGGGATAAATGAGAAATAATGTGCCAGGGGTACTGTCGGTGTTGTTTTATTGGAAATCCGAGGAATATATTTACTCGGAGGATTTACGCCAAATGGATTTTTTTAAAGGAAAAGCCTGGTGAGAATAGGAGATGAAGGGAAAGAGCAAACATTTTGATGGCGACTGGCTTTCAATGGATGAGCGCGAATGGGATCGGATTCTGGCACCGAAACAGCGGAATTCTAAAAGTTATCGATTGCCGAGAGAGCGCTCAGTAATTTTTTTCTGTAAAAAGCGAGTCACTCCCAGCATGGTGTGATTTCCATCGGAAGCGAAAAAATAAACTGTGCTTGGGAAAATTCGTGTATTCACTTTCCACTGTTCCCTACACAATTAACCTAGTCAATTGTAATTAAACGTCTACTTGAAGACTATTAAGAAATTAGTGAAAACTGTTTTCTAAAAATATTCGAAATATCCCCAATTTTACTTTTCCGCAATGACGCTGAAAGCTCCAATAGAATGCTTGGATTTATGGAAAATATTATTATAAAGATATCGATCAATTTACGAATTAAACCGTGTAACGAAAATGAATTCCAGACTAGGTGCAAAATTAAATTAATTATATTAAATTAATATAAAAATACTAACTACCGCTCAAAACTAATTGACACAAGAGTGAAATTCTAATGAACCCGTTAATAAATTACTCTGCATTTCTTTCGTACCTAGCTAGTCACACGAAAGGCACACGCGGTCTCGATCGTTCCATTTATAATCTTCTTGCTACAAGCCTTAGAGCGGTGGCCATACAGAGGGAATGAGGGACCAGAAACGTTTCAGCAATTCCTTCATAGGAGCAGCACTTCACAGGGGAGGGAGAAAGAAGTTAGGCGACCCTCGTGCAACTCGCAAATATCGGACATTTTCATCTGTCCAAAGTGACGCGGATTCCTTTGCCTCCTCGGCGAACCGCGACTGCAAGGGCGGCCTCTCCCTGAATTATTCCGTCCGCATGAATGCAGCGATGCAGCCGAGGACGTCATCCCGCCCGACAAACAACCCCCACACAAATCCTCCGTCTGTTTCTCGTCGACCCGTGAACACGACCACTACCGTCCCCGCCACCCATACTCGACCTCCACACATCACGATCCCAACACCGCCGGTGGTGCCCCTACTTTTGTGATCTCCCACCCTCCACGTCTTTCCGGGGCGTCGACTGCTTGCTTCCCCACCCCTGCAGGTCGCCGGCCCGGCGCGAAAGCCAAACGGAGTGGCTGAGTGAGCGAAGAGGGGCTGCGGTACGTGCGAAGGGTTTCGCCGGCGCTTGTGACGCGAGCGACGCTGACGAGTGAATTATTTCCCCGCCAAAACGGAGGGAGGGGGGTGGCGGAAGAGGCGATTGCACAGGTGCTTCCACTGGACCCCTCCCTCTTCCCGCGAAACCCCACCCCACTCACGCCCCGACACCCTAAACCGTGAAGTATTTGCTTGTCTAGCCTGTCCCCGAAAAGTGGGACGATTTTTCCACGCGGACAGATCCTTTTCTGGGACACTTTCGGCTCGGGACGGACGGCTACTCACGTGAGGTCAACCTTCCTCCGAGTCCCCACGTGGAAGATTTTATGCGAATGCCTCACAACCTCACCCCCTCTCACATAATGATTTTCTTGTTTGAGCTGAGTCAAAGCAAATTTAGTGCAGATGAAAGGAGGTCAGGGTGTGAAAAGCATCCCTCTCAGGATCCGTTTGGCTTTAAGTGCGATGATAGCCACGAAATCTTAGACTTCCAATCAACAGAGCTCCTACATTTAAGTTAATTGGGCAACAACAGAAAACTTGGAGTTGATTATTCCCCTTCACTTATAATTTTAAGCATACGATCTCAGTTCTACCAAACATGTAAATCATCTATTATGGACGTAAAATTTTACTGGTGCAAATTGAGATTTATTTAAAAATTATAGGTTAAGAATCTAATATAAAGCAAATCATTCTTTGGAAATGATGTAATTTATGTTGAAAATGTATGTGGTAGATAAATAAAATATGCCTATGGAATTCACTAATTTCGAAAACCTTAATTTGGGAAACTATGACGACAATATTTGGGCAATAATAAAGAATGCAAGCGTTTCTATCCGGCATTTTTATCTACTTCTGTGAGTGTAATTAGAAATAAAATATATTATTTAGATTTAATATTTAATGAAAACCGCAAGATGAGTTTAGTGAAGGTATAAAGCGATATGAAAATAAAAAGAGGAAAATATTCTTTCAATATCTCGCCTGACCTTCATAAGGAATAACTAAGACAAATCAAATCGACAATGCAGATTCAATCTCTCAAAATATTATTGTATAGGTGACTAATTGGTAGACTTAATGCTGGATTCAGATCCTTTACAGTCATCTCAATGAGAAAAAGACTTCTAAGTCTTTCACCATGTTTCATCTAGCCTCCATGTTATCTGGATGGGCCATACGCAATATGGCCGACCATAAGCAATGGTCATTAGTAACTCCAGTGCAGTTCCAGAGGCCATGGCAAAGCGTAGACCCTTAGAAAGCTTTGAGACTGTACTATTTGTTCATTAAATACCAGACAGCGTAAGAAATAATGCTGCAGGTGTTCATGAAATTGCCAGGAAGCTAAAGATTTAAAGAGATAGATAGATAGTCGTCTTTATTTTGGAGCGAGATTGAGACAATGGAGTCTCTTCTATCATCTAACACCTGAAAGTTGTTTATAGTTTCAGTAATGCAAAAGTTTTTTATCCGAAGGAAATTTGAAAAGTAAATCAGAATAAGAACTTTATTTATTTTTCAAAAGCCAGTGACTCCTCAATGTTTCACATCGTTTCCCCTTTACTTTTTACATTACTATATTTACTAAAACGCTAAAATATATCAGTCATAGTGTATGAATGTATGACAGGGCATATACTGACGTATCTCCCACTTGGATTCACGTCAAATGAAACAAGGAGACACTTAAAATTCACTATTTTTTTAGAACAAAACGAAAGAAAGCCGGAATTTTCAGTCTATGAGAAAGCGTCAAGAAAGATAGGAAGTATTTCTTCAAAACTTTGCTCGTATTTCCGAGACACACATCAGAATCAAAATTTCGTTCATAAAAGAAGAACTTGAGGAAGACAGTCTCAGATGGGGATGAAATGGATGGAGAAAGACGTGAAGAGAAAAGTGGAAGGCGAAGTCGTTGGAAGAAAATAAAACTTGGCCGCCCAACAACCCCATTTCACCCTTCAGTCCTCCTTTCGCCCATTAGCCCTCCTGCCGCTCGTCCACGGACCCCTTAACCTTTTGTCACCCCTGTTCCCGCCTTTTTAGGAGAAGAAAAGGAGAGCCGAAGCGGGCGAAAGAGACAATAAAAAGCAGAACAGGAAGAGAAGCGTCGATGCCATGACCATGAGAGCAACAGTTTAACCGTTTTAATGTTTGTTATTCACGAGAGGTACTGCCGTGAATACTCAAAGAGTACAGAAAACAAAGGGATGAGAATTTAGTGAATGTTGAAACAAGGAAAAAGGAACAAAACGTCTTGTAAGGAAACATCATGACCGAGGGTTATGAAGATTTGCCTGAGCAAACTTACTTGGCTTTCGGCCACTCTTATAAGGTCAAATGACCGATATTTGTCCATCAGAGATCCTATCGAGGCGAATAGTAGAGACTAGATGCATAATATATATATAGTTTTTTTCTCGGACATTAGGCATACGTAACATTAGATGAAAATTAGAACGAAACTGTGGATTGTAGCTTAATTAATAGTTGAACTTGATTTCGCAACTAAGAGTAGGTAGCGCAAGTCCATCCGTATCTCTTTGGTTTTCAGATGGATATGATTTCGCATGGAAAAGTGTGGATTAGGGAGGAGAGAAAGTGAGGCGACATGGGAATGCGCTCGAAGTGCGGAATGAAACCAGACAGGGAGGCCCGCTTGTTCTTCCATTCACATGAGAGGGAAGATCGCTCGGGGGCGCGACTTCGAGGCTTCCGCACTCGGGGATCGATCAGGGGTCGGGAGGAAGAATGGAGTCGCGTGTTGGAGGAGGTTGAACGGGGAGGAAAAGAGGGGGGCGGAGAGAGAGGCCGACGAGGGAGTGGAAAACACAATGGAATCAGGGCGGGTTCCATCCATCCATGCATCCACCCACACCCATCCAAACAACTCCCCCTCCTCCGTCACCATCGCCCCCTCCCATATCTGAAAACAAACCGACTGCACCCCAAAAAAAATAAGAGAAAGAGAGAGAAAACTCCACCGTCAAAACCTTTCCCCCTCTCTCCCGTTCATCCCGCCGCCGTCAACCGCTAACTGAGCGCGGATTTTTGTTTAGCCAACTGCCGAAAAGCTTTTTCTTTGTTGAGTTCCGCGTTTTTTTCATTATTCTCCCATTCCATTCTATCTCTCCCCCGTCCCACCCTTCCATCCTTTTGTTTCTTTGCGAGAGTCGTCGAGGGGAAGGTGCGGGCGGTAAGAGGACAGCAACGCGGTCGCTGCCAGCAGTAACTGTCGGGAGGAGGAAGAAGAAAAGGGTGGATGCGGACAAGAGAGAAGGGAGGACCGAGGATGGTTGGAGACGAAAGAAAAATAAAAGGCGGGGGTTGAAGGGGTGGGAGGGATATTGCGGCTGGGAAGGAGAGCGAGGCGGATTGCACGGAAGTAAAAGCAACCGGGATAGATTCCTCTTTTTACTCCTGTGGGTTTTTTTGTGGAACCATACGAACGGATTGGTCCACGTGGCTTCTACTGAAAAGACAAAGCAATGCCGATTCGTGGATGTAACCCTTTAAACGCAAAAAAATTGACAAACGCTTCTCCTCCCGGCATTTTTCCTGCAGTGAAAATTTCATTTTGGAGTTTACTGTACCACAACACTCTCCTTCCCTTCCAATTGATGAAAGAAATACCCAGGTTTATAGCGATTATGCAAGTTTCGGAAATATAACTACTATGATGAGAACACTAAGAATTTTTATATTCAAACTTAAGATCAAAATAAGTTAAATAATTTTAATTGATGGTTCACTCAGAGAACTAATATAAATTTCCTACAGAATAATAAAATACCAAGATAATTATAACATGTTGAACGCATCAACATTTGTACGTGACTATTCCTAATACATCAAATCTCAAGGGTAGTGCGAATCAATGAATGAACCTCAGCTGGGCAAAGTGCAGTCTTAGCTGAATTGCGTCATTTCTGACTACCAAATTCAGGAAATATGTAAATTACAATTTATCAGAGATAAATAAAATGATAGCTCCAGCTGTTATTTCTCCATTCATGCATTTATTTCACTAGCACAACACGTTTCATTTCCAATCCTTGTAAAATCTTTTTTATGACTATGGGCAGGAAAAACAATGGTTTTACACAATCGAAGATTACTTTTTGCAAATAAAGAATCGTCGTAGCAGTATCATCTTTATTAATAATTTTACAAAACTGTATACAGTGCAAAGCTGCTTCACCAGGCTTAAAGAAGTACATGATATTACTGTTAGATGGCGACAAAGAAATCTATCTGTTGCAGTTGGCATACTCTGGTATCGCGAATTAACGCAAATATTTGGGGTGTTTTTATATCAGGATTGGGTGTCATAGTATTGAATCCGAGATAATAACTTCAATAGCTAGATAAGTGAGAGACAATTTTCGTTTTTCTGTCTTGCTGGTGCGATTGATAGTCGTGCGACCACAAACATCATTTACTTTCGAAAGGATACTTAGCGTTAAGAATGGCTGAACAAACAAATCTTGCATGTGCTAACGGATGAAAAAATATCTGCTTAAATGACGTAATTGGCGATGGTAATCTCTAGCACAGTCGCTATCCCTATAAAGTTACTGCTTAACGATACTTAAAAGCTACACGTATAATCCACGTCCCTTGCTTAGCTCATACATGGACAATTATTCTGAAATTAACTAAAGTGCCTAAACCGCGAGGTAAAATAAACTACCTGAGATACTGGATGATTCGCTAAAGAATTAGATCACTAAAATATTTAATGTAACGAGTGTCCTGGAAGACTGGAAAATTATAAGCACAGAGAACGAAATTCAAGTTAGGAAAAAAGAATTCCTCGAAGTAGATGCGGATCTATGAGTTGACAAGTGAGTCACTGATTTAAAAAGAGAATAAAATAATATTATGCTTGCTCTTCGCTAAATTCCTAAGCGTCTTCCTTAAAAATGTCCTGAGAGGATTGTTTCCCACCCCCAACTCCGGAATTCCCACATGGATTCTCAGGAAGTCTCCAGACGTCTCGCATCCTCCACTTCATCCTCTCAGCCTTCCTTTTCCGCGAAAACTCCGTGCACTCAGTGCTCTGCCAAACGGTGGAACTCTCACAGAGGATGTAGGTGAGGGAGTTATGGAAGAATGCAGAATAATGAGATTCTATGAGTGTTGAGAAAGAGGTGTGTGGAAAGAGAATGGGAGAAATGAAAATGGGAACATTAATTTGAATAAAGGAAGTGAGGAATCAGGAAAGAACAATTATAGGTTTTGCAGAGAATCTTCGAATAATATTAGGGTAGAAAGGATAAATTGAATCATGAGTGCAGAGAGAAATATAGTACATTTACAGAAATTGCTGCAAGGAATTGGTAAGGTGCATGTGCTGCGAGAAAAATGAATGTAGTCATAGCTAATGATAAGGGAATCAAAATTAATCGTGAAACGTAAAATTAAGAGAAAAAATGCAGGGATATGAGCAGAAATAGAGCACAAAAGTTCATAGTGAGGCTAGATGAGATATAATATCAAAAGCAACATAAGCGAAATAAAAATCATGTCTTAAAAGCCTTATGTACCAACAACGTTCGTGAAAATCTAATTCTTCTCTGGTAATTTTTCCATATTTTTACAGTTTACGGCAAATTATTTGGTTCTTGTTAGAGTATTTCAGAAGCAGATATCCATCCACAACGTGTATTATAATTGACTGGACTGCTATAACAATAGCACATGTCTTGTAGAGCTATAAACAGTCCAAATTAATTAATTCCTCAATAGTAAATTTTGAGCTTTACTTAGCATTACCACATAATTCATCCGTCTTAAATTATATTGATACCAAAGCGCTAATTATTTATTAATAATCATACGTAAATGAGCGTTAATGTAAGTATGGTATTTTTAACTTTTATCACTTCTGAGCTTTTGATACACCCAAATACTTCCTTATAACCAATTTAAAATTTCGTTGACCAATTCTCCATTGGGACTCAATACATACCTACATATATTGCTCTGCTGTTATGCGGTATCAGTGATCCCAACTGAAAATTTTCCCAATAATGCTAGCCTTGATGACAATCAAGATAAAACAACATTGAAGCCCGTCTTACAAGACATAAACAAATAGGAATACATTATGTCACTAGAAAAGCTGACATTTGGTTTTAAAAATATAAAGGCAAACAATTATAGGAATAACTCACATACCACCACTTAATGCAAACTGCCAAGAAATTCCATATCCCACCATTCTTACCTGAAAGAAAATAATAATCATTGATTGACTGCATTAAAGATCCACAAGAGCAAATAATACATAGAATGCTAACTTTATTCAAATTTGGTAATAATAAGAGCAATCCATAGGGTATAAGAAGTAACAGACATAAAAGTAACATCCATTCAATCTTAAAATATTAAAAATTTCATTGTCATGAGAAAGATGATAGGTTTTAATCACAGACTTTTTATAATCAAATTCATTAAGCATAACCAGTTATTGAGATATCAACTTAGATTCGTTCTGAGACTATATTGAGATAGTTTTACATAATTCGAAAATCAACAATAAAGGGCATGTAAAAATAACAATGATTTATCAAAAGCTACATCATTAAAAACTCGAGAATATATTTCAAAGTATGGGTTTAAATAAACTTTTAGGCACTATCACCGTCCAAATATTAGTCGTGGCTTTGTAATCCAAATGGTTCAAAAAACAATTCTTCTGATGGTTTATTGAGTGAGTGTAAAATGAACAGCATGAATATTTTTTTAAATCTTTTTTTTAATTTTTAAATCAAAAGTCTGAAGGAAACATTCTCATCATATCCTTACAACATATTTTTCTTTCTTTTCACACCCTGGGAATAAAGTAAATCAGGTTCCTCTTTGAGATATGCGGAAAAAAGAGTCCCCACATTTTGAAAAACCAAGTAGGGGGAAACCAAGTAGGATATGAAGGAGCACCGAATCAGAGAGGGGTTGACCAAGGGTACCATAGATGAGATGGAGTAGAATGGATGAAATGATGAGGCGGGTATAAGGGAGCAAGAGGGTGTATCCATCCCTCCGCCACCTCATACCCTCTTATGCAATCATAAGGACGAGACGATGGCTCAAACCACCCCGTGCTACCATTGTTGGGGGACCTTTAATGAAGGACAGAATATGCGGAGAGGCGAAGGATTCCGACTCAAGCCGGAAGGAAGGGGGAGAAACGGGAGAGGAGTGGGGAAAAAGGGGGTTAGGTGGCGCGAGTATGCCATGAATAAAAGTAAAAATATCAGAATACGAAAAAAAGGCTGTTGTTGAGGGGCCAGGGAGGTGAAAGCGGAAGGGTATGAGTTTTGAACTGTATCACCCCTGAAGAAGATCTCTGTTCCGTCTCTGATCGTTGTTCCCGCCCAATTCCCGTTCACGAACAATCCCAACCCACGCAGCCCGCACGCCTTGTCATCAAAAATCCTCCAGTCTTCCCTCCTTATCACGCTAATGAGAGATTATTAGGCGCTACACTTGAGAGTGGTCAGGAAGATTTTGAAAAATGAGGACGGAAGCAGCGCAGGATCTCAATGGGAGAGACGTGACGATAATGGGAAAAAGGATGGGCTCGCAAAATGATAATGGCGAAGATTAACAGGGGAGGAGGGTAGAGCTTATGAGGAGCTTAAACAGAAGTAAGGAAGAAACATATTCGTCTTTTTCGCCACAGGAAGTGAGAAGCATTGCTACTTGCGAAAGGAAAGAGAGAGGTCCCGAGCGTGGATTCATGGTGGATCAGATTGCCGCCGAAGCACCTCCAAAAAAACCTCACAACGGACAGCCGTTTTCCCATCATTTGTGAAAGCTCGCAAAAGATATTAAAATTGGGAATTCAGATACAGCATTGGTGATTAGGAATCTTATGTTATTACTTAATGCATCGATACATTTACTAAGAAAAAGGCTTTTCAAAAACCTCTCATTTTTAACTACGAGGGTCATCCGGAAAGTAGTACCCGTTCGTGAAATAAGGACACAAAAGTAAATATTAACAAACATAAAAAATTTTATTTGAAAGAGGATACTTTAAACTACTTCTCAACATAATCTCCAAGCAAATTAAGGCATTTGTCATAACGTGTGACAAGTTTCTGTATTCCTGCTGCATAGTCCTTCGCCGCCAGCTCATTGAGATACGCGAGGGACCCATCTTGCACAAATTTTTGCATAATGCAGATGGTGTTTAACAATTTCATGAACAATTGTTCGAGAAACATTGGGAAAATGCTCACAGATGTCATCAATTGTGACGCGCCGATCGTTCCTCACATGGGCGAACGTTTCTTGCATTGAGGAATTTAATCACTGCCCTCACTTCACAACTGGCGGCGTTCTCAATTTTTTTAAACATTGTAAACAATCACAGAAACAACACAGGCAATGCTAGCGTCACGCAACTTGGCTCAGAGAAGGCAGACAAGCCACTGAAGCTATCTGACCTCGTCCAGCGGCTACTCGCGTCGTCAGCACTTCATGCGGCACGAACGGGTACTACTTTCCGGATGACCCTCGTATATCTGGTGATAAATAATTTTAATTCCGTTCAGCCAGTGTTTTTTAAACTAACTTTATGACTATCATTTTTTTGTTACTATCAAGTATCACAGAGAAGAAAACAAATGAGGAAGTATCGGAAACGTGGTCATTGAAGTAGGAGGATAGACGTAGACTGGAGGCTTTTGAAATGTGGGTGTGGAGAAGGATGGAGAAGGTGAAATGGACAGAGAAGAAAACAAATGAAGTAGTACTTGGTATGGTGGGCGAAGGGAGGGGTTTGTTGGGAGCAATGCTATGGAGGCAGGAAAAGTAGATGAAGGGAGTGTTGACCGGTAGTGAGATGTTGAAGACTGTAATTGAGGGGAGAATGTTAGGCAAACGAGGAAAGGGAAGGAACAGGATAGGGATTGAAATGTAATGAAATAATTGACTTTGTAATTCCACACACACAAATCTTGTGATTCGTTATTCAAAAGTTGTGAAATGTTGAAACTAGTGCAAATGAATCCCTCAGCACAACGGTTTTTCTTTAAAGTGTGTGGAATTACAAAGTCAATTATTTCATTACATTTCAATATGTTATGCAAATTCCATAAAGTTACGCCTGCGTCAACAAATTTTATTAAAGGATAGGGATGTTGGACGGGATGAAAGGAGGAAAGAAAGTACTCAGAGATGAAGAGGGACCTGATGTAGAACAGGATGTTGTGTTTTGCTAGGAGTCACAAATTATTTCATTAGTCCATCCAAAAACCTACCTTAACTGGTAGATTACCTAATAATAATAATAATCAAGTATCGTCAGAAAGAGAAATTAAATTCAACAACGAAAACAGATGTCGTTTTTTCAAACAGTTAAAATTATACATGTAAAAGTCAATCAAAGTTGAAAATGCAGTAGGCAATGTGAGAGAATTATGACTTTGATGACTTAACACTCCCCAGAAAAACGAAGATAGCCTAGGATGCAATCGTGTACGCATATTTCCTTTCGCTCATTTCTAATGGGTCTCTATCATTCCTATATCATAAATCACCTCGCACGATTTTTTGGATTCCTGGAAACCTTCATGGAATGACATAATTTAGGTCTTTAACTCAACGAGGAATGGATATTTCCACATTTCTTATTCATACAAAATTAAAATGATTACTCATCAGAGATGATCAATCCTGTATACCCATGCATTATACAAGTAAGCTTGTAATTCTGTTCGGGATGAAACACTTGTTCTGCGACGGGGGAGTGTCGAGAGACGGGAAGGAGAAAAAGATTGATTGGTTATTCGCTGAAATGGAGATCTGAATTATAATTGGGAGTTAGAAAAGAGCGATGGAATGGCTTGGTTGAATGGAGATGACCCCTATTGGACCGCGACGCCGTGCAGCTGCAGGATGTTGAGGTCTACAAGGACATGAGAGCGATTGCGAGGAAACATGGCTTGATATGGCCTGGGCAGAAGATCAAGTGCGGCCGCGACTCTCCGGTCACTGCAAAACAAACTCCTGGTCAATTGCCAGCAATGCTGTCGCTCACTGAGATTGATTATATCTAAGGGATCAAAGGTTCCTTCCCTTTTATTGGATCAATTAATCTCGTTATCCTCGGAAAGGCAACGGCAGTATTTGAGTTTTTCCGATGACCATCTTCCTAGAATCAGTATCAAAACATCCACAGCGATTACTTTTCAGAAAGGGATGCTTGACCGATGTCATCACGATATCAGAATTGGTTTTGGGAGTAAACAAAAGAGTTAGAGATATGTCATCACCTTGGAAGTCTGTTTTTCGGTATACCTATTTGAAATGAGTTTAATGATTACGCAAGTAGCCAAAGAAGGCCACATAAAACGCTCCAATGGCATCTTTGATAGACCTATTCTTTGGTAAAATTGTCCCATGAACAAGGAAAAAAATTACGGTTATCTAATGTTAGAAATGTACCTGATATATATGATGATTGCCAAGTATTTTGATACTCTTGAATGCAGCAAGTTTTGCAGTTTCGTGGAGTGTGACTTCCTATAACTCTCTCTCGCTGGAGGAAGACATTTTTTACGTCCCAAAAAATATATTTAACGAATTACTTTTCAAAATAGATCATGACACAATGCATCGAAACCGATCACATATAAAACGTACTGTGTAACAGCGATGGGTCTTTCCCTTAGCACATCGAGCTTTATTATTTCCTGTAATTCATCTTTTCGGAGGAAACAACTTTTGATTAGCTAACTATAATCATAAAAAGTACCTCGATGTATACGTACGGTTTCATTACCCTGGATTCATTTATCTTTTTCAGCAAAACATGAGTGCCATGAAAATGCAAATCATGCGGAAATCCAACTGGTCAAAGGTAAAATTAATCATGTTTCCATTAATTAATTCGTTCTGCGATAAGGAATACTGGGGAAGGAAAAAGAAACCTAGATGGGGTACTGTATGCCACTATGAATACGAGATCCTCCTGCGGCGACAAAAAAATTTGAACCAGAAAATGAGTTCCTCCTCTTCATTGAGTCATGAATCGCAGTGGGAAAAGGGAGAAAACAAAATCGCACCGATATGCGAGAAAAGGATAAAGGAGCTCGACGCAAAGCGTGCTTGATATTCCCGGCGATGGATTCCTCGTTTTTTTGCCAGTCTTTCCCCATCCCGAGTGGTAGTGAACGGGAAATGAGTGATACAGAGGCAGCGAACGGGATAGACGCTCCCCGAGCAGTCACGTGACTTTGTGTGCCGGAACAGTACTCGGTGCCGGCTCGCTTTTTTTCTCTCAAGTTTTCCTGCTGCGGAAAAGTGTTCCACAAAACAAAGCAGAAGAAACTGAATTTATTTCCAAACCCACAGGGAAGCAAGAGATAATTGAAGTGGATTTTTTTCTAAAATCCTTTTGCCACGTACTTGGATGGAAAGGGAGGGGTTGACATTGTAGATTGTGCGAAATAATACGAGAAATAGCCAATTTAAGTTCGGTTTCCAACTCATAACGATTCATCAATCACTCAGACATAATTAACGAATAGGATAGACCTAGACCGACGAAGTACAAAATGGAACAGCTTTTTATCATACTACTGCTAAACAGGCCGGTATACCTTTCGTGCTTATGAAAGATTATTTGTACGGAAAAATATTACCGATAACTATTTGGCATCTGTAAGGCTTTAGAAATCATATCGATTTGCAAGCATCAAATGCGATAAATATAGTACCATTCCAAGGAATTACCACCTAGTGGTAATTCCTTGGAATGGAATTACGCATCAAACCACCGATTTCAATTCACCACCACGTTCGAAGGGACCTTGTTGCATAAAGCTTGTTTTTCAACTCCTCCGAGAGTGGATGAACGATCATCTAGGCACAAATGTGACTGCAACATGCCTGAGTAGTAATCACTGCACGCGAAAAAAAGAGGGGAGAAAGAATAAACGCAGTGCTCGGCTTGCTCGATCTATCCGCTGCATCAAAGCGACGCCGAAATGACATTTTTCAGCGAGGGAATGTGCTCCCTCTCACTCAGCTCCCGGTGCGATGCAATTGCTTTATTTCATTGTTTATTTTTTGCGCTCCTCCATCCTCCTTTGCCTACGCCAGGGTAGTCGCGTGCGGGGATCATAGGGAGATGAATCGGTGGATTATACTTGCTGCGAACTCTGTGCGGGGGACTTGAACCTACGCGAGAAAAAGGTGAGCGCGAGCAGACGAGATGAACAGGAGGATAACGTCGGAGAGGACAAAAAAACAAGCAAGAGAAATAGCACCCCAGGCACATGAACGGATAGACCCGTTGGCTGGGGATGTGAAAGGGGTTGTTGGTAGGATGGCGAAAGAGGGAGGGGATGAAGAATTTGGACGAGGAGAGATGTCGGGGAAGAGATGAGGTTATGGACCGCCAAATGGCGAAAGCCTGTGAATGAGTCACGGCGAGTGACGGTGATTTCGGAGGGAGAGTGAAAGGGATGCAGGAGTGAGAGGGCATGCGAATTGGAGCGTGGGGCGGGGTGTGTTGTGGTGGATTCATGGTTGAGACGGACCGCTCCGGCGCACCTCCACCGGGAGATTAATGCGTGCGGAGAAAGGAGTAGTAGCTGTGCGGTGCAAATAGTGAAGGGGTTTTGGGGGCGGAAGGAGACAGAACTGGGGAGGGGGAGTGAGGGTTTGAGAACGCGGAGGGCCCTAGGGGAAAGGGGTCTGAATGAGTGGCTTGAAGGCAGTGCCTGTTTGTTTTTCAAAGGCTTTACATCAACTTCCGTGGCAGTTCGGTGGAGGGGTGGGCGGAGGCGAAATTAGTAAATGATGAATGAACTCTCATAGCTCCTTTCGTCCGTGTCGCAGGATACCTACTCAGTAATCAAGGGAATCTTTCCCACCTAGCCTCTGGCGCACGCTGAACCACAAAAAATGCAGGGCATAGGGCTAATCTCACTAGATCATAATAAAGGGGTGGGGAGATCCGGTTTCACTGTTTAATTATCCAAGCATCAATCCGGATCAAATGACGTAATTGTCATTGTCGGCTGTCAAAATTAATCGCTGCGTTAAAGAGCAGTTCATCCTGGAAATGTAGAGAGCTGCTGATATTCTCAATCGTTATTTGGTTGCCATCAGTTTATGGGTGAATGATGTGAGTTAAGTCCACGTTGATTCCACTGGCTACTTAACTTAAATTGAAGGCTATTAGGAGGTAAACTTGGAGACTGTTAGATACTAAACACAAATTTGTGAAAATATTTGGACGCGTTAACAATTATTTAGAGAAGGATTTTTAGAACTCTTTACTCTTTTAGAAACCTACCCTCAATGGGATAGGATGATGCTATAATTAAGAATTCTATTACTTGTAAGTAGAAATTTCTTTAATTTTTGGACTCCATTCTCTTATATATGGACCTAGATTGAGAGAAATGACAATCAAGTCACAGTCCGAATTTAAAAACTAAAATATAATTGGAAAAATAGCTCATTCTTCAATACAGTGGGTAGCAATTACAACAGCCCAACGGTCGTCCTGTGAAGCTAAAATATTTCACTTAGTTGAATTTAAGACAAATTATTCCTTATGATTGCCCAGCATAGTTGCGATAACGGGCAAACAATATAGATAGGCCACGTTTTAAAATCTATTGATTATTTCTGGATGCTTATATTAAGTTTCAAGCGGTCGTGTAGAATAAATTCCTAGAGCGCTAAAAATATATTTCTCCGCAGGAATGAGAAAACTACTTTTGACAACTAGATATTTCTTCTTCTCCGGTCATAGAGACTTGAGAGAAACCACAGTTAACGTAAATCAATCACGTAAAGAGAGTAACCAATTCATCCTGGCGATAAGAAATGTCATTTAAAATAATACGAGCGCACAATTTCGCTCTCTACCCGAGGGTATTGAGGCCTTGAGGTTTATAGGAGAACACCCTCCCGTCCTCTCTCATTCTGTGGAGATATTGTGTATCAACCAAAATGTCCAGTCGAATGCGAAGCGAGAGGAGACACGACGAACAAAACGGAGAGCACACACTTTCTTTTTGTGCGCGAGAGAGCTCGGGAGACACGGTCTAAAAATAACGATTGCTGCTGCGAAAAAGAATAAGAAGAAATGGAGTGAGTGTTCTTGCGATGTCCTGCCACCCTCGACAATGGATCCATCTCTCATCGGAGAGTGCCATCCTACCGCACCACGGACAGCAGCATTGTGGGGGTGGGGAACGGACGGGTGTGACACTAGCAGGAGGAAAGGGTACGAGTTGTGCAAAGGGGTTGGAACGGAGGGAAAGGATGGTGGGTGGGCAGTGGGGTGGAGTTTCAAACACCCCGAGTAAGTAATGACTGGAGAAAAAAGGAGCAGGGCGATGTGAAAGTTGGGGGAAAGTGTGGTGGAGATGGGAGGTTGGTTTGTGTCCGCCTAGGGTTTTGGGGAGGTAAAAAAAAATGGGGGAGGTGCAATACGTAAGGGAAGAGGGGATATACACGTTGAAAAGAGTAAAGAGAAGGGGAGATGTAAGAAGGGTGCTGGAGGGAAAAGGGTGGAAATAGAGGAACTGGCAGTCCGGTATCGGCCTCTAAAATAAAAAGAAAAGCTCACGGAGGAAAAGACATGGGATGTGAGGTCAAAAACAAGGCAAAGTGAACCCGAAAAATCTGGGCAAAAACGACAAATCCGTGAATGTTAATAGAGAGAGGGAGGGAGGTCGAGCGCTTTGGCGGGGGAGGAGGAGAATGCTGTGTGGAAGTGGGGAAGAGAGAGTAGATGGCGATGGAAATGAAAAACGACTCCAGTGGAATGGAACGAGAATATGTAATGGAACCTCTCTTTCTTTCTCTCCCGCCTTTCCTTCCTCCCCTTACCAAGATGAAGGAAGGGAGAGATGAGAAAGTGTGAGCGGTGAAAGATATCGACGTAACGGAGTCAACTGGAGCGAGGAAAAGGGGGGAAGGCCAAGTACGTTGGGGTGGAGGATAATGGAAGAAAGGGGGGATGGGGAGAAAAAGAGAAAGAGAGGCGTAGCTGAAAACAGCAGATGGATTTAAATATTTGAAAAAGACGCTCGGATTTTTTATGCGGAAAAAAAAATCATTTTGATTTTCTACCATTTATTCATTCTTCCCATGAGATATCAGAAATAACACCACTAAATGAAATACATTCTGATTTTACAGTTTTATGCCTCTCCTTTACAGATGTTTTAGAAGATAATACCACCCCGATAGATTGTGACAGGGGGTAACTAATATAGGGGAAATAGGGGTTTACATTTTTATCAATTTAACACCGTTGTGAAGATACAAAAGCAGGGCAAAATTTTCATTAATGTTTTTTCAATAAATTAATAATATCTAGTATCTAGAATTATTCTGCTAGAATAACTCAATGGTCCATGAGCTAAGCCGATGATTCGAAGATATCACTGTGGAAATCCTTACCGAGAGGAACTCAGTGTTTTTAAGGGTAAAATTATCATATCCTTAGTTTATGGTGACGTATCGTATCAACCTTTGGGTCAAATTGTAAGCCCAATTCCTGCGAATGCCAATGACGTAGCCGTATATAGAAAATTCATGATTTTAGGGAACAGTACGACAAACCCAGATTGATATGCAAAATGATAATAAAAACTGGGGATCAACATTGGGAGAATATACTCAGTTTATGCATTCAAGATCTTAGCCAACAGTCTCCTTATCGATAGAATTTATCTTTTAAAGCATTAAAAAACAATCTGTATCCACATAAAAGCCTTTACTTTTCGTTACTCGGGTCAAGATTTCTCCTCGAATGAGAAGGCACTGCCGGTTAATTATAAATATATACATATATATATATATATATATATATATATATATATATATATATATATATATAGGGTCGCGGTAGTCCAGTGGGTAGAGCGTTGGACTGCTGACCGGAGGGTCCCGAGTTCAATTCCCGGGCAAGGCACTCTGGGCACCTGCAGCTCCACCCAAGCTAAGTGATTTTTCGGGTACCAGATCTTCCTGGGAAACTATAACCGGCACAGGGAAAGGAGCTGGCCCCCCTACCCTGATGTGTGAATTTCACATGCCGGCGGGCTTAGTACTGGGTGAACTCTACCATCACCTACTAAACCGACCTTCGGGTTGATTACTGTGTTTATGGTTTATATATATATGTATATATATATATATATATATATATATATATATATATATATATATATATATATATACATATATATATATATATATATATATATATAATATGATAAGGAAAAATCCAATAAAAAAATAAAAGTCAACTTGAGGCTATAGAAATCACGGATTGACGCATCACGAAATAGAAATAAGATATCCGATTTTTGAGAGAGAATTAAGGCCGATGCTTCGTGGAATTCCATTGGAATCCACATGGATAATCAATAACTTTGCGTTTACACATAATAGAAGTTTTATAGAATGGAATATCTGATTTTTATGGTAAAATTTAAAATATGATCGACTAAATTTCTTATACTGAATGAAGCCAATATTGATAATGCAACTTTAAGAAGAAAAATGACAGAATTTTCAATATAATTTGGGAAAAATACGAAAAAGGCACACGAATCTACGAAAAGCAATGATCAGCAAACGTTAGATAAGTTTTTATGGCCAAATCTGAGTAAATATTCCCGCCTACCATTTCTCATTATTATACCTGGTTTCTTACATTGCTGGTTCGATAATTTTCTTATATTTTATTAATAAATAAACATGTTATTTAACACATGCTGTAGAGTGTAACCCAAGAAACTGTAAACAAGCGTCCAGTTTATTAAATGCATCCACATCCTTTCCTCTAAAGAGGGGCATGGTGTATGATTTCGTTCACTTCATTGATTAAAAACTGCTGCTTTCCACATTAAAGTTAGTTACTAAATGAAAGAGAAGGAAACATGTAATGATCCTTTGAAAATTACGTGCAACGAACAAAACCTTAGGTACTTGTTTAACGAATGATCACAAATGTAAGTTAACTCTTTGTAAAATACCGCTTTTACAAAGCATTACAATTTTGGAGTAAACTTCTACATGCAATTAAGATCAACAATTTCATAATTTATAAGCACAAGAAGTCGCAGTAACCGTCACTCCATGGATATTTCATAAGAGAATATTATACGGTGATTCTAGATGGACTAAGTTTGCATGGTGTGACGTACTTCACTATTCCTTTCTTGCACGATAAACAGCTAGCAATCCATCTCAACTTTTTAATCTACCCAGTAATTTTAATTTTCATCCGTTCCTCACTTTCCCTTGTTTTAGGTTCTCTACTAGCATGAAAAAAAAGGCTTACCTATCCCCCACTCGAAATTAAACCCGAAACAAAACGCAAACTAAAAGGGAGAGATGGATATGGAACGAAACGGGAAGAGGGAAACTATGGACTTCTGGAGGGTAGGAAGGAAGAGATGGGGGCAGGAGGAAAAGCGGACCTTCGGTAAACGAAATTGAGACGGCGGAGAGGGAAAAAATAATAAAATAAATGAATTCGGGAACGAAAAGCGAAAGGGAAAAAATCAACAAAGGAGAGCGCTCATCAGACTTTCAGATTTTTGAAGAAACCATTGCGAATGGTGTGGTTTTTGGATGGCGGAGGCTGAGGCGGGGGAGGAGGGTTAAGAGGGAACGAAGGGCCGGAGGAGACATGGAAGGGTGCGAGAATGCGGGGAGTGAGAGCACGCGGGGGAGGGAGATGACGCGGAGAAGAGACTCGGGGGAGGGAGGGGAGAACGGTTCGAAGGCGTTGAATGGAAGTGACGGGAGGTTGGATACGAAAGGTGGAGGACTGGTTGTGGGGTAGAGGAGGGGAGTTGGCAAAAGAGTATGGCGAGGACGGGGCGGCGGTGGTGGGGCTGAGACCTTCGACGAGGGGGGAGTGAAAGGGAGGGGGCGGGTGAGTTTTTGAAATCGGGGTGAGAGGGCAAGGGCCGGCCTGGAAGGCACTCGCCTTGATGACCTCCCCTGCCCTCAGAACGTAGGATCTGAAAAGGACTTGGGCATAAGGTCTTACGCCTCAAGGAAAATGGAATGTCTGCCGACTTGCTCTTTGTCACGAGTCTCGGGAAAATCTCTGAGGCTGAAATTACATTCCACATTAAGTTTGTACGACGCGTAAGCATTTTCGAGGGTGGGTGGTGGATGCATCAGCCTTCCTTCCTTTTCCCTTTACTTTTGCACCTAAGTGTCAGAAGGGATGCCGATCGTTGCTTACATGCCTCAGCTATATGCGACAAATGGTGTGGAGGGAATCGAATATATAGAGAGAGCATCAAATTCATTTTCATTCCATTTATCTCCTTCCCACAATCTCCAGACCGCAACCACCCGTTACCCCGCGGTCTCTCCCTCCCTCGTGGTCTTCATTCTGGATCTCCCAACAGCGGAAGTTCTTTCTTTCGGTGAAGTATCCTGATGTCTTTTTCCACAACCTAAACCCATGACGCTAATTCTCGAAATCATTCGTGCGTCTGCGTCAAAGGACTGATATGGTGTTGCACGAGAGCTTGCGATTGATTAATGGATCCTTAGAACTAATTTTCAATAAAAGTTTTCACACGTGGCTACATTAGTAAACCTCTACCTGCATCATACCTATTCTGTCGCAGTATGTTAGTCCCAAAAAAATTCAATAATATGTTATGCAGCAATTTCCTAAATCAGAAATACGGGTGTAACGCAACAATTCGTTCATCAATATTTTCAGGATAGCATTTGCCAAAATACTTACTAAGGCGACATTTAATATTATCTCAACTTGGTGATAAAAGCACAAAGCTTGATGAGCTACGTATAGTTATCTGGTTGAAATGAGGTGCTAAAAATGGTCCATAGGTTGGATATTTGAATAGACGTAAAGGTAACTTCTGACAGACATGGCATATTGCCACTGAATATTTGATAATACCGGAGGGTTTTGCTCTACGAAATTTCTTTTAATTCACTCATATCTTTTTGAATATCGGCTTAATTATAATAGCTATTCATTAGAAATCAAAAATAATTGGAATTATTACCACAAAAAACGATTTTATAAACCATTCTGGTTTTAAAAGAGCCTAATCCAAAGGTAAGAGAATAAAAAAAAACATTCATCCTCAACTCCTCGATAAAAATCATCAACATTCTCTCAATCATCAAATTATAAAAGACAATTTAGTTCTGCCGTAACATAAAATATGTTAAATTCCAAAGAAACTGCGGGAGATGCCGCAACAGTAACTTTTAACGGAGTCATCCGCTAATGTGCATTTCAATGCAACAATTTCAGAGTGTAAAAATCATTCGCCTTGACTGGGATGTTCTGGAAAATATGTTGCATTAAGAATCATTTTAATGTGTTAAATGAAAATGTACAATTTTGCATACAAAGCCCTAAGTATGGAATCCTCGTGTGTTCATTATGCACCATTGATACATATAGCTAATTTTAGGAAACAATAAGATATTCCATTATCTTATATCCAGGTTCATTCTCCTGATGAATAAGTTTAAGAAATTTTTGCTTGATTAATTTCAAAACGAAAGATGCTAGCGATCACGGGAACATTTTTAAGTCATCAAACATCTGCGAGAATCATTGTAAAATGACACTCGCAGTGAACCGAGAGCTCATTAGCAATAATGGACTCCTTCTCCAGAGACCAATGACAGGAATAGCAACTCCCATGGTCGATGAAAAACAAAAGCCTGACGAAAATAAAATAAACGGAAAAGAAAAATACCGAGCTGTGAGATGAGACATGGGAGAGAGAGAAGGGTCCATTTCGTGATTCTTTCCATTCTTTCCGATAATCAAAAGAGTAAACCCACTGGTAGGAGGCCGGATTTTACATAAAAGACGACTTCTCTAAACAGACAGTACCTCTGGCCCCCAGTTGATTCCTTCCTCTCACTACACCGCCATCCATACCCCCTCCTTGCACCCTTTCCCCAGTGCCATTTTTTAAAACCCATCCCCTTTGATCACTAACCTCACCTTTGCCAATTGTGTCTCACGTCCGCTCTGGCGATTTTTTTTACGTTTTGCAGCAAAATGGAAGTTACGCCGATTGCGTGAAATTCTGACGTTTTTGGCGGAGCGGTGCAAACGCAAGCGTCGCAAAATAAAATCCCCCGTCAGCGCCGACATTCACGGGAATGCAAACATGGTCCTCTCGTTCAATACATACCAATCCATTTTCCCAATGTTTTATATTCCCCTCCAACGTATCCTTCTATCTCGCTCACACCATGATCCAGACGCCCTCACTTTCTAAGCCTGGTGCAATAAGGAATGCGGGTGTAAAGTAGAACAAGAAGGTAAAAACTCGACCTCGTCAAGGTAAGATCTAAAAACAAATGCCGCGTTTTGATTAGCAAAGCATTACGTTGAAAATATACAGCAGCAATGATAGTCACTAACGTCACCTCTTTTATCATTCCCTTCTGCAGTGAGGAAAGATTGAAGTGATAACTGAAAAACATTGAAATTATGGAAATCAATATTATACTGAAACTTACATATTGCGACTGTATACTTATGATAGCTAAATATAAATATTCAGGTTTTATACATATCTCCATAAAATCTGAATTATGATTCATGAAAAATCAAATTCTACTTGAGATATTTTAACTAAAGTACATTACTTAAAAATTTTTTCATTGACATTGTAGACATATTTTTTATGTTTACGAATGATTTCATTACGATGATGCATGATTTGTTGCAAGGACCACGGATAAAATTAATCTCTAAATTATTTATTGTGAATAAAATTTTTCAACGAGTGATTCATTAGTTTCATAATGCTTAGGCATCATACACCTTAAATAAATATTAACATGGAAATTAATTTTTTATAAGATGCGTCATTTGGCATGTATTTAGCCCAAGGGATTATTAAACTAGAAGAGATAAATATTTCTTATCAATATATATTCCGCTATTCACTGCAGCCTCACCTAAGACAAAATATGTTATTTAACTATCCTTTCTCTAATCAGCATGAGAATCCAATATTTGGAATTGTTTTGGCATTAGGTTGAGTTATACATGAAATAATCTTATGCAGAAACTTTTCATATCTATACTTTTTAGTATTCAATCTTAAAACCTTTGAATTACATAATATTTCCCAGGTGGGTATCAAATAATCGACAGGAATACTAAGCAGTGGAGTCTAAGAGCATAAAACGCTCAGAAGAATTCCAGGTTAAACAGCAGATACTAACTTCTAGTATTAAAATCTTTTAGCGTTCAAAAATGAGCCAAAGACGCGTCGATACATACCTAGGCATGTATCTTGTACATCGCCCGCTCACAATTACGTATATGTTGCGCGAGCGAAAAATCCCTACCTCGATAACCTCGGCCAAATATACGCGCCGTGCGAAATGAACCCGAAAAATGGACGGAAAAAAAGGGGTTTAGGAAATAAGGGAAAGGGTACGATGATGAGGGGGAGAGAGGATGTGAGCGAAAATGTGTGCGGGGGCGTTGGGTCGGTTGCTTAGCGGATTGGCCCGAGTTGCAAGGGCGAATGGGAGAGGGGGATTTTAGTTTGGGGAGGCGAGGAGTTAAAGGAGCGCTCGTAGGGGTGAGGAAGGAGGGGGACTCACTGGGGGGGGGGGGAGAAGGGAAGGCGGGACAGCTCCAAACAAAGTACCATCCCTGGAGGGATGAGATATGGAAAGAAAGGAGGAGAGCACTCCTGAGGACCAAGAGAGAAGATTGAGGAGGGTAGGGGAGGTATGGATTGAAAGAAGTAGGAGTGGAAAGGGAAGAAATGGAAAAGCGAAAAGGGAGGTGGAAAGGGATTAAGAAGGGGAAGAGCTTTTTGCGGGGAAAGGAGATGAGTAGATGGAGGGGAAGCTTAAGTAGAAATGGAGGAGAAGACGAGAAGAACATTACGTGCGCAATGGCCCAGCAACAGCACTGCTTTACACTCAAGGATAACCTAGTATAATATAGAAATAAGTATGCTTTTAATGAATTCATATCCATAAATCATGGGCACTTTTTATAGAACCCAGCGCAATTTTTCACAGCACTTTTATATAACACTGCAACCACTGTATAAAACATTATACAAATATTAACAGCAAGGTGTACTATGATTTATTATAGGTCTTACATTTCATTTCAATAATATTTTGTGAGTTTAATTTATATTCTTATGATAAATGTTTGAAAATTAGGTCGGAAAATATACTGGCGTCGTTTTAATGCCAGATTTATTTTAACAACTATCTTACTCCAGTAAATTCATAATTATATAAGTACTTTGGATACGTATAGTTATAAATACATGAGACTTGACACCAAAATATTAATTATCCTCTGAGATTCATCACGCCCTATACAAAATTGATAATATTTTTCTAACATAATGAAGAAACTTATTAACTAAAATAGTTTAACTACATTCAGAGTCGAGTTATAGGCATATAAGATTCCCTTAATATTAATCCTTCCCATATACTACCAGTAAAATAACTTAGAGATAATTTTACCGCAGTTTTCATATTTAATGGGCATAGGAAAGGGCTCAAATAGATATTTGAAATGCGGAAGTGCTTCCCACCAAGTTCTATAAAAATAATGAATAACGGAAATTCGCTAGCGTCTGTTGGTTCGTAAACTCACCGTTTGAAAAAAGTCAAAATTCCCATTGCTGGAAGAAAGGCGTGGATGGGCAATAGATCGAGTAGCCCAAGACATTCGCCATTTGCCCATCTTTCGGATGAGGGACGTCAGGGAGGACGGGAGAGGCAGGACGAAAAAGAACTTTGATGGGAGGGAGGCAGAAGAGGGATTCATGAAAGAACCGGCGGGTGGAGGACGGGATAGGGGGAGGAGGGGATCTGGATCGTCCGAACGAGGGGCACAAAAGATAGAGAATCGATACGGAGCAGTCGCGATGGGTCGCGCAGTCGGCGTAGTCAGAGGACTGAGTGAAAAAGGTGGTTTTATACAGGAGAGGGATAGGATGGGGGTTTGGGACAACGGGTGGGGTTTCTGGAGATGAGAGGGGAAGGGGGAGTGTAGTGGGAGGTAGAGAGATAACACGTTCAAAGAAGAAATTGAACTAAAAAGGGAGGGAATGGGAAGATGGTAGCGTGCAGGGGGAAGGGAAAGAGAGTTCCGGATGGGAGAATTTGAGTAGGAAATGCGAGACAGATGGAAGAGGATAAGAGAGAGGACTGGGAAGAAGAGTTATAACGGAAAAACCGAAAGAAGTAATAGTAGAAGGATAAATGGGGAGAGAGTTGAGCGGGAAGATTGGAAGAGGGTAGGCGGGGAGAGCCAGGAAGAAAAGGACGGGAAATATGTTCCCGGATTAGCAGGGGAGATTCCCGTGTAATGGAAAAGCAAAAGGCTTTCACGAGTCCGGGAAATTATTCTAGTGCGACAGGAATCGAACGTCCCTTTAATTACCACGCACATCTGACGTCAGTTTTAAGAGTAGTTGAACACCCATTTTCCTTTTCGATGGGCGACTCAATAAAAATAACGAATCCGAGGAAATTGACGATGGAGTTTCCCTCTTTGTTTAGGGAGCTCCAGAGTGAATCTCTATTCTGGAAAAAATCTTCAATCCCTAAATCCGACGGTCGCCTTAAGTGTTTCCACGGAAATGACGAGAAAAAAGGTAAAATGCCACAAAATAATGTGACCATTGTAAGGATTCGACTCTACCTTATAGAAGTCACGATAGTTTCAATTATCTCACACCTGTGGCCGAAAATATTTCCGATACACTTATAATACAATGGTCAGTCTTGCATTAAGCAGCGCATAATGCACCGTGATTCTGTTCACAAGTTACCAAACATAAAGTGAAGTTTCATGCGGCATGAAAACATATTTGCAATTACCGCATTATTTCCCATATCTAGATATTTATGACTTTCGAAAATCATTTTGTCGAAATTCTATTCAATAAATTTACCGAAATATACAACAAATGACAAAGGCATGGATGAAGAAACTCGACGCATAGAAAGTAAAACATGACATTCAAAAATAAAAAACAACCTACTGGGATTTTAATGCAACAATTTCAGAGCGTAAAAATCATTCGCCTTGACTGGGACTCGAACCCAGATCCCTCAATATCCGGTCGAGTGCTTTAGCCACTTAAGCTACCGAGGCGTTACTGTTGCGGCATCTCCCGCAGTTTCTTTGGAACCTACTGGGAAGTCAAAATATCAAATTGAGCTGGAATAACCAAAGAGAAAGAACTATAACCTAATTTGTAGGGAGAGAATGGGATCGTTGACGGGAGATACACCATGCTGGAGATCAAAAGGCGTTAAAGAAAGCGAACCTATGGCGAAAGAGGAAAACTAGCAAAAATTGGGAATTCGAAGTAAAGAGATTATAGAAATACGAAGGATGATGGGTAAGAAAAATTGCGTTCGTTCCAACAGGAAAACTGCGTAGAGGTGATAAAGAATGAATTCTCAAACTACGGGAATACAAATATTCGTCTGAGGGAACCGAGGCCATTGAATTCAAATTGGTGACAACATAAGTAGAGAATTATCCCGCATAATGCTAACAAACCTACACCATTGGCTTGAACTAATCAAGGAAACTGGGGAGGCATATAACCCTTAGTGCTAAACATAGGTTTAAATAGCAAAAGGATGAAATGGAACGGGTTCTTGTGTGAAGACAACATAATCATACACGAATACTCACGACCATGGTAATCGGGATATTTTCAACACCAATTCAAAGAATGACAGTGGAAAAACGAGAAGGAATATTAAAGGAAACATCTAGAAAATTAAAACTAAGAACATATAATGGAATAAGAGTACCAAACCATCGCTACATTCTATATGCATACTAAAAGCGGTCATTAAGAACGAAAAGAAGGAATGAGTAAGGAGAAAGATAATCAAATGGGAGAATGTGGAAATGCAGACGAAAATATAACGCGTAGTTTAAGAGCAAAATAAGTGAAGATAAGGCAATAACACAGGAAAATGGCTCACTCGTAGGTGGCAGTATTTCATTAAACAGCCATATCTCACCGTCATAAGTGAAGACGAATGAACATTTTATATTACTCAATATTTTAAGCCATTAAATAAATGATTCCAAAAAAAAGGTTTAAGAGATGATATGCGCGTGTATTACAAAATGTTGATTTAACTTCTATAAGATTGAATTTTATACGATTACAATTGAATATAGTAAAAGATAACAAAAAAGAATTGCGTACTTATTGCATGGATAACACCGACGTCAATCGGTAGTTATGTACCAATTAATTTCTTGGAGTTGCAATTACTAAAAATGTACTTATTATACAAATATTTACGATAAGATATCCATTGGTTAATATACTTGATGCCTAGAATTGAATAGGTATTATAAATTCTAGTCTAACTCAGATTCTTACATGTTCCTAGGTATATTTGAGCCTTGACTAACGCCAGCAGCGATGGGATATTTCTGGTTTAATATTTTAAGGAAAAATATTCAATTCAGGTGCATTCAGACAACAATGATAAACGAGAGACACGCTGATTTACGGGAAGATCGACTAAATTGCCAATAAATCAATTGTAAATCGTCGTTCAGCAAGCTCGCGCAGCGTATATCCGCAGTTAGTCGAAACAACTTCGAATGCAAGTTGAGAATAGTTTTTAGAAATTCCTGAGTGCGAAGAAAACTCTCACAAGAGAGAGAAGAACAAACGGAAGGAAATAAAGTTCGGGATGAGGGAATGAAAATAATCGGGAAGGGAACCTAAAAAAGGGGAGAGAGAGAGACGATAGGAGATTGGACGTGGAGCAAGTGGGAGATGGGGAGGGCGGAGGCAAATGAAGAGGCGATGAAGGGAAAAAAGGAGGAGGGGAGAGGGAAATAAAAGCTTTTGCGCCCCGAAATACGTGGTAAGGGGACGGGGTGATATGAGGAGAGAGGGAAGCTGAAGGAGCAGTAGATTGGTACGGAGGAGCAGGCAGGATCGGCAACAACGGTGGGAGACAGAATGGGACAAAAGGGGAGAGAGAAATTCCCTCCCCCCCCACACACACACACGCATATGAACATAAACGGTAGAAAGGAGGGTGTGGGGAATGGAAGAGGGGGTGTTCCCCATTCCTCGTTCCCAAAACTCCCGTCCTCTTTTCTTCCAACCTCCTCCCACGCAACCTGTCTTCCGCCTTCCTTTCCATTTCGAAGTAATGAATTTCCCATTGTGTCCATTTAATAACGTGGAATCTGATCCCGAAAACAATGAGGAGGTTGGATGAGGAACGGGGTGGGTTTGTGGGTGGGCTGGTTGGGAGGTTCAAGGAGAGGAGGCAAGGGAAGCCAGAAATGCAAAAGAGAGTTGAATGAGGTGGGGGGCAACGCACAAGGCGACAACGGAATCCTACGTCAATGGACGTCATCTCATGGGATATTTTGCGCTTCATTATTTCTCTCCCAAATCATTCTCCTGAAAATATTGGATGAGATCGATGTCAGCTACTAACAATAAGTAAACAGGTATCTCAATGTCGTGCGAGCACGTGTGGGAAAATAAAATAATATTCCCGCAAATGCGACAGTAATGTATCCACTAGTGCGTCCGGATCGGCGAGTCTGTAAATATTAAAAAAAGTTCTCTCCTTATACCATTGGCATTGTCTAGACACATAAGCATCCAAAGGAAATTTATTATTCATTAAAAAGTGAGCATGATGAGTCAAGAAAAACGCCGAGAGAATAGAAATAAAATACTTTTTTGTGGACATGAATTAACAGCGTTTCTCTCAATTGATAGAATATTGCCAGCACGCAAATGAATTCGAAAAATTAAATCAAAACTAGGATAAAATTAAAACCATTGATATAGGTTTGCCGACACATTCCGTGCCTTGATTTTACTTTTAGAAAAAATAGACCAGTTACGAATTCCTTTGCGATCTATTGAAAAAAGTAATATCGACATCATAGAGCGATTTATTGCTTCATTAATGTCGCAGATACAATTATGTTAGGAATTTTAAGGTGTACTTTTAAACATTTGGTAACATTCTATAGCCTTACACGAAAATTATTGGAAAAATAAATTAAGTCATCATGTTGCTTATGCCATAAGTGTTTACAAAATGGTAAAAAATATGGATAAAAATAAAAAAATCTTGTGAATAGACCTTACATAGGTCCAAAATGAACCTTTATTCCAAGAATCAATTGCGGAAAGTGAAGGCCGTGAAAATCATTTAACGTAAACTACTTTTTTGGTCCCGGTAATGTTATGACATTATGCAAAATGCTATTATATTAATACCGAACGATGTGTTTTCATAAAATATTTTCGAGTTATTTCATACTTTGCCTCTGCTGTCAACTCACAAGCTCCAAACATTTTGAAACCGTTTCATTATTACATGTACGCACTAAATTGAAGAGCAGATAAACACTTTCCCAGATTAGTGCAAGTTAAAACAAAACCATTAAGAAACTTTCGCAGAAGCATGACCATTTAACATCATAAAATATCTCTGAAACTGTGATGAAATTAATAATGAAACTTGTAGCTTCCAAAAGCATTTCGAAATGAAAACGACGCCATGATTATTTTCCCTAGCGCACTCTCAATTCCTCGCGCTCCTTATTTGCTTAACGAAGGCGCAAACGGCCAGCCTCCCTCGCTTGACACGGGAGGTCCTCAATTTAAAACAACACGCACTCCGAAATAAAACGACCGTGCACATCGTAATTATGCTCCCATTCAGGAAGGTATTCCCGACGCAGCGTGCATCCCGTGACGTAACGCCGTGGATTAGCGAGGATTCTTATGACGGGGGGAGGGAGGGGGCGAGCTTGATGTCTCTCCCAGGATGATGGATAAACAAGAGGATGGGAGGGAGATTCGTGGCGTTTTACGCTCATTATGAAACTAGCAAAGGGAGGGACTGCGGACTGGTGTGGTGAGAGGAGACCTAATTGATTGTTAAGACGGGAATGCCGTCGTGTCGGGAAAAAATAACCCTCCCGTATTTCCTTCCCAGCCCAGCACCCCCTAACCCCCACAAAATTCCTCGCTTTTCGTCCGGAGTCTCATCCCCATGCCACTGTATCCCCCGTCGACCTGTCAGTCCTCCCAACCCCCTTCGGGACCACACCGCCGAGAAAAATGCGACAGTCAAAAAAGACAGGCGGCTGGGACACGAGGAGAAAGAATAGGATCGGTTGCATCGGAGAGTGATTTCCTTTTCGCAGGGCTTTGTCCTTGCCATTTCGGCGCGAAAGGGGGAAAATCGAACGAGTAAAAACAATGAAAAGTGAGAGAAAAAGAGTTTTTTCCTTGGTTCGAACACGCTCAGACATCCGACAAGTCACGCGTACTGTCTCCGCTATTGTGTCGCGAGCGGGTGCATTCGGAGCATTCCCATGTTATGGCGTTTGGATGCGAGGTATTTATAGGATAGGGGGTCATAATTAACGCCTTGGCACCGTGAAAGGAAGGAGGAGGAGAGAGGAAAGAGGGAGTGAAATGTATCCAAAAATAAAATGACGGCTGGGAATTTTGTGGAAAGAAAAATTTCTCAGAAAAACGATGTTCCCCCCGACTCCTATCAAAGATAGACATGTTTTTTTATGAAACTCTTGTTTCACTCTCTCATTGTTTTCGTCATTAAATGTTTTTCACGTTTTTAACAATTAGAACACTGATGGCGACAAAGATGGAGAATGAGGCATCGAATTATGAATAACATTTTCATAAGGGCCAAAATAGCTGTATTATTTATTCGTTGTACGACCATTCGTAATTATAAAAATTTGATACTCATCAATTTCTTCCGAGGTTATGAAGACAGTAAAACCTTTCGATGTACCCTTCGCAGACATAACGCAAGGGATATCATTTTGTTTGAAATTACTCTGAATTTCTTTTAAGGGAAATAATAATTTGGCTTGTTTTAAATCATAGGTGGATTACAAGATTCATACTTAAAGCTTCAGTGTATGTTCTGGAAAAATACTGTTTTCCTTTCTAAAGTCACCATGTGTGTTCATGGTTTAATTAGCGAGGCACTCAAATACGCTCTAACAAGCAGCTGTGACTCACATAACAAAGGCTGCTGACCTACTGAAAATTGGAAATTTTGTAAATGGAAAAATATATTACCCGACTTCTACTTCTGGAGGCTACCTCCCACGCTTTTCAGAATCCTTCTTTGTGCAATAAATTGTTCAGCTAAAAAAGTTGAATTTAAAAGTTAAAAGTTTTCATTTGAATATTAGAAAATTTTAAAAATTAGCATCTATTATATAATTTTCATATAGGAACTGCTTAAAAGAGTGGGTCAATCAGCTGATTAGATAGCTAGTAGTAATGGCGGGTAGATGTGTTGGAAAAAGTAAGAACTAAAATTGTCAGTCAGTCTCTTTAGTTCACGCGATTATACGAAACGACACATCACAAAGTCTAAACAATCAGGTCAACCAACCGCCAAGCGAGGCCTTTACCTACTGATAAGTTATTCAAACACTGGCGCAATAAAAATAGTTTTCTAATGATTTGTTGAGAGCTTTCCTCACAAGATTTTTTCAGGATAAAAGAAATGGCATTCATAATTCATAAAATTAAGCCTCCCAAGAAGAAGAACTAATTCGAATGCATGAAATAATCACATGAATATTTGCACCATAATTCATTTTTATATAAGTAATTTATTTCTTTGCCTTTCTTATAATACCATTTACACTTGTGCGCTCAGTTCTAATTTTGAATAATGTGGAATTAATCGATAAGAACCAGGAGAAAATTATGAAATCCACAAGAATTCTTGTGTTTCGGTCATTTTCCAAGGTTATTGAGAAAATAGGGAAATAAATTCAAATTATGCAAGGGTCTCTTATATGTTAATACTAATTGCAGAATTACTTAGCCATTTCAGTATAGGAATCGTTTTATAAAATAGGGTCGACAAGATGTTCTTTAACTTCAGCAAAAATCCAAATGACTGACGATATTCGATACAACGACGTCATGATGTAAAAATTTCGAGAAAAATCAAGTTATAGCGAAATAAAAGGAACGAGAGATGCCAAGAGGTTGGCGTTCGCGGCACGGTCACAGCAGCCGCTTGTTTTTAGTTGCGGAGGCGCGTGGGCGTGGATAAGAATGCGGATGGCAGGAGCGACGTGCGGCGATGGTTTATAACGTGGGCGCGTGAAATGTGGGAAGTAGGAGGGAGGTGGCGGGTTGTTTGTCTTGGCCTTGAATTGAGGAGCATGAAGAGCCAATGCAGTGGAACGGGAGAATGGGACGGAGAGATGAAGGCTTGAGAAGGCAAGTAGTGAAGGACGATGAGGAAATGATTACGCAAGAGGTCGACGCCCACATTGAATTCGAGAAGAGTGAGGAGTTAAAGAGAACAGCTACGACCGTACAAGTGGATCTAAAATTTGGCAGTATTTCGGAGCGTGGTTTATAGCATTTAAGCAGAGATTGATGCAGCTATTAAACTCACGCGTTGTAATGACATTTTGAGGAAGGAGCACAAGAGGTTTACACCTACGAAACGTTACCAAGCTAAGGTATGCTAATTACAATTTTAATTGTGCCAATCTGCTGAAACGGAGAAAAACTATATTTAGTAATCCTCTGGCTGGCTTTAAGCATTCAAGTACATTAATTTATTAATTTACGTCAATGATCTCTTATTTTGTTTCGAAATAATAAAATATGAAATTTACCATTATTAAGTTTCTCTAAGACGCTAATATAAACATAAAATAAAATTAGCGCTTTCCCGCACAGCTCTGTATTGCTCAACGGTTACGACGTTTCAATATCGTTCTCGTGAATGAGAAATGTACATTTTTTCAGGCCATTATTTTCAATTAGAAGTGAATATAACCAACGTTCATCGCAAGTAAAACTGTTTAGATATTATTACAACTAATATTAATAAAGACATTCCTGAGAATGCAAGTAACTAATTGCTTCACATGTTTAGGATTGAGAGTCTATCGACGATGCTATGCTCATGTAATAGAACGTCCCGGTCACTACAAATCCAAGTTTTATGCAGAAATGTATTATGGAAGACGACCGAAATCTGAGTTAGGATCGGAATACCACTGAAAAATCCGGCTCTATTAGAGATTTGAACCCAGTCTTTCGGAGTGGGAAGCTAGCACATCAGCAACCATACCATCCCCGTTTTCTCCTAAGTTTATGCATCTCCGTAATTTTAATAGATCCTCCTAGTGATCTATCATTACTCCTAAGGTTTTCCCAAAATTCAATAATAAAAGTTGATATACTCATAACATCCTAGTAACACGTTATCGCGGTAACGTTTATAAGTTAATTATTTTGGGTAATTGTTTCAACTTACACACCAAATATCTGAAGAGAAAACGGAAATGGAAAAGTGCACGATGCATCGCAGACGAAAAATGTCTAATTATTACGCTCAAAGTTACCAGTCAATGACCAGACAAGATCAACGCCAAAAAAATTTTCCCTTAATATCAAATAAAATTTCAGCCAAGAGAATTTTCGGCGGAATGGTTTCCCTGCGGTCATTATTCCAGACCATTTTAGACATTTCCCTAATCTGAGTGTGAAATATATTCATATGACAGGTGGAACTATCGCTAGGCTCTATTTTTCACACCCTTCTGATAGGCGAGACAGATATCCTAAAAGGAAAATCTAGGGAAAATGCCATCTCTGATTATGCCAAGCCCTCAAACATAGGAGATCTTTATCGCTTCAACTTGATATTCCGGTTACCTATCTAAGCTGGAAAAAAATATTTTCTGATAAAATTCAAATTAGAGACCATAGAGCAGATGTCCGCATGGATCGCTAGAGAAAATGTTCAACGCGTATAAAATAAGGATTAAAATAAATTATTTAACCTGAAGGTACTTGATTTACCCGGTGAGTCAAAAAATGCATAGGTAATGAAAGTCAATAAAGCTAAACTGGAAGAAGGGAAGAGTTCCAAAAGACAAGTTCAATAAATCCGTCAGTACCGATTTCAATCACCCCGGCAACTAATTATGTCTTAAACTGAATGAACAAAAATGAGTGATCATTGAGAAGAAAATTACTCCATTTTTTCACTAACTTGGGCATATTCCAAGTTAAGTATTACGATTTCGCAGCATTTTTAGGGACGGAATTAGCATGGTTAAGATAAAATTTTTGTCCGTGAAGATTTACTGCCTGTCGTAATTTCCGTCCACAAACCTCCATACCCTTATCAGTATTCGCTTGAGGATAATATACCGTAACAGAGGGTTAGAAATCATCCCGGAAAAGTCGACCATTGGAATTGGAAACTATCAGCATTACAGCGGTATTTTCAGTTTTCTAGTTCCCAAGATTCCGTCAGTTAATTTCTTTGCACCACTGCGATCTCTCTAAGTCTACATGCCTAGACGACCTACATTACCCTGCCTCGCAAAGCTGCTGAAATCGCATATTTCGCGATCTCCCATGTTTCTCTGCAATGGGGTATGTAAATTATATCAAAAACACCCGGACACAAACGGCCGAAACGAACGAGCCATCTTGAGGCGACCCGTATGAACCGACCCTAGAAATGGATAAATAATTGTATTAATGCACCGAGGAATTTGTCAAACGGGGAAAGGCGAATGAAGTACTCATTTGGCGTCGGTAGGGTTGGTTAGTACATACACCGCGCGGGGGATATAAGAGGAAAATATATGGGGAGCAAGGCGGGAATGGGGTGAAAAGTAGGGGAAGTGAGCTTCCGTAATGCAGGAGTGGAATTGGATAGTCGGGGTTGGAGCAAAATATGAGGATTACGCAGGAGTAATGCCGTGGTGGGGTTTGGGAAGAGGATGGTGGAAATGAGATCCGAAATGAGTCGGGCACTGTAATAGATAATAAGAAAAATTTTGAGGAGGGAGGAACAAGAATGAATCACTTTTTCTTCTCTTTTTTTTACGAGTGAGCGCAAAAGTAGGCGAAAGGGGATTGGGAGGGGGGGGTGTTTCCATCCTTGCGAGGGATATATTCAAGAATGATGGCAAAGATGTGATGAGACCCGGGAATGAGATGAGCACGCTGAATGGTGGGTGGAATGCGGATTAAATGGGGGGAAATTGCAGCGGGAGAGGACGCGAGTGAATCCTGGGTCAAATTGGAAGCAAAAGGGATTGGAATAAGCACGCGTGAAAATCGAAAAACTGGCTGAAATGGGAGAGTCGCCGTATAATGGGCCTCTCAATGCAATGAAAAAATCGATTCGCGAAAGATGTAAGTAAGAACACTGCTAAAATTACTAATTAATGGACGATTAAATCAGCAAAGTTAGCATCAAAAATCCGTAAAAGCCATGTTTATCAAAATAAAAAACACCAATGTTTAAAATTATTCCATTTGATCTTGAACTGTCCAGCATATTCATCAAAGGAATAAGAAGAATACGCTTAACAGTTAATCATATATACGTGCATGTGTGTGTGTATATGAACATGCGCGCGCGCGTTTGTGTGCCACAGAAACTCTTTTTTGAAGTGTAACAGTAATATTTTTCACGGATTTTGTGGACTTTTATAAGGAGAGTTTTTAAGTTTAAGGAGAATTTAAGTTTCACATATTGTACAATCAAAATTGGTGCATGGCGAAAATATTGGGTGTCAATCAATGAAAGTATTACCAAATATGGAAAATTGTGCGTCTAATAACATTACATAGTACTCAGAATAACTTTAATACTAAAAATCCACCCCCAAAAACAACCCCAATTAAAAAAATCAATTATCAACGGGATCCCATCACATAAGCGGCTTTTTTTGTGGAGGCCCGAGAAGTAAACCTCCCTTAGAAAGAGTGAAAACCTTCAAGGTTCCGAACAAACAATTGAAATGAATTCCTTGAGAAGGAGTGGGCAAAAAAAGACCGGAAAATAAAAAACATAAATTAAGCGATCCTGTTATTTATGCACGGAGAACGTTGACAAAAACCGTTCGCCAAATCGTGAACGGTAGCAAAACCGAACTGGAAAAAAATACACGGATGGAGATTTGATGGAATCCCACTTCGGGGACCGAAAGGAAAAAAAATGAGAGACCGACTGAAGGAATCTGTGGAATGCTGGGTCCAGACTTTAAACCGTACAAACAAGAATGACAAATGAGACGCGAGAGGATGTCTCAAAGAAGAAAAGACGCTAATTGTCGCAGAGGGTCCGGGGCGAACGGGGAAGGATGCGAAGGGAGATAGATGGAATATAAAAAAAACTAGTAGGCGGCAGAGTGAGCGAGCGAATATACAGAGTAGCTCCAGTCACGATGGAAAGGTAATTAGCAATCGAGGGAAGAGAGAGAAATGGGGAGGGACTGCACGCTGGGAAACACGCGCCTAGCCTTCGTTGATGCGACGTGCTCGGGAGAGGAATGCACGAAAGGGGTGGAGATTGGAAGTGACCCGAAATACTTAAAAAAAAAGTTCTTCCGACACATGGCGGAAAATTAGAAGGGACCCCTGAATGGAGACCGAAATAGGTAGAGTCAATCGAGAAGCAAATGCCTATATAAACAAGCACGGCGACGCGGAGCTATTTTTACGACCATACCAGAGAGGAAAGAGGGAGAGGTAGTTCTAAAAAAACAAATAAAAGTTTTCTAAATCCATTGAATCGTCCTGATAAATATTTTCTTCCAAAGAACCATGAATGAAGAGTTCAAGAGAAAATTTACAGTGGAAAATTTGCATTTACAAAGTCCACCTTTAGCAATTCGTAAGCTGAACTTGAAATGGCACTTCTTCTGACAGAATAACTGTTTTTATTTAAAAAATGACCAAAAATACACAAAAGAACGGCACTATGTACATATTATTCAAAAACAATGAGAAAACTCTGTTTGCGGCAGAAACACGTTTAAACTTGGCTGCTTTGAGAATTGCCGGAACATAAAGACGCTCGCCCGGAAGCCGCCATAAATACACCCCGTAGCAAAAAGAGTGTTCAATTACAAGTAAATTGGAAGAAACAGGCAAACATACGCGAGGGTAGTGAGCTCAATTTCAAAGTCGTTTTAAAGCTCGATGACTAAGAGGAAGCGTTGAAGGGGAAGTGGAGGAAGAAGAGAATACCGATTCGGATGGGGACGGAGGCTGGGGGTCTGTGGAGGGGAAGGTCTTGTGTTGACGAGGAGTGGGAAGAGAGGTTCCCCCCTCCCGCTCTCACGCCCTCTCCTCTCCCCGCCCTCTCTCCTTCCGCCCTTGGCACGGGGCCACAAGTTCGACTCCTCCCTTTTGCGGTGGACCGTCAGAACAGTATGGGAAGAGGACGGCAGGGGAAGCAAACTGGAAACGGTATGCAAAATAGAACCTCAGCAGCGGACGACGAAGAGGGAGAAGCAGACGTGATAAGTGAAATTCGGGACCATAGAGACATCAGTACGTTAACGGTGAAAATCAGCAGAAACGAATGAATTATAATACAACTTATTTAATGCAGCAGATTTCGTAACTGGTGCATATTTATATCAATGGTAAAGTCGAGTCCAGGCGTATCGAGCTTTCCTGTTAGCAAATACACTGCAAATGAAAATTTACTTAATTTTGTTTCTCGGATGACTGTCATTCATACAGCGCCGTTAACTCAAACTCAAAATTTGAATGACCACCTTTACATTACATAGCTAAAACATTTTCTTTTACAGAGGCAGTCTGACTTTTTGAATTCATAGAAAATTTCGATAGTACTCAAAGAAAATTAAGAAATTTAAGAGAGATTGCTTTTACTCGAGGAATGAAAATAAAAAATATTCCAACCAAGAGAGCGTAAATAAATATTATTTTATCTATCGTATTTTCAAAGTAAACCAACATGGTTGGTGAAGAGTTACTCGCTCAAAATAAGCATAAATTACTTTAGTAGTTAGGAAAATTATGAGAGTTATGGGATTCCATTTTTATTTTTAAGAGAATTTTTTCAATTATTTTCAAGCAAAGCTCTCTTGCAATGGCGAACGTAAGTGTATAAGACATTAGGGGAACTTCTCCTGTATAAAATTCAATCATCGTCATCAAAAAAGGTAGGAATATGGTTGAAAAGCAGAACAGCAATTAGTCTTTCATCATTAAATTAAATCACATTTTTAACTTGACGTCAAAGTAAATTTAAATGTGTCCATGAAATCCAAAGAACTATGAATGAAGAGCACAAAGGTATGACTCATTAGGTAGCTTGCAAGTAATTTTCAGGGAATAATTATTTTCTAAGCTGGAAATATTCGCAGGCATCCCACAAAACATCTTGTCTTCGCCCCTGTCCTTAAAATACTTACCGGATCAATATCTAACTCTTTTAAATACTTTCCAAACGCTTGATATTTACACAAATTTAGCGATACTTAGCCACAAGCACTTTTCAAAGTTTTACTGCTAGACCTTCATCACCAACAAGGAAGGAAGAGGTGTAAAGCAGGGTTGCCCATTACCACCGTTGCTGTTCAACCTTTATGCAGAGGAAATGATTAAAGAGGCATGGGAAGAACTGGAGGTAGGAATGAAGGTGGGCGGGGAATTCATAAAATCAGTTAGGTTTGCTGATGACCAAGCTTTAGTTTGTCAGTCAGCCAAGGGGTTGCAAGCATTGGTGAGTGAATTGGAAATTCAGTGCGACAGGTATGGGATGAGAATCAATATTAATAAAACAAAGGTTATGCGATTCTCTAGAAAAAAAAGGCTAAGCTTAACATGAAAATAGGAGGGCAAAAACTAGAGCAGGTAGAACAGTTTACGTATCTCGGTTGTGTTTTGGACCAACACGGTCGAAGTGGTAGGGACGTAAGGAGAAGAATTGCGCTAGGTAAAGTTTCACAAGGAAGAGGGAGTTGATGCCAGGGACGTTGAGTAAGGACGTTAAGAAAAGACTCGTAAAAACTTTGATATGGAGCGTAGCTATGTACGGCGCGGAAACGTGGTCATTGAAGCAGGGGGATAGACGTAGATTGGAGGCTTTTGAAATGTGGGTGTCGATAAAAATGGAGGTGTAATGGATCAAGAAGAAAACAAATGAGGAAGTAATTGGTATGGTGGGCGAACATCGGGGTTTGTTGGGAGTAATCCTATGGAGGCAGGAAACGTGGATGATTGGCGTATTGATCGGCAGAGGGATGTTGGAGACTGTAATAGAGGGGAGAATGTTAGGCAAACGAGGAAAGGAAAGGAACAGGATAGGGATGTTGGACGGGATGAAGGGAGGAAGGAAGTACTCAGAGATGAAGAGGGACCTGATGTAGAGTAGGTTGCTTGGTAGGTTACTCGGAATATACATATATATATATATATATATGTGTGTGTGTGTGTGTGTGTGCATACATACATACGTGTATATGTATAATCCGATGGTATCTGCGGAAACTGTTAGACAATATATTGTTGACTCTGTGAGGCGCAGCTACATAGGTTTGCCGCCCATTTGGAATAGTATGAAAATCTGAGCAGCGTAAAAATTAGCCAGATGAGAAAATACGGTGAGAATAGCCTGCTGTTCGTAGCCGACTGTAACATAACGTTACCAAGGGCATCAAAGTTTAACGCAACACCCACTTGAAGTTATACCAGATGAATTAAGTTTCTTCCATTTGACTTTAATCAAGGTCGGAGTAGCTATATATAATTGATGAAATCGGGAACTAAAACCTCCTTTCATGCATTACAGGTTGTCATATGCCAAAGCACCACCAAGGCTGGCAATGCTCTCAATGTAAACCTTTCAAAAATTGAAACCTTAATTAAATAACTAGTTCGCAAAAGAGATCGAGTCGCAGAGGGAATAGGGGGGAAGCGAAGTTAGCCCCCAACTGGGACGTCATTGAAACTGTTTCAGTGAAAGAGCGCGTTTCACCGTTTCTATCTGACGGAATGCTAATACCTTTCAAATAGGCGAGAGGAAAACAAAGTGAGGTAGAGCGGACGCGAGGGCTCGTCAAGGGCGAGTGGGAGTGAAGGAGTGAGAGGAAGAACATCGGAGAGGCGGGCGAACGATGTTCGGGGATTCGGAAAAGTTGCTTGGGGGAGAGGAGGTCTGGAGGGAGGGCGTCTACCCCCTCTTGACCCGGCGCCAGAACAGCCCACGCGAGGACATCGCCTCCGAATCTCCCTCCTCTCATCCGTTGTCTCGAACTGAGAGAAAGACACGGAAAACAGAGTGTGGCGCAGTAAGCATAGGACTGAGCAATGATTTGGAAGAGGCAGGCATAGGAGAGGGAAACTAAGATGGCAATGGGCATGTCGTCGCGGGGTCAAGTAGCGTAGGAAACATCAGAAAACGTGCAACAATTTCAGAGTGTAAAAATCATTCGCCTTGACTGGGAATTTTCTGGAATTTTTTCCCCAGTCAAGGTGAATGATTTTTACGCTCAGAAATTGTTGCATTGAAATGCACATTAGCGGATGACTCCGTTAAAAGTTACTGTCGCGGCATCTCCCGCAGTTTCTTAGAATTAGAAAACATGTTGGGAGCAAAGAAGTGCACACATGAAAAGGCATAAATGGGTAATTTTGATAAATACTGGTTCTTAATCGGGGTACTTAACATTTATTGAAGTAAAATAATTTCTTATGCATCCAATATTACAAAATACGCTTTCCAAGTCGAATCGAGCCATCTCTTGATTTCATTGCAAAAAGGGATCATCCGATTGAATGAATCAACCATGAAACCTAGGCTGACTGAGGATTGCAAATTGAATGAATAACAGTTAAAGGGAAGTTTTCTGATATAAGGAATACTTTCTAGCCACAAACTGATCGAAGGCAGAAGTGATGTTCAACGTAGTTCAATCGTCATATTATCAAGTCATTATCACGAAGCATTCAATTGAAATTACAGTTTATCGATGTGTTTTAAATTACTAAATGAATCTTCAAACTTAAAAAAGGGACGCAGCACATAGAAAAAAATGGAGGCGGCAGTATGATATTGAATTTGGTGTTTGGTGTGAAGGCTGCATTTACATATCTTGAAATCGGTACTTCTTCTATGAGGAATGCTTTGATTTTTTTCTCCGGCAACCTTCATCCTTTCCTGTCCATCCCTAATGGCGCAAATAACCTTAGCTCTCGGTTGCCTCCCCTAAATAATACTTAACGTTTGAGCTAAATAAGTAGCGGAATAATGCAACGGGTGTGTGCTACCTTTATGGAACTGGAAAGGGCATTTATTGACAGTCCATGAAGGCGACACTCTATTTTATTCCTCCGATTACCAGAATCAGATACAATTATTAAAACTAAAGGAACAAACCATGCGTCGTAAAATCTCTTCTAATGAGACTAATTCTACTTTAAATAGAAAAATGTGTTTGTACATTTGTCTTCCATAACCTCATCACTTTTTCACGGTCAAGCCGCGATATAATATTCAAATTTTGCACCATCTCCATGAATTCATCTATGCAAGTTGAACAAATTGTTGCAAAAATGTTCCTTGAGATGGACTCACTCCGACCCTGGCATTTTTCTCTGTGCCCTCGTGAGAGAAAAACTTGCGTGAGAGAGCAATACGATATGTAGGGTAAACAATTCATTCCGGAGCAATAAAATATACGCGCGACAGAGAAATGGAAGATTTAGGAAGGAAAATGAGTGTTCAAGAGAAAGAAATAAAATGGGAGGAGGGAGTTCGGCTCGGGTCGGCTCGGGTGTACTGAAATAGAAGCCAGGCAGAAGGGGCAGACGAACGCACGTGGGCTGCCCACGCACACTACCGCCGCTTCTTCCAGGGGCGACGGAGCACATGGCTGCAGCGCTCTCAGCATGATGGTAGTACGCAAAAGGGAAATGGAGAGCATCGGTCAACACGCCCATTTAAGCTTTCATTTCGGCACTTAATCTCCATATAAATATTGAATATAAACTCTCTCAGATAATTCTTCTGTCCCATCCCCTTTCCCAAATCTCCGGAATCCATATATTCTGCCAAAAATGTTTCATCCGCAACGCACTTTATTATCTAAGTATAGACGGAACTGGAGCCAGAAATGAAAGATAAAATGAGGGCGATCGGTATCCGATAATGGTAACTCAAATATTTCCTTCCAAATAATTCCCTTACCATACTTTCGCGGATTGTATACCTACTATTATAATACAAGAGAAAGAACCAAAGGGCTTAGCAGTACAGCCTTTTCCCTGATTAGGATAATGGTTACATGAAAGAATTGTCCATTCAATGGAATTTAAAAAATAATTACGCAATTATGTAATGTAACAAAACAAAAAATAAGATTTTTACTAATTACCAACAGAAATAAATATTGTGAATAGATAATTATCACTGTTCAGCATTAATCATACATTATAATGATCAAAGCTAACGCGTGGCTGTCCAATTTCTTTTATACCTATTCTATTTGAATATTCAATGCGTTTTTTTGTGGTTTCGGGTGCATAAAATCTAAGCTGAAGCAGTTTCAATCATTTTTGTATCATACAGGTAGCCTAGTACGTACATCAATTTTTCCTTTCTTTCTCCACCTCAGCTGTAAAGATAGTTAAAATCCTGATTTATCCACTCAAGTGTATACTGTGTTCGGTTGTGGTTTTACGACAGTGATGTCGATGATTCCTCGTCTCATACAAAGTTTAACTTCATTTATACTTTCATGTTCCAGTTCAAACGCGTATAATTAATGTTAAACCGATGCATGCAACATCAACATGAATTATACAATCTTGCAAAAGGTTCAAACACTTCCAATCACTATGCATTTTATTTTAATAGTTTTCAAGAGGACTACCGTAAAAATTTTAAATGAGAAAATCCTCTGCATTCCTCATTAAATAATAATATATTCCTGTTTTCCTGAATTTAAAAGCTCACAAGAAACAATTTCTGCTCCACAATAATTTGTTCACTCATTTCTAAAACTCCGAGCAACTTCTGAAGGGCTGAAGTAGATACCAGTAAATGGAATTTTTTGGCAACTAAGTTTATAAACATTTAAACGCTCTTTCGGACAGGAACTAGATTGTTTGAAATATTCCTTATGCGTAATTGAATTAGTATTTGAGCGTGATGCATATTTCACTAAGATGCACAGCTCCATTGTGAAATCAAAGTACTATTAAATATATCAGGAAATTTGATCATACCAAGGAATAGTAAGCGCTTTTCTTAATAATCACTTAGAAATGATCCATATGCAATGATTTTTAGAAATATTGCAAAAACATTTATAATATTTTGAAAAAATGTAAGAATTTCGCATTTAAAAGAAGCATAATGTTGAAAAACGATCCCAATATGGAATATAACTTTTACCACTATGAAGACGTGCATACGTATTTATATACAAGGTTCTAAGAAGTATTTTTTCCTCTGTTTCGAGGATTACACCAAGAACATTGCTAATTTTAATTTATTTTTAAAACCATGCAACGACGGAAACGGAATTAGAGAAGATCCTAAGCGAGTTGTGAATATAGGTTGAACATGGGTTAAGAGGTATTCTGGCAACGGTCGCTCTTAAATGCTGTGCGGCTCAAATAGTGCACCCATAAAAAAGACCTTATCGTTTTCTTGAATACCGACCTCGTCCATCGCCGTTTTCTGAGGCTCTACTGTGTCCTTAAATAATTCCAACCATCTTAATGACACGTGCTAAATATAAATTAGATCAAGTTTCCTGAACTCCCCTTCTCTGGAATAATGGCACAGTGTCAATCAGATTCCAACGGCGAAAGAGTACACTCACTGGCGGAATTCCCGAGGCGTGTCACGATGACTATGTCGGAATTGCACCATCTCCATTAGTGTGTTTGAAAACGCGTCCTTGTTGCAAATAGCGATCACAAAAGAGTACTCGCGGCGTGCTTCCGAGGCTCCCCACACGGTGACGACAAACGATTCATCGCTCAAAAAACACCCGCAGTCCCATTTGCCGAGCCGGGACGCTAAATTGGCGGACGCTGCTCGTTCAGGACTTCAATTTGGCCACAGCAATCTATTAGCCGACTTAGCAGGATCTCCATGCGTAAGTGGGAAGTGTTCACTTGCGCGTCCACTATGCCCTCCCTCCCAACAACACACCCCCTTGGCTTTCTTCCTCCTCCCCCGTCGCATTTAACTGGCATGCGCCCGTCGTCCCTCCTGGGGAAGTGCGGAGGTGGACGGCAGCGGAGGGGGTGGGAAACTGTTTGGGAAGGGTAAGGTGGATAATCCCCTTGGGCCAAAAACCACCGCCTGACTAAGTGCAAGGAGTTGCATCCACTTTAGCTACTTGACACCTGTAACGGGGAAGGCGCAAGACAAGAAAGGATAAAATGGCTATTTTAGGTCTCGCGTCAACCTGCCAGGCTGTCTTCAAAGAATAACTGTCCGGTACGGTTCAGCTTAAATGACTGGGGTGCTAACGCATTCCCATATTTGTAAACTCGATTTAAGAACTAGTGAACGAGCATGGATAATAACCACCTTCCCTTGGATGGATATTTGACGCATTCTAAATTGAAAACAGTACAATTATTAATTCGTCCAAGAGAAATTTAAACCGCAATAAAGGAAATGCAATGAAACTTGCTAAGGGAATGGTGAATAATTATTGCCCTAACTGTATAAAATATATTTCATCAATTACAATATATTTTCAAAATAAAACGTAAATAGGGCTATTCAAATAAAGCAAACGAAATTTTACCAAATATCTTGAAATCGTAAAATCATTTAGAAAAAAAATATACAAAAAACGCTTTTCGTTAGATGGCCAAATTGCCTTTCTTTCATTTCTTATGTACACTACAAAAGTCGAAAATAGAAATAATCTAAATCGGCCGAAAATTGAAATAAAAGGACTACGATAAAATAGATATTAGAGAAAAAATATAATGAGTTATATTAAAATAAGAATTGTTAGCGATTCACGCTGATGAAAAAAAATTAATAACGAAGCATAAAACTTGATTCAAGGGGACAACCATTCCGAGACATAAAAATAGAGTGTAATGAGAAATGAATTCCTTTGTGCAATAATTAATAATATATGTTTCAGGGTGTAACTCAATCATTGAAGATTTGCACGCGTTTGTCGTAAAATGTTTGGATCCAAATGGAATAAATATTTTCCAAAGTTTTAAACATGTCTCATACATGTTTTTCAAAGTTAGGACACAAAGCTAATATATATTTTCGATTTGTTTGAGATTGAAACAAGAAAGGGAAATCCAAAGGGACAATTACTAGTTACATTACCCCGTCGAATGATTAATTTTCACCCACCCTCCACGGATGACGTCTGCCTTCCGGCCTATTCAGAGTCACCTCCCTTTCCTTCACCTCACACACCACTCTGTGACCGCACCATTTGGGTTGGACGGGTGGAAAAAGACGGAAGTGGACCTCAAGGAACACCTTCCGCAATCTGGACCGCGGAAATAAAATATCTTACCTGCGAAAAGAAGAGAAAATGAAGGTTCAAATTAATCACACGTCTTGGCAGAGCTATTCTGGAAACAGGTGCCATGGGAGGGGAGTCTGATGGTGAGAAAGGGGAGGTGGGGTGGCCGCCGGGATTGTGCGGCGGGGTGAGGGGTTGAGGACGGAAAATTGGAATGGGGAGGACGAGCAAGTAATGGGTTTCGGTTGGGAGGGAGGGGGTTGCAAGCATTTAAGGGCCTTCAACCGTGTGCATACCTCGGCGGAATTTCTCTCAGACATGTTATTAATTGAAACGAGAAATAAAAAGCTAATTTGAGTCATTTAAGATTCCCTGTCTCTCGGCATGAATATTTCACTGCCACCCGCCCCGGCCCAACGAGCGTCACAGGCTCACACTTAGACGTCAAATTAAGGCAGTGGAAGAGAGCGAAGGGGTAGTGCGCGTGGTTGCTGGGGTGAGAATGTGGAAGGTTTGGTGCAGAACGAGGATGCGTGCTTTTTGAGAGGATCGGGCGGTGATACTAATATGAAATAACTGCAAGCCGTTCATTTTTTCAGAGGGCGCTGGCTAATAATAAAATACTTACATTTTCAGAAACGTAAAATTAATTCTTTCAACTATCATATTTCGACACAGCCTACAAAGTATTATATTCCCTCAGTAATAAACCGCATCATGGAAATGAATGAATGATTGATACTTAATTACATCTGAAGAAGACGCCACTGAATACCGCAAAACTCGCCATTCAGAAATTCATTCCTAATAATTGATACATTAAAAAAAACTCCAAAATGATCTGCGATTAAAAATAAGCAAAAGCACTGTTTTTCCCTGCTACGCAAATACGTATACTCCCTATATTGGAATATTTCCGTTAAATAGACTTACTATATGTTTCTACTTTTCCTATTCTGGCTAGCTGCGGAATGAAACTGTTGTCTTCATATAGTATATTGGTAGTTATAGACGCAAATATATATATATATATATATATATATATATATATATATATATATATATATATATATATATATATATATATATATATATATATACATATACACACACAGACACATGTATGCACATACTCCTCGGTTTTAAGTACGGTTTTTATCAAATTCTAAGATTCTTAAGGGGAATGCCGCAAAAGTAAAACTTAACAGAGTCATTCGCTAAATGCGCATTACGATGCAATAATTTTAATTTAAAAAGTATAAAAATCATTCGCATTGACCGTGATCCATGCCAAGGCAAACGATTCTTACACTTTGAAATGTGTTGCATCGTAATGTTTCTATCATTCATTATGTAATTCATACATATCCAAAGTAGGCAGAAATCGGTTTATTTTTACCCAGCACGACTTCACATTGCTAACATTCCCTGAATGAGATAAAATTGTTTCTGAAGTATTCAGCAATTCGAAATTATCAAACATAGGCGAGGTAATAGGTGGTGTTAATTACCAAAAATTGACATCATACAGATAACACGGCCGAAAATTACAGAAACAGGAAAAAAAGAGAAGGCACTGAATTTGAAAATTGATTTCAGTATTAGCGCATGAGGTATATTAAAATAATTTCGAAATATTTAAAAAACGACTAATAATAATATGTTTCTGAACTACTGTCCTGAAAGTAACTCATTATGTTTAACCAGTAATTATTATGACAGGAATTTTTCAATGACAGCCACAAATTATTGGTACATTAAGCATTTCTCTTGGCAAAAACTCAAGAGGATAAAGCGATAAGAGGAGCGACGATAGGCGCACGTCATGTGTCACAGTTTATATTTAAATAAAATCGACGCGAGCAATTTAAGCATACATATGCAAAGAATGCGGGAGTGAGCCAACTTGTTCCTGGCCCGCGCTGCTTAGCAACACACGAAGGTTCCTTTGAAGAAATATTTGCGAGTATATTTTTGAATGATATGCCATGGTCGTGTCACCCTTGTGAGATCTGATGGATAGCCCATTCGGGCATTTCGACTCAGCCTTACATTATCAAATAATGGACGAGATGAAAATTCTTGTAAGGTAAATCACATTAAAATGGTACATAACGTCATGAAATGAATGTTCGTTTATGAGGTATTTGGTCATCAGCATTGGAATAAAATTCATTGCTTTACACAGACAAATTCATACAAATTATGGCGTTGATCTACACAAGAAATTGAAGGCAATGTGTCCTTAAAATTTCATTTGGGCTTTCGGAATGAACACATTGAAAATGTAGTCATGGTAATGCTTTATTCATGCAACTGAATATTTTCATTTTCCTCTTGAAACAGCGTTGTTTTTCTGCTTTAAACTTAAAAAAAATAAGAATGGCAAAATGATGAGGTATTAAGGAACTTGACATTTGAAAAGTGATGTATATTAGGAAGCTTCTTCTCTCTTCGCTTAATATTCCTTTCTCTTTACTAATTACGTGTAAGGTCTAATGTAATTTTAAATCATTTTATACTATATTACGATTGCGGTTTACTTCTAATGTAAGACAAAATAAATATTTTGTAAAATATTCATTGGATGAGGAATTTCAACAATATGTGCTCATATTAGGTGGCACACATCACATATATTTTCATTGATCCGTCTTCTTTCGTTGTCAAGAGCTTTTATTCTTTCCGCTTCACAAGGAGCGAAAAATTGTCATTCACAAATGAAGTTATGCGTTTTTATAGAAGATATCCTCGAAATAGAAAATATTAGGAAAGCATGCGTAATGCTGCTAATTCTTTTCGTAATATTTTAATGGGACAAGCGTTATTTCTGCATGAATCTCCATCCATACTAGGAAACTTTGGTAAAAAGTAATTTTAAATGGTAACTTTCTCCTACAAAGAAGTCGACAAATATTTTTACCATAACTTTCCGAATTAATTTGGGGTAAAATCGGTTTCTTCTGCCAATTTGTTAATTTTGTCAATTCCAAAATTGTAACTCGCGTCTGGGGATGTTTTGAGATATTGTTCAGTTCAGATATTGTAGCAGAAATTGTTCAGTTTTGTTAGTTCTTCAGTATTGATCCACTCTGCATTTCAATAAGTTTTTCGTTTGCCCAATACAAGTGTATTTATTTCCACAATTATTAAGTATTAATTATGACGAAAATCGGCCCGTTCGTTGATGATATCCCAGATGAAAAAATCTAGATTTACGGAAAGCAGAAGCACTAAGAAACTACTTGGGCATTTCGGCTATAAATATAACAGAGATTGGAAAAAGATAAACTATTTCATCTTTTTCGTGTACACGGGAAAATATAACGTGGATTTGAAATTTTACTGTTTTCTATTGTTAAGGAACTGAAAGTGTCTAAAATGACAGAAGAGAGTATATAGCCTGTAAATACCTTGTGATCACAACTAAGTATGGATACAGAGATGAAGAAGAATTCAGAATAGCTTAGGGCAAGTATGTGTACCTACACCATTCACATTCAAATTTTAATTAAAAGGCGAAAGAGAAGTGCCGAGTCACGGAGCAAAAACAGGATTCAACGTATGTTTTTCTGCGGGAACAACTGTCGCTACGGAGACAGTGACTTTAAAAAAGCGCTTCCTATTTCGTGAAAGCGAGTCACCTAAAAATAAAACCTTTGCAAAGCTTAAGGGTAAGGCAGAGGCAACAAGAGGATAAAACAAGTCGAAAATTCTTGTTTGGACATTAGGAAAACGCGATTGAAAAACCTTCAAATCAAAGGAGTTTCTTCAAATAGAAAAACCTCCTTAGAACAAGAATTATCGTGCTCGTAGAAAACTGTTCATCAGGACACTATCTCTACTTACGAGGATTATTGATTGCTGCAATGAATGTAAAACACTGGAATAAATTATATCGTGGTAATATCTACTATCAATATGAAATAGGTATAAAAAATTGCTGAAAAAATGCCATAAACGTAAATTTGACCATGTAAAAATAACTTTTAGGAGTTAGGGCCTCAATAAAACGTTTGTTACATGTCAAATTGCAATTAAAGATTGGGATGAAAGATTTATTTTATTTTAGAGCACAAAAAAAGTTGACTTACTCGACCGCGATCATAACTCCTTAACAGCCAAAGATAAACTGATAACGGTTCGTATCCACGACTGGATCAATTACTATAGCAGGGTCAATAAGTTTTATCTGAATTTATTCGAGGCAAATACAATTATCTATTTAACAACCACCGTTGAACAAGACATTTTTTTAAATTTTTAGCCACTTTACCACGTTTTATCAACGATTTATCGATCCTACTTTTTGATCGAAGTTATTGGTAGGACTGGAAGTAACTTCAGCTAGTATAAATTTCTCTTTAACGGATCAGTTTCCCCCTATCTACTTATAGGGACTGTTCTCCTGTCTACTTCACCCCTTCATCAAAACACTCCGAGAATAGTCTCCTTCCATCCCTCACCACACACATTCCACCTAAGTCATACCTTACTTCCGAATCCAACTCCCTTCCCTAGAGCGAGTGAACTCCATCCCCTCCCCATCCTCTCTCTCTAGCCCCTCCGTGCTTCCGACAAAACCCCACCTTCCGCCTCATTCATCCTTTCCTCGCCGAGAAATTACTCATCGAAAGAGAGCAGGGTCTCTATTCTTGCGCTCCTTAATTTTAATTTTCCAGGCCCTTCCTCAAGTGGGCCTCATCCACTTTTATTTTTGGAACCACTCGGCGGCTCTCCGACCTCCGTTGCCGCAGGACACACCACGCGTATGCGCATTTGAGCCGAGCGAGGGGAAAAAATTAAAGAAGGAACGTGACGATGAAAAAAATATTGATCGTGGGAATTTCTGGAATATTTTGGCAATGGCTTTTAGAGAAGGGGGCATTGGGGGTGGTGGGAGAGGAGAAGAACACGTTCCACGCATTCGCTAATGCGCGAGAACCTGTGCTCACTGAAGACACACTGTTTACCTACCCACTCCTCGCCCAGCCGCTCGTCCCGCACTCTTCTCGAGTCTGTTCCAGTCTGACTTGCGCGTCTTATCTCCCTCTCACGAGGCTCCCAACCCACTCCTTTGTCGTGCCTCCTTGGTTCCCCACCTACCATCGAGCAGGGCGGCCAAGGAATTTTCTCGGGAGAGCGAGAGGCAGGAATTCGCTCAGTCTGTTCCATCACGGAGTGGATCGGATTATTAAAGCGGTTAAAGTAAGCTTCTGACTGCGAGGACCCGCGCTTCATTCCTGGGTGTTGCTAAGAGCGTTACTGACGTCTCCAATTCGTTGTCGTGAGGAGACGGCTTTAAGTTTTGCAAATAGCCGTCCTGACGGGATACTCGGAGATGTAATGCTCATTACGCGGTTATCAAATAGATTGACTTTAAAGATAAATATAATACTCGTTTCTCCCCTTTGATGCATTAGCGTGAGAGTTGAGGGAAAATTTGTCTCCCCTTAGACGTACTTTAAACCAATGGTCTTTAGAATAAAGTCGTCATGTTGACAAAACAATTATAATTTTGTGGCAGGAATTAATAATGTTAATTATAAGATGAATAGTTAAAATACTATAAAATAATAATTACATGATTGCTTGACAACATTAAGCCTGTCATTGCGCTTGGTTTTAGATAAAGCTTATTGGTATCTGAGAATTCTAAATCAAGTTTTTCGCCATTGCCATCAAAGGTTACGAACACGAGTTTCCCAGAAAGGGACGGAGTTGTGGTAAGAGTATCGTCCACACTGACAGCCCTTCCATCCCCATTTGGCGGCGGGAGGATGAGATGTTTCGGGTGCTAATACCATAGATGGAGGGGGGAGTTGGAGACGACGAGGTGGGCTGCCGATTGGGTTCCTAGGGGCGGCATAGCGTAGGGGTTGCCGTGAGGTCGGCCCCGGGCGGAAGGGGTCTCTCGCGACGGAGCCTTCTCCCCCCTCATCCCCGCCCCTCATTTCCGCCCCGTCTGTCCGCTTTCTTTTGAAACGAAAATACTAACGGGCCACCGAGCTGGAGTTATTTTTAAAAGGCAAGAAAAAGGCAATTCTGTTTAATTTGTCGCCTCATCAAAACAAAGACTATTCTTGAGCGCCTTTTAAGACACATTCCTCAGTCAGCAACTTTTAGATTTTTAGCAAAACCCGCAAGGTAAATGCAAGGAGAGGCCAGACTTTCAAATTCAGCCACAGTTGAATGAATTGAAATGGCTGATTCCGCGAATAAGATGATTTTTACACAAATATGAAAAATTAAAAGCGTGCATTGTCGTTCACTTGACACGCGAAATATTTTCCTAAAAAAATTGCTATTCAACAAGGATATATACACATTAAAAAATGAAGTTAATCACAGGAATGACAAAAAAGATTCTGTAATGCAACGTTACTTTCAAGTCATATCAAACGCTCACAGGACAAAAGTTAAACGTAAAATAAATTGTCATTTATGCCGAAATATTTCATGCATTGATGCGATTTTAGGCACTAGATTCAGGTTTGAAAATTGTTCCGTTACTGGTTCTAATGTTTTCCATCATAGTTGATAAGGCGCAAACAGATGCGAGTGAAGTGAATTAGTAACCCAGTGAAACAAAAGTAATGCGGTTTTATGCAATTAATCATTATATTTTATTAAACTTATCATTATCTGTTGATGATTAACAGCTTCTAAGTTTTCCATTTGCTGCTTCGCGACCATTTTCCACGATGACTAACATTCGTCACAGCGTCAATATGTAACCGAAAATTTTGATAAATAAATATTCTAGTAGTTGAGTAGTTTTTCTGCTTATGAAATATAATTCAACAGCTGTATCTTTTATTAAATACAGTTCTATTATGAGTGCACTGGAAAAAAGCATGATGACAAATGAAATTAATTATGCGTGAGAAGTTGTTTAAGCAGTTTGTGTTAAAAATAATATTCGAACGTTTTACTCCAACATTTGTACCTATTACTACGCATGCCAAAATTTCGGCTTCCTAATTCGTTATATTATGGATTCATGTGAGACACCATCAGTTATATGAATCACTAAGATAGAAATTTGAGCTATGAAATAAATCAAATCTAGGTTTGAAAATCGTGGTCTTAAAAATTGCTACAAGAATTCATAATGTAGTATTAAAATTACCTAGCCTCTCTAGATAATTCTCAACAGCAATAAAAATAACTTATTCAATCGACTGTGAAACTATATTTTAATATTTTTAACTACTTAAGGTTGATACATATATATATAATTAAAATGCGCACCATTTTGTTTGGTGATGGGGAGAAGGTTTGGTACGGAGAAAATTTGGTAAACAAGGAAGGATAAGAAATGGACGCCATGAAGGAAGGAAGGAAGTATGTGGTATAGAAGGATCTATGGCAGTATTTTTGCTCATCCACAGTATGTTCATTACCTGCCTTACGCGGTTAACTACTAAATAATAATTACTCTAAAAAATGATATATACATGATGAACTATATTTAACCTAATTCAGTTAGGTTCAAATTAGGTTATGTAAAAATTACTACACAACCTTAGTCTATAATCAATATCAAGATGACATTAACCTTTTTTAAAGGAATTGAATTTCCGACGGCGGGAACTCTTCAAAAGAAGTATTATCTTAAAAAAACTGTTAAGGGAGTTAAATTTAGAGGAGAGGAATAATTTTGTATGAAGGCTATCACTCAACACTACTAATAACGGGTTTAGTCAGCTGAATGGAATTTAGGAAATATATCCCAAGTGGATGAATGGGGTATTGACTGGCAGTGGGATGTTGAAGACTGTAATAGAGGGGAGAATGTTAGGCAAACAAGGAAAGGGAAAGAACAGGAGATGGATGTTGGACGGGGTGAAGGGAGGAAGGAAGTACTCAGAGATGAAGAGGGGTATGATGTAGAGTAGGAAATTGAATTTTGTATTTTGTTAGGAATCACAAAATATTTATTTAGTAGCTGTGCCCATCCAAAAACCTACCTTAACCGGTAGATTACCTAATAATAATCCCAAAGCATATTGAATAGAATATTTTTCTGGAAAATACGAATTTCACAAGTTTTATCAATAGACATACATAAAAGCAAATGCAATGAATTTCGGAATTTGGAATATATAATATATATTCTTCATAGAAGAGTTTAGATATTTTATTTGCCAAAACGTATGATGATAAGGAATTTTCTTCTATTTGAATTTCAAAATGTCTCTTTCGAATATATTTCAATAACGCGGATGCCTGCGCAACTTTATCGATATCATCTAATACAAAAAGGCAATACTGCGCGACTAGGTGATTTTGAAACAGTTCAGAGAAAATTCTCATGACCGAGTTATAATTGTAAATAGGTCAGCACAACATAAATTACGTTCACCCTTGACTATTCCTTCCATCGATCGGTATGTAATTATTTATCCTTACGTCATGGCATAGCACAGCATTTAAATTCTTCTGGCTTGTTCCTGCTTACCTGTCATCTCTTCTTTTATAGCTAATTTTCGGCCCAAAATATTACTCCAATATACGCTAATTTTCATTAATTTCAATTTCCTAAATGACTAAGTTTCCTAACTGCACCAAAATACTCTCCATATTAATGTCTACTCTAATGTTATCTTACGTTTTTACGTCCGTTTCCGATCACTCAATTAATCTATTACCTACTTATTACAACGTTTCTTATGATCGAAGGAAATGATACACTAACGAAAGTAACTACGACTAGTCGGAACCTATTTATAGAACTCCCTCAATAAATACAGCGCAGGTTAGTAAAATGATCTGGCTCTCGCATGATTGCATTGCCCTGGAAACCCATGGCCAAAAGTTTCAGCGTGACCCAGAAATAAAAACTTTTCATAAGTCATTGCTCTGCGTGTTTACCTTGAGGAAACCAGAGGACTTAAATCTCACGCCAAAGGGTAACTTGGCAGAATACTACCTTGATCAAAAATTTCCCGGAATTTATTCAGAAAATTAAAAATACAAGTTTATTCATCTAAATCTATATTGTCCCCTTCAAAGTAATCCCCATCGACTGCAACACACTTATGCCAGCGCTTGATCCAATCCTCGAAACATTTTTTATATTCGGTTTTCGGTATGTCCATCAGTGCTTCCTGCGATTTTTCCATTACTTCCTCTCGGCTGCTAAAACGCGTTCCCCGTAATGGTTTTTTAACTCGATTGAACAGAAAGAAGTCACAGGGAGCCAAATCAGGTGAATTCGGTGGCTGTTGGATGGTATTTGTTGCATTTTTCGTCAAAAAATTACGAATAATGATAGCACTGTGCGACGGTGCGTTATCATGGTGAAAAATCCACGAGTTTTCTGCCCACATTTCTGGTCTCTTTCGGCGAATTGCTTCACGCAAACGTCTCATAACGCCCAAATAATACTCTTTGTTTACTGTCTGGCCTTCTGGCAAAAATTCATGATGCACTACACCGTTGTAATCCATGAAAACCGTCAGCATTGCCTTCTTTTTTGACTGAAAACGACGTGGTTTTTTTGGTCTCGGCTCATTTGGTGAACGCCATTCACTTGCCTGATGTCTGGATTGCGTGTCGTACTCATAAACCCACGTCTCGTCTCCAGTAATGATCCTTTTGATGAATTGGGATCGGATTCAGCCTCGCAAATCATGTCTTTTGCGACGTCAACACGGTCTCTTTTTTGCATGAAATTGAGGTCTTTTGGCACCAACTTTGCTGCTACACGACGGAAACCCAAATCATTAACCACAATGTCTTGGGCGGATCCATAGGCAATGTTCAAGTCCTCCGCTATTTCTCTGATTGTTAATTTGCGGTTATTGACCAACATTTCTTTTACTTTATCAATTTTTTCACCGACTTTCGATGTCGATGGTCTGCCACTGCGTTCATCATCTTCGATTGACTCACGACCACTTCTGAACCGCTCGTGCCACTGGTAAACGACCGTTTTTTTTTAGAGAATCGTTGCCGAAACACTTTTCCAACATTTCCAACGTCCAACCATGGTGAGCGACCGGCTCCTCGCCGGTCTTTTCGCTGCCCAGCATCTTCTGCTCTTCAGCGAGGGGACATTCGGACAAATTCCCGGGGAATCCCTAGGGACCCCGTTCGTGTCGTACCATTTCGGAGCTAAATGGCCCCGAAATGGCCGTTACACTTTCGCCGCTTCGCTGGCGGCTGGTCTTTCTCAATCCCTGTCGCTGCACAAGGACGTGGGTGCTTGTCCCACGGGAAGACCACGACATCGGTGATGCCGCGGACTTCCCCGTGGGAGGAGGATGCCGCTTTCCGCCGGAAGGTCCTTGCCCGCTCCTGGAGTGCACTCTGCAGAGGTTCGATCCCGGACAGCGCCGGAAGAGACTCGTTCCCCGTGATCCACCCGATCTGGAGTGCCGCTCGGAGGTTTCTCCTGTCCGCAGCGTGCAGCTTATTCCCTGCGCCGTCGCACATCACGCCGCACCATGCGGGTGCGGCGTACGCAAGGGTTGGGCGTAACACCGCCGCGAACAGGTGCAGTCTCCTTCGCAGCGGAAGGCATGGATTACACAGGATCGGGCCGAGGTCTTGCCGCCGGGATGCTGCGATGCCGGATGCCCTCATCACATGGTGCCGCATGGAGAGACGCTTGTCGAGGACGACGCCCAGGTACAGCACCGTCTCCGCCCAGTGGACCTCCGTCGCGCCGACGAGGATTTCGCCGGGCTCCTTCGGTCCCTTGGAGAAGACGATCGCCTGGGTTTTGTCCTCATTGACTCCGAATCTCCAGCGGGAATACCAAGTGATGAGTTCGTCGACCGCCCTCTGCAGGTATCGCGCCGCCATCTGTTGCCTCGTCGATCTCGCCAGGATCGCCATGTCGTCCGCATACGATGCTACGAGGACGTTGCTCCCAAAGTCTGCCGGGATATCCGCAGAGTAGATGTTGAAGAGAAGCGGCGAGAGCAAGCTTCCCTGGGGAACACCCGCTCTAATTCGCCGCTTCTCTGATACAGCATATCCCCAGCTGACGCGGAACGATCGTCCTCGCAACCAGGATGCCGCCAGCTCCGTCCACCATCGAGGAAATCCGAAGCAATTCAGCTTCCACAGCAATCCCTCGTGCCACACCCGATCGAACGCCTTGCTGACGTCAAAGAAGGCGCCGACGGTGGAATGCCGTCGGTTGAAACCTTCAGTGACGAAGTTCAGCAGGCGCGCGACCTGGTGCGTTGTTGAGTGCTCACTGCGGAAGCCAAACTGATGCACCGGAACGATGTTCAGCTCCTCGGTGATGGTCCAACGTCCGTGCGCCACGAAATCCGTTTTTTACGCAAAATTTAATACAAGTTCGTTGTTGCAAATTTAAATCCATTTCTGAAATTGTAAAAAATCGCCAACACACACAGAGATAGATGTACTCTTGGCTACGTAACTTTTGCAAATGTCAAGTTATGACACTAAGATTTAAAGGGAATATCAACAACAGATGTACCAATTTAACAAAAAAAACAGAACTCAAATCGGAACGATGGGAGCGCCACACGGTGGTTATTCCGGGAACTTTTTGATCAAGGTAGTATGTTGAAACCAGTTTAGGCAAGGTAGTTGCTAACTCTTTGTTCCTAGGCAATAAATATATCCTCTTCACTGAGGCCAATATCCTCTGACCACCTCACCGATCGAGAAGAAACAAACTCATTCGGAAATCACAAGGGTTTTAAAATAACGGCGTTGAGCAAAATGAAGCAAGAGGTGAAACCTTCTTCCAACGGCCAAATGCCAAAATTTTAATATTTACGGTCTTCTTGCAAACTCTTCCCTAAATTAGGATCCGTTGGAATCATCTAATGTCTGCAACGTGATTAATCTCACGCAAAAATACTCCACAATTTTCAAAAATACCTCACCCAATGTCATAGAGAAGTGAAGAAAATTGAAATCAAGTCTGTATTCCTTTGATATTGAGTAACGTGTACGTGCTTGGGTAGAATTCACTGCAGTACTATACAATGAAAATGTTTTCAACAAGCTAGCTTTCAATTATATATGACAGGCCTCATGCGTCTTCGCGTGATGGATTGGAGAGATTTTAATACTTGCATTCGTATAAAAAACTAGTGAATAGAATTTTAGGAATGAATGGAAGTAATAGTTTTGGAGGAATAAAGGGAGAATATCTACATGAAAATTATTTTAAGCCTACACGAAGATGTATGTAAGGTACCTATCTGAAAATTCATCGTTTTAAAATGTCTTATAAGATGACTGGCACATTATTACTAATATTATACTAAGTAGATAAAATGTACCTGCATATTTCAAAAACCTTTCGTCCCGATAAATACGGAAGCAATATAACTAAGTCCTCCAAGAGATTCAACTTCTAACAGTAATCATAATTACCCTACTCTGATAATCAAACATATTCTCATTTTATGAATATTGTGAAGGATAAGTAGAAGCATTGGCTAGTAACATTCAATGCGCAGAATGAAACTAGAGCATATAATATCCAGATGATACAAATTGACTACTTCAGTGGCTTCTTATCGAGCTATCAACGAGGTGGCATATTATAGTATTTCAGTATGATTCATCGGCGAAAATTTATAACGGACTTCACATCTAAGTGGAGTGGAGGGGACTTCGAATTCCTCTCAACACTGGTGGATTGGCTGGTTGTAGTTCAGGTCCTCAATGCGACCTTCATCGGAGTTCATGTGAGGAAGGGAGCTACGGTGACGTTATGACTTCTACATTGTATTTCCGCCAATACTCATTCTGTAATAGTCTGCCTTTGGCCAAGAATGTTATACCTCAGGGAGACAAGAGGATGCGAAAGGCAGATGGAATATGGAAATGGGGAAAAGGAATCCACGCGACGCCAGGCTGACAGTGAACTATAACGTGCAAATGTCACTGTGTTATGCGTTTCCGAATCCGCATTCAGACATGCAATAGGGAGGACTGGGAGCGAGGAATGCATGGGAGAGTAAATTCGAGGGGGGTAAAGTTGGAGGATTAAAGAGAAGGATAGGAAAGGCGTGGTCGTCAGAAAGGAATGATTAATAGACTTTGATGAGTCAATGCGGGCAGGAGACTTCCCCTAGTTCGATTGAACTCTAATCCTCTTCCCTCTCCTCCCTAAAACAAACACCATCTAAAGCCAGTTCACTCAAATATTTGGCATAACCACGATATCTAAGTTATTTTTTTCTTTGATTCACTACGCTATCAAAAATGGAACAAAAATCTGATTAAGAGTATTTCATTTCCAATCTTTTAACTTCCACCTTAATACGGAAAACTAATTTGTGAAAGCAAAATCTCTTTACCATCACTTGCATAACCTTCAGAATTACTGGACTGAATGAATATTCTATCCACGCTTGTTGCAAAATCGTCGATAAAAAAGTTTTCATTATTTCTATTATTACTCTATATGCTAAATTTATTTACTAAGACTCTCTATTAAATTGCTTAATTTAATTATTAAGTAAAATTAATTATTAATTAAAATTAATCAATTAAATAAAATAATTAACTGTTTATCATACCAATTTGTCGATTTCGACGGCGGCAAGAGCAAAGTGATGTTCACAATATTTCTTTTATGCGAGGTAAATGTTTTCAAGAGGCGATGACGCCGAATAATAGCAATAAATAAGTATTTTTTTCAAAATAAAGCAACTTCTTAGAAAAACGCTTTCGCTGTATAATTCAAATAGGAGGTGATTGTTTGAGCATATTCCTAATTAGTACTAGAGAGTAGATTTCATAACGTGAAAAGAGAAACTGGCTTAAAAAAACGACAAGATAGAGGTTAATAAACAGAAATAATAAATATAGCTTAGAAAGCAGACTTCTTCAAAAAGTACATAATGGGCAAGTTTCAAAATATATGGGCATTTTGGAAGAAATATAAGGGCTAAAAGAGGCTACTATATGTTACACGATATCAAATTTTCAACACAGTTATACAGTCATACGACTTAAAGCTAATAATTACTTCTAAATATAAATGGCAGGTATGTATCCCATCTATACACATCATCGTGCCTTCCTCATTTGGCATTTCCTGTAACACAATTGGTGTAAACGTTCCTACTGATGTAGAGTTTATAGGAATTATAATCAACCCATGGTAAAACGCAATAATTTTAAAGAAACTACGATTGAATTGTTGCGATACTCCACTATTCCAGGTCTTATTTTGAAACCGGGAAGACAAGATGAATTTCTGAGATTCTCGCAACCTCTCGGTAGCTATAGTTTCTGGTTACTTCCCCAGACATTTTTTCTCCTATATGATTTCCAGTTGACTCTGAAGACGCGAAACGATGGCTCGCCTCCAAGCAATAAGACAACAACCTTCTCCGCGTTCCGCGTGCGTTTTGCAAAAGAGGACGAGGCAGAGGATACTCACTTTGTTTTCGCGCTTCCTAGGGCAGGTGCTCTCTAAAATCTGGCGTTTGGCTAAGATGTGTACGGATTTACGCTGCGCTTTGCGCGGCCTTTTTTGGCGAGGATATTTTTCCCTCCACGACTAAACGTTCATCACCGCAGTCGACTATATTCTACCCAGCGTCGATAATGATAAGAGTCATATCGACCGTCTTAAACAGTGAAAATCTCAAATTGGCAGCGAAAAGGCGAGTCATGAAAGCTACCGCAAAGAGAAAGTAAAATAAAACAAGATTATAAGAAATTTATCCGCATGAAATGAGGAAACAGAGGGATTCGCCACATCAGCTCAAACGGCATAGTGGCATTACACACTAGGTTTTTAAAATGTTCTAAAGACTGAGTTTATGCCAGATCTTTTTCCGGATCAGGATAACGATCAATGAGGGACAATCATGTCAGAGCCGCTATTTATATCTCCACCCTCGGATTAATCGAGGAGCACGCTACAGGTAATGAGGTCACTAATAGATTGGAATAAAAAATACAATCGGGATTATTTTGCCTATTTCGCAGATTTCGAGAAAGCCTTTGATAAAATGAACGGAGTAATTAATTAATTAAATTCAGAATAGGAGTGGACTGCAGGGACAGGACACTTATCTGTAACCTGTACATACAAACTGCTCAGCAGAGACTGCTGGATGGGAAGTCCGGATAGGTAGTCTTAGGAGAACGGGGTGTCCAATATCTGTTGTCATTTTCACCGTTTATGTGGAGAAGGTAGTTAAAGATGCGCGAGAAGAACTGGAGATAGAGATGAAATTCGGTGGGGAACACAAAAAATCAGTTAGGTTTGATCACGATATGGTTTGCCAGTCAGCCATTGGATTAAAAGCATTGCTGAGCACATTATAGAGTCAGTGCGATAGGTGTGGATTAGAATAAATGTAAGTAAAACGAAGTCGTATATAAGAAAAAATATTGCGTTGGGCAAAGAAGTTTTCACGAGGAGGTGGAAAACTTTTACAGGGAAGTTGAGTAAGAAAGTTAAGAAACGCCCCGTCAAAACTTTGGCATGATGTTGTACGGTGCGGATACATAGTCCTTGATGTAGGATAATAAGCATCAATTGAAGGCTTTTGAAATGTGAGTGTGGCGAAGGATGGAAACGATGAAATGCACAGAAAGGAAAACTAAGGAGGAAGTGCTAGATATGGTGGGGGAGGAGAGAGCGTCTTGGGAATAATCCAAAGGAGGCAGGAGAAATGGATGCACAGCAATTGAGGCTGATGCCGAAATCAGTGACATAGGGGAGAACACAAAAGGAGTAGAAATAGGCTAGGCAGAACGGACGGAATGAAGGGTGGATGGAAGAATGTGGAATGGAAGAAGAGCTAATGTCGGATGTCAGGTTCTGTTTGATTAGGAGAAGAAAGTATATGTATCGCTTTAAAGGCTATTTCCATCTAAAACCTTCCTTAACCGGCAGAATACCACCAATACACGAGAGAACAATCCCAGCATCACACCAAATGCGAATCAAATAGTATCTGTTGCAAAATATTCAAGTGCAAAGATTCAAGGAAATGTCTATCCCTCCTACAAATCATGAACGAAACACATGAACTAAAGAGTAAAATATCAAGATATTTAATTATTGCATACATATTTTTTCCCTTTTCTTCGAAGTTGTAATCCTAAACCTTCTGTAGCACGACGTGGTACCACTTACGGGGCAGATGTACCAATTGTATGTCCAGTTCATCATTGGTCGCAGGATAATTTTTAGAACATAAGTTATAGGTTGGGAAACGAAATGGAATAACTTTAATATTTATTTTCTCATTGGATTACAATATATATTTTCACGCGACAGTTGCCAAATATAATCTTATAAAAAGGGATGGCAAAAATAATGAGCGGACAGATAATTCTTCGGTTTCGATAGAATCAAATACATCTGCAAATAGAGCTTTACAGGAATAGATGTTAGCGCTTGATTATTAACAAGGGATGAAGGCAGGGAAAAGTAGAAGAGAGACAGAGGAAAGTGAGAGCTGCAAAAAATATAGATAAAATAAACAGAGAGAGAGAGAATTCACTGGGATTTCGTGTATACCAAGTTGAGGGATGGTGTAAGTTTGTCGCGAAAAAATGGACATCCCGTTGCTATGGTCTGCCTACCTAGAGAGAGACAAAAATGAGTCGAAAGCTGCAGCGCACGAAGATACGCGCGTGGGCTGCACCACTTAAGAGCTCTGCCAAAACGTTGCCAGCGGTACAAGAGGATAGGGAGGAGACGGTGAGGCAACGGAAGACGCGGAATAGGAAGTGATCCGTGGGTGGGAGACGAGGGGAGAGACGGTGGGAGCCCTAAGTGGAGGGATTGAGACGAGGATTGCAGCGCTCTAGCCAAGGACGCCACTCCCCCACCCCCTCGCATAAATACAGCGGTGCTACCACCAAAGAAGGCCCTGATGGCCCCTCCATACAGAATAGTTCGAAATATGCATAAGCGGCGGCTGTTAACTGGATGAGGTTTATTAGAGGTGGAGTGGGAGATTTTTGGCTGTTAGGATTTTCAAAAACCGTTTCACATGATAATGAACAAATGGGATCGAATTTTATGGGTATATATTGCAGCATTATGGTATTTATATTGCAGGAATATCAAAAAAATTAGATTACCATTTTATATTCATGCGTGGTTTTGCTAAGGTCTTTGTCATTACAAAGAAGATTAAATCGTAATTACACAAAGTTTGCGGATTGGGTGTTCGGCAAAATAAAGGAGAGCGTGAACCTATTATTTTCAGGGTGCAAAGCGGTATTATTTGAATAGAGTACAGAGGGGCAAATTTACTTCCGTCACCTTTGGAGGTGGGATGACTTAAACATTCGGTAATGACCAAGTAGGAGGAGCTGCATCACAAAAGTGGAAAACGACTGCAGGAGGAGATGGTGTGTGGTACGGGTTAGGGAAGGGATCAAGGGAGGACGCGCAGAGAAGTTGAAGCGTTGGGCCGAGAGGTCCAACTCCCTTGGGTTTGAGTGTTTACCACTGCGATTCCGCGTCGGGGAAGCATAACTATCTGCGCTGACTCCACGTGACTCACTAGTTGGCAGGCGACGCCCTCTGAGGCCTCGTCTCCTCCTTCCCTCCATTCTCCTCTCGCTTCCTCCCCTCCCCTCTCAAAACTTTACCCATGCACCTACTAGCTGAAATCTTCCGCCCACACATCGTCTCCGGCGCACGCAGCGCCACACTACGGGCAACTCGCGCGGTGAAGTACGGAGGCGCTTGGATGTGTAAGATCATGTACGGCTGAAGAAAAATTTCACCCCTGTTTCTCACCAAGAGTCGCGTGATAGGAACATAGTTTAAGCCGGTGTCTCGAACCTTTCCATGCCTCTCAGTGGGTAAACCCTCAAAATTTGCAAGAGGAAGATGTTTGTCTGCTAAGAAGAAGAATCATCGGGGATGAGAGAAGAAGGGCGGTGATACCTAATAAATTTCCACAAGAGAAGACTCTATCAGATGGATAATTTTGTCATACATAAAAGCACCGAACTGGAAATCAAGGAAATTACCCATGAAACTATAACCTATGTGTGGGAAACTAGTGGCATCCGATAACAGCAGATTGAAAGTGACAGGAAAACGGTGATAATGAGAAATTCTGAGCCCCAATAGGATAAAAGGGTTAAAAACAATTTATTAATTCAAAGATTTGACGGCGAGAAAAGCCCACCGAAGATATTTTCCAGGACAAAACATCTGATTTGACGCATCCTGAGATAATCATGGGATGTCCGGAACACCAGGGTCTAAGAAGGGGAAGGACTACGCAAAAAGACCACGGAATAATTACGAGAAACAAAACAGGAGAGTGAATGAGCAATGGGATAACTGGAAGAAACTTACAGAGAAGAAGATGGCTCGGGGGAATGGTGAAAATCAATCGCTGAATCTATAAGATGTGACGTTGATAAATATTAGACATGGCAAAATGTTTGACCTTTTGAAAGCGGCAAAATATTCTGACATTTATGGAAAAAAGTAACAAGTAACCACCAGCATAATATGAAACCTTCAATTATTTAATATAGAGCCGCAGGGAAAACACTCATTCCAAGCCTTATCAAAAACTTCAATACATTATTTATCTAGAACGCAAACATAAACCAAATTGCTATTACTACAATAGAATTACTAGTGTACCCAATTGTAAACAGGTTTTGTATATCAATTTAACTCACAATCATGTAAATTAAAGTTAAATCGTGTTAAACATTCTTTACGTGATGAATTCCACCTCTGTGGATTGATTTCATTATTATTATTTAAGCATTTCTTATGGGTTATTTCATATCTGATTTCACCATAAACGGATACAAACGCATGGCCTTTCCATTTTCTATTTAATTGTGGTTATTTATACACTTCGCTGTACAGCTTGATTAATTTACAAGCTTCATTATGTGATCTGTAAATATTCATGAAATAAATATATTTACAATGTTATTACGATACCTGGTAAACGACTTAGAAGTGGTCACACAATCAGAAAGAAACTAGCGACCAAGCATATGCATTTTTTCCTGCATGAATGTATATGCTACATCTAGTTTCGTCTTGTTCCTAGATATTTTAATCTTATTGATAATGATGTAGAAACAACCTCGGAGACTTTATGATTGACGTCACCGAATAATTCTGATGAAAAGTTGAACATGTCTCATAACACACTGAGTAAAAAAGATTCAAATATTCATCTATTTTTTCTAAACTTGTTGCATTAAATAACTTAACTTGTGCTATTATAAATTTGTTTTCACTGAATAAAGAACGTGAATGTGAATTCCGACGCATTTATTTCATCACTAACGGACTGAAATACTTAAGTCTTACGATGCATGGTCCTGCAAATAAAGAAAAAAACATGGAATATCCAATTATTTTTTCTCTTTCCATTAATACCATAACGCTACACGCCAGAAGATTTGCTTGGAACAGCCTCTGTCGTTGACATCTATACACATATGTAAATGCTGCTTTATAGCTTTAAAAATAGTTACCTCGGCCGGCTCTTGAATGCAAATTCATGAGTGCTTGCGCAGCAACGAAATGTTCATTATCATTTTAGCAAAAAGATAAAACCAGGGAAAGATCCAGTGAGTTCGCAATGCCGAGACTTCATTTATTGAGAAATTATTTCATCTCCGAGACTGTTCGGGTTCGCAAAGTTTTTTTCTATCCAGTGCCTTTCCCGATGTCATGAATTCAATTTGCTTCCCGTTTGAAGCCCTTTTGGCACCCAATTGCGTCGTGCACCGTTCCTACAAAATACGCTCTCACCACCCTGAAATCCCATTCGGTTCCCATCTGCACACCGCCATAACAAAAATAAGCCCAAAATAAAAATATATTAAAATAGCGCTAATTCCAAGCTCTCAGTGTGCTTTCACGTGCCATAATTTCTCTCGCACCACGCTTCCCTTGTCCTCCTCTCCTCAATACTCTACCGCCACTGTTTTATCCCTGTAGACTCGGTTGAAATTTCCACAAGCACTTTATAAAAGGGTTCGGAATTTATTTGTGGAGGGGGCAAGCATGGTGGAGGTAGAGCAGGAGAGAGAAACATGGAGGTTAGCAAAAGGCGAGGGAGAGGAGAGGGAGGGAAGGGGAAAGAGGTCACCAGGATAAGGACGAAAGATAAGGGTTAAGAGGTCTTTTTCCAGGCCTTGTGGGCGAATAGGAGGGAGGGAAGGGTGAGAGGGCTATCCAGGCAGCGCCGTTAATGGAGGAGCGAGAGTTTTTGGAAGTAGAAGGCAGAAACAGGAAGATATTCCGGGAGGGAATGAAATTGAGATCTGGCCGAAGGGAAGTTAGGTTAGGGTGAGGTGTGGAGGGTTATGGAGAAGATGGGGAAGGGATTAAAAGGGGATACAGAAAGGGAAAGGGGAATGAGAACGCGAGATAAAGAAGAAATGGATGGCCCTCCACATTTAGGGTCAAAATGCTGTTCGGTATCCCATAAAAGTAAAGGTAGTGGCCGTTATTCGACAAGGGAAATTGCATCGGGACTACATCGGAAATCTTTTACCTTGATAAATTCCCTTCTAATCTTCTTAAGTCGTACAGCTCTCGTAATATAGGTACACACAACACCCTGCATTGATTAAAAATACTAATTTCAGCTTTTCGATCATGCCTGATATTTTCTAGCTCAATTTTTGCCAAATCTATGCAGGTACTAAAATGCTCCGTAGAGAAAATGACTATTACCAAGAAGGCGAAAAAAAACATTATATTTCGCAAAACATATTTTTTACAATATACCCAGGACAATAGGGGATATATAAAAAATACCTACTTGAAGAATGGTGTTTTCCCAAATATTTCCATAGACTTATCGACTATTTGCTTGAAAAAGGGAAGAGATAATACGAACTGATTGAGAGTAATAATGTCTGAGCATGGAATATATTCAGCATTACTACCACTTTTATGCGTATTGGAGCGTGTGATAAGACGAGGGAACCTCAACCACAGTTACTTTCCTTTAGGGACAGCGTGAGCACGGGATTACCTAAGAAAATCATGAGTATTTTTCTCAAAATATTTATAATGTTGAAAAAAAAGACCAAGAGAAATGCTATTTCTCTTATCTATCAAAGGTGAACATTTTTATTCCACATAATACTAAAGTAGTATCTTTCGCGTGTCAAATAAAAACCCCAACAGCTTAAACCATTACGTGACAAGAGAGGCTTAGGGAGCGCACCAATCATTGTTAGAACTCTGTATAGCACCTCGATGCAACTTGAAAAATACTATAAATATTTTCCTTGAAAATTTATTGAAAATAAGTTGGTTTTCCACGCTTTGTTCTAGATATTTTTTATAAAAATGGGCAATTTTCCAAATGCTAATATTTTGCATATCTTCATTGGATAGAACAACCCTTTAAAGATTTTCCGGTGCCGAAAAAATATTCGCTACAAATATTAAAATGATAGGTTGATAAAACGTCAAACTGTAATTTATTGGGTACATTTATCTGATACGATTGTGGATTACGTAATTTCAAATTTAACCATGGGCCGAAAAGACGGTGAAAATATTTTCCGAGATAAGTGACAAAATCAAAGGCACTAGAAGTTATGGTGGTAAAATTTCGACATTTAATAGATGATCACATAGTAGAGAATTGAATTTTTATAATTTACGTGACATTTTTGTGAGACAATATTACTCTTTGCTTAACTTTCAAAGCAAATTTTTGGATTAGAGCCTAAATTGCGTTTCGAGTAGCACCAGAATGTATAGCTGATAGCGTTCTGATCAGCCAACACCAAAGTCGACGGTTGTTATTGGAACTAAAGAGAAACTAGAATAATCTGTAAGCTTTGTGAACTTTCTCATTTAAAAGTTGTAGCACTCAACAATCTACTTTCTTGAAACGAAAACTGATACATATAACATAGATTCTTAATTACTCTGATATACCGGACGAACTGCGAGTCTGAAGTTTCGAATACTAGAGATTGCCTATTAGGGCATTTAATTAATTTTTATTAAAGTATACATACGTGTATATCTGCATGGATGATCTCATAGAAATCTAGATTCGAATAAAAAAAACAGATTAACGCGAATATCGAGACCATGACTGACACCCATGAGATCACTGAATCTTGATTACAGTGGAAGGATTTTAGATCGATAGATTTCCTAGATTACCGACAAGTCCCAAGTTCCCCAGAAATATCTGTCCAAATATTGCAGTCGGACGCAAATGCGTACGCACCGTCACAGCTTACCGTTCCCAGAGGCCTCACCGCCCAGTCGTGAATTCTTAATCGAACAGTCGGTGGAACGAGGCGGCCCTTGAGGTGGCAAGTATCGGTAAGAGATCACTAAACGGAGATCGCCGCGGAAGGAGTCCAGAGGCGGGAGAACGAAGGGGACTTCGTCCAGCATCATCACCACGACCGGATATGGATGATGAATTACTCAAAACACACGCACACATATGTATGTGTATATTTATACTTCTTATTATAAGGTAATCTACCGGTTAAGGTATATTTTTGGATGGACACAACTAGCAAATATTTTGTGACTCCTAACATTTTGCAAATCGTTTTCATCAATTTTCCAATATCATCACCCCAGTAGCATGGTATCTTGATGCAGATCACTCAAGACGGTTTAATATTCCGAAACTGACCGAAGAATTCTTGTCTCAAAACCAGGGACAAATATTATTCCCCTCGAACCTGCCAACATAGTTCAATTGAGATTTTATGAACAGCAGCTACATATGACATAATATCGGCGGTAAAGGAGAGTAAGAATTTAAATTCTTAAAATACATGATTTTTAATATGCGATCAAACCCCCAAAGATGCAATGAACAATAAATTGCGAAAGAGGCGATCAATGATGCTAAATCAAAATCCATGTTACTCTCATGGTTGCTGATCTGGAGCAATTGAGTTATGTTATGGTCACAGGAACACCAATGCAAGTATTCCTTATACGAACTTCACGCTGGTATTATTCACGTTTCAGATTTGAAAGCCTCTCTTCTAAAATTGATCGTTGCTATCCAGCAGCAGCTATGATTCACTCCTTCCCTTTTATATTATAAGGCAATCATCAACCATCAGAAAATTACTCGATATTATCTTCTCGATCAGTATTTTGGAGCATCATTATTTTCTCAATCAGGTTAACTGAAATTAAAATCTTCATAGTCCGGAGATTTTCTTTTGAGTCAACATTATGACCCACACTTTTCTTCATGTATGAGCCAAACTAGAAGAAATCAATGGAATTAATTGAAAACTTTAATACCAAAAACTTAGTTTAAAATCTATATAGCTACATAATGGCCAGTTATAAACATTTTAAATGTCCCCTTTGATGTTTCATAAGAAAACAATCCTAAAAAAGAGGCTCTGCTACGCTCAAAGATCCAAAGGTTACAACTAAGGAAGCAATTCGTCAAAAGGTTTTATGAATCGAAGTCATGAAACAGATCAGAGAAGGAACATTGGAAAAGGGGACCAGTGAAAAAGCTTTTGAAACGATCCAGGGAGAATATTCTGAATAATAAATGGACGCACACCGTGAGATACGAGGAAGTATGATAAATAGAAGAGCTAAAGACCATAAGGTAAACTCTACGGATAAGAAGAACTAGATGGATCGGACACACCTTGAAGCGCAATAGATTACTTCGAAATATAGTAGAAGCAAACATTCAAAAGAATATTTTAAGAATGCAGGACAAATCATGACGAATTTTAAACAGAAAAGCTATCTTGGGTGAGCGAATAAGCACCAAATAAAGATGAAAGAAAGGGCTCTAGTAAACCAATATAAGGATTGAAATACTGATGATGATTCTTCTCAGTTTATCATTAATTAAGCGAGTATTTGGCATTCTTAATTTTATTTTACCAGGATAATAGCTATTTATTTCTAAAAATTCCCTTGTTTAAGGACTCCCAGTATAACTCCAGCATGCATTAAAATCATTATATTCCATTGATAAATCGATATCCTGACATTATTTTCTCCATCTGTTGCCGTTTCTCCAAACGGAATGAAAGGAATGCATCGCACCCCAAAACATCGATGCGTTTCTAAAAATAACTTATCACTGTGCTGTTTAAGGAAGAAGAGGCGTGAGAAAAGGAGCGTTGCAGTTCGGTAGGTCGAAGGCGCATCGTGAGAGGTTGGGGAGTGGGGTGGCAAGGGTCGTGCGTGAACCTGAGGGGCAGAAGGGAGAGAATGAGGGTGATTGGGAAATGGACTAGGGATGGCGAGAGCCATCAAGGGCAGAAACTGCCGCTACCGGGAGCGGTCAATTTCACCTTTAAGAGGGCTCGATGAAGGCAGCTTTGAAACATTCATGGGCGTCACCACGTCAGGAGATTAAAGTCTATAGAGAAGTCACAATAAACCTACCTCCCAAACTACAGAGTTATAAATGGCCCTTCTTTACCCAGAAAATCAGCTGGCGAAACTTAAAAGAAACGGGTGAGGGTGGCGGCAATATTGATTACCCAGTTGGTCGCGCACTTAAAACCCAACCGGGTAAGATAGAGAGGGGTTAGGAGTATTTTCCGATACGTAAAAGTGATTTTACGCAATCATTCTTATTATACGAAGAGAAATATTACCTAAGTCAAAGGAGTACTTTGATACGAATAATAGTACCACAGAAGTCAGTCTTAAATACTTGCCGAAAAGAGCCATACTATTTATTTACCTTTGTTCTGAATAAGATTTCACCAATCGGATATGAGAACTGAATAGGGAGCATAAGTATCGGGCTCGAAAATTAATATTAAAAACGGCTATGTAGATAAACATTCGTGCATTATTATTTGAAGTATACGACAGTGGAAAACATTATTCATTCTTTTGGACGTGACATCAAAATGTTTTGTGAGGTCACTCATTAATCCAACGTCTTCTTATTACCTCTTTCCCCAAATATTACCATTTCCTTTCAAATCACATTATCGTCGTTACTTGGACGGCGTCCAAATACATCTCTGCCACATATCATTGCGGTCTCTTGCAGGCCTCATTGTACCTGTAGGCGAGTGCAGGAAAAGGATAAGGAGGGGTTGAGTTATTGGGCTTTCGAGCAGAGAGGATTGGCGGAGGCGGGTAGAAAGGGCACAGTTGCATGGAAAGTGGAAAGGGTAGGGGGTGAGTTGGAGGATTGATTCCCGTCCGACTGAGTGGATTCGGGCTAAGGGTGTGAGGGTGGACTGGTTTGGGTTTTCGGATGGAGGATGTCGATGAATTAGATAGGTAGGAAGCCGGGTGGGAGGGCTGAAGGGGAAGGTGAAAGAGGGAAGTTATGGTCACGCTATAAGAGCAGCTAAATCTCTTTCTTTTTACCTTGTTTGGTCACGTGATCGTCACGAAACCCAGCCCCCGCCGACCACCTTGCTCAAAACCTAAGGTGCAAAGTAATCTCGATGTGGTAGAAGCACTCGATAACGGAGGAACTGGCCCATAATAGCAGCTCTTCCGTGCTTTTTTCCCAAATTTATTTCGTGCATGCACACGTAAAATGTGATGTTAATGAATTCCTCTCGGAAGGAGTCAAACAAATCTCCATTTATGAATGCATGCAGTGTTTAGAGAGCCGACACCTTCACGGTAAACTTTCAATTCGTGTGGTGAAGACCCATAATTTCCCTATTATTGCATTAGAAGTCTTGCATCCGGTATAACGGCAAATCAAGAAGTTAGATTAACGTTGAATTTATGACATATTCCATCCACAGATCTGGAAATTATTCACTCACAGGGGGAATCGAGAAATGAATGTCGCACATCCTGATTACCATAAATGTCCATTTTGAGGGAGCAGCTGATTCGGAGGCTATAAAGCAAGCCCAAGGACGCCAGATTTATGTGTTCCAGTCATTCATAATAGGATAAACGCATAAGTCATTATTTTTTACAGATAAAATAATAAGTCACTATTTTATGTATTAATAGTCAAAATTTAATTTATAAATAAAAGGTTTTCCGTTAATTGTCATGTCGTGGATTATTCTTTTCCTAAAAGGTGTGACGTAAGAGGCAGAAAATAGAGGAATTACATAGTTATTACTATTTTCCCGATATGAAACTATAAAATAAAGCTCTGAGAAACATAAGAAAGGTAATTTTTATGTGAATTTGGCTCAAATTTCCACCATTTCTCTGCTTCTTGAAAAATACACAACAGATTTACACATTGTGTAGCAGTGATTAAATATAATCCGGAAAAGGCATTGAATTTACATTATATATGTTAATTATTTCGACTAAATCATCAGATGACATAAATGTTGTCAATAAGTGAACACCATTCACACATTTAAATTAGAATTTGTAAAAAAATGTATCATAACATCACCGATTCGCGTCCAAATAGTATACACAATACCACACTATTTTCCACTTTGGCTCTGGTATCAGAAAATCCGATTTATGAATAGAACCGCATCTATGGAAAATTTATATCCTATTCCGTGGAAATCAAACGTAAACGCACGGAAACGATGGGAGAGGACGCGGGGTCGCGAAAGAAGAGATAGTCCCCCGAAAATAACAACGCGGTGAAGAAATGATTAAGGCGAGGTAGACTTTTTGGGGATTGGGATATATGAGAAAATATAAAAGGCACTGGATCCATATTGTCTCTCTCCCTCTTCTTTGCTCCAGGTTCCTTCTTTATCCGGTCCCTCCCCTCTTCCCTCCTCTCCGTCCTCAGGCTCTCCACCCTTAATTCAAGTACTTCACAGGCATTCCTTTTATATTCATCTAAATTATTTTTTTCCCTCCATGACGGCGGGGTTTGAAGGGGCAGGGGGAAGTAGGGGGAAGGAGAGAGGTTGGTTCTTCCCACGCACCCTCTGGTCCTAACATTCCAACCTCTTACGTCCCCACTCCCTCACCGAATCCCCCTCCGCACCCCTGCCTTTCTCTCTCTCCACCCGCTCGCCTCATTAATACGCCTTCTTTCTCCTCCTCGTTCCACCAACTCCTTCCTACCCAACCGCCTCTCCCCCTTTCTCCCCCTCTATGCCCACCACGCTCCCCCACCGAGTCATAATATCCGTCCCATCCTTGCCCTTCTCTTCCGACCTCACGTCATCAGCTACCTACCTCCTTTCCCTCCCGTCCCTCACCAACACCCCAGAACCCTCCCTTTCCCTCCGACTCCCTCGCCCTTTGACCTCACCATACCTCCCACACCCCGATCCTGCCGAGCCGTTCCTTCTTTTCCATTCCGCTTTGCATTCATGCGTCTCTTCCCAGACTACTCCTAATTCCCTTTTTCTACTGCCTCTTTTTTTCTCTTTTACTTTCCGCCATCCTTCTTTATATCGCCCCACTTCTTACGGCCACCTCGACAGCCTTTTGTTGTCGAAGGGAGGGGTGCCTCCTTCAAATTTCACAAGGCTACTTGGGTTTTCATAGCTGTTCGCAGGGCGGTGGTTTATTTCTCCATTCTCATTAAATGGCGTAAGTAATCGCCAGGGATATAACATCTCTTTATATGTATCTGGAAGCAATAAATGTGAAACAGGCTGCTCTTCTGTGATCCTTTTCTGTTGAGTGGTTTTCGTACTGACTCAACAACGTGAGGCCGCGTTTTAATTTCCGAGAAACAAGTTTTTGAAGGTGATAAAATCATTTTGCGTATTAAAACAAGAGAAGAAACATGGTACCTAACTTCAAAAGGACCGCCAACCGTTCCATGTAGTTCTGTATAAAACATTCATTTTTTTCACCTAATATTCAATTTAGATACCAATTTTTCTCTTTAACAATAATTGAATGAAAAAATTACTCCCGATCTATTTTCCCTTCTGGTGATTAAACTGTGTCATTATGATCGCAGGAAGACAGCAAATATTTAAATTGACATTTTTTTTATACATTAAGAATACAAATATGAAATAATTGAAACAAGTGACACCAGATTGTAATTGAAAAATTTAATGCCCTAAAAAGTTTTAAAAAGTTGTTAAACAGCAGAAAAAGGTCCACTTTACAAGTATCATTCTGACAATCAAGAGAAATAAGTAAAATAATGCTCATGAAGGTGATGTAAAAAAGTTAAAATTGGAGTAACTAGAAAGACAGAAACTTAAAAAATTAAATAAATTCGCCAATTACATATTTATGTGATAATATCTGATATTGAAACCTCTAGCGTCGTTATTCCTTAATTTTTCTGCACAATTCCATCACTCAATGCATTAACACCACCATGATTTTCTTTTTTTACTTTGACGGCCTTAAAAAAGTTGGTTATTTCATTTATACGTTCCAACATGAAAGACGTAGTGTTCAGTAGATACCGTGTAACATGCTCGAAAGCTATATCTTTCACCTCCCTGGTCCAACGCGGAACAAATGTACAATTAATTAGAACGAGACGGTCGATGAAAAGAAATGTGAACATGCATGCATATGAGAGTTAAAACATCCAGCGAGAACGTAAGCTTTGCAATTACTATTCTGCGTCTTTACATGTGTTTCCCCCGTAAATCTGTCGACTTTCATGGCATTGGGCCGCGCGCTTACTTGTTTTAACTCCCAAGCTTGAAATTAAAGCTTCAAATTCCACCTTTTATCACCACCCCTAACCCTCCCCCAGCCTCTTAACCACCCTCTCCTCAACCCTCATCCCTCCCCTGTCTCATCCCTTCTGCTCGTAATCAACGGCTTCGCCCTGCGCCCTCATGACTCTCCCGCGCGCGCCGCATACCTAGGGCTACCTCCGCCCATAATTCCCCCATTTTAAGGGATCGAAATTCCATCACGGGCATCGTCACGCATTAAAATCCTTTCTAATAAGGGAAATTCATCTCCTCCTACGGCCATTCTTTATTTACTACACATTTCATGACTCTTGATGGTGATCGAAATGCAATATATATTCAATTGGGTGACAATAATTGAATCAACATAATCATAATAATCAACGAATAAATTGCATAAGGGAAGTTGGTTGAGAACTGCCACGCCCTTCCTTTTGACGGAATCGTATTTTTCAGGAAGATCCATTTTATATTTCATTCCCAACGTATCAAGCGAACCACGCATCCATTATTGGCTACCATAATCGAAAAAGGACAGCATTTGCAAAAAGTACTGAGGTATGAAATATTTTAATTATTGCATTCCTAAGATATATCTTTGTTACCTTCCGAGTAACCCACTATGGTTTTGCCAGTCAATAATCTGCCCTTATATAAGTAATGCAATTCAGGGGTTTAAATCTATTAACAAATAATGTTAGCGGTCTGAAATATAGGCGTGGTTACTCCATGCAACAAATATTTACACTTAGCAAGGGCATTGGTAGAACATGGAATATTTTTATACATTAATGGTATCTTCGTGATGGCCATAATGTTCATGTGATGGAACTCTTGGTCTTTGTTCAGTTCACAAGAATGCCCCGTCGTTCAAACGTCATTTTTCGTACCTCCCAAAATATGCCGTTGAAAGATTAATTTTTTTACCATTTCAGGCATCGACATGGTCGGCAAAAGGCACACAATGGACGAAGATGATGCGTAAGGTGATGAAATATGCTGCACCTTTCACGCCACATGAGACATTTCACACCCGAAAACTTTACGTGATCAATATTAATTTCCACGCTCGTGAATAAAAGGGGAAAGAAGGAACGGGATAAATAGAAGATTGATGGAAGGTGAATGGAATGCCTCCCTCCCACTACTTTTTTTATCCTGAGAAGCTTTCCAAGCAGGCAGTCAGGACGACGCCTCTCGCGCATCGTTCACCGCCACCTCCCTTCATCTCCACAACGCTCCCTCCCTCTCTCCCTATCCTTTCCATCTTTCCCTCCTCCACATGATTTCTCACTCATTCCTTAACTTGGTCCTAGCGGGAGGCACGGTCAAAGGATATACGGCGTGTGTCTGTGTGTGAGAGTCTTGAGTCCTCTTCGCCAGAAGGACCAAGTGCACCGATGGAGGTGCACCGGAGGGTCATTTATAATGACGGAGTATCTTGTCTTCGCTCGGGATTGGATAGTTTAAATATCATGATTCGAATGTGGTCGCAGCATAATTTTACCGACTAAAATAAAGTGCATTGGATAACAGAACACATTATCAGTGGATCACTCCCTGCTTTGGCAATTAGTTTTGGAAAGTTGGGTTTTCTTTTTTATGTAAATTTTACTTAGATATTGTGTTTAATTACTGAGCCTAACTATTCATTCTGAATTTCAGCAATTAAATATATAACTTTTACAATGATAATTTTGCGCATAAAATATTCTACATGAAACATCAATCAATATAATACACATTATTTAAGAAACATACATTTTAAAGCTTACCCATCAAACCTTGCCTACAAAACCAGCCCGCCGGTGAATTATTAAAATGTAGACTAAGATAAATTACAGTCTGAAGAAATAAAAGGTATTAACAAATCTGTTGCTCTTGCTTCTTGACATTCCCATTGTAAGGCAAAAAATCACATGATTTTGTGTTTGAGAGAATAATCACTCATCACAAAGCTATGTTTATTCCTAAAAAAATATGTGCTTTAGAATTTGAAGTATAATAAAAATTAATAAAAGTTTCACATTGCTATCTTATGAGTTGACTTTATTCAAGATATTAAGAATAAAATATTTGCAATTTAGAAAACACTATTTTTCTTTTCACAATATCTAAACCTACAATCTGCATTTTCCACGTTAGTCCACTGTTTTGCATCCTCATTTGTTTACCCTCGGTTTCTCTCTCCCCCATTCTTCTCTCACCCCCATTTTTCCAATCTTTCTACCTCCAATGACTGGCGTTTTGTAGCTTTGATGATAGTGGTAAGTAATTAAACTAATCATTTCCATGAACTTGTTTATTCGCCAAATTTCATTCAAAGTCAAAATTTTTGGCCGTCTCTTTATCTCTTCATGCATATTTGTTTCTCTTGATATAACCCTTTTAGGGAATCTAGCGCTACCTCGCACTATTTCGAAAATCTTAAATTAGCGGTGTAAAATTTATTCTAACGCCGTAATTAAGTTGTGCATAGTTTTTGATGTCTGAAGGACAATAATTTGAGTCATAAGCAATGAGGAATACGCAAAATAATAAACTATTCGTAGCTTAGGTGGATGCTTTTCATAACATTTAAACAAATAGCTATTATTCTAAGATTACTGTTGAAAGGTAATGCATATCCTAAGGAAAAAGACAATGTTTGCTCACAAGGAATTTTATGGTCATAGACACTAGGAAAGGGGTAAAAAATGAAAACAATTATCAGAAGACTGACGTAGAGAGTAAACACCTAATAGTTATATTTGTCAGAGCACGGAAGGAATGTCATTACCGTCATTTTATGGATTTCTTTAATAAGATACACAAATATACGCACATGACAAACAATGGTGACAACAGTATAGCCGGTATAGCAGAACTGCTGGCATTATAGTGGATCTGGTTTAATTTGTATTCTAATAATCTAAGGCCCTTAAAATATTAAAAACGTAGAAATGAAAAAAATCATTGGAGGATACACAATACATAACATAGTAATTTGTTCCATTTCCCTACCCCCTTCACTTTTACTTATACATTCAGAAAGGAGTAAAATTATATAAAAAACTGTTAGGTATTAAACAGATATTATTATGCTTAGATGTGAGATGAGACATTTATGTCGTTCAATACAAGACGTATGTGTTAATACTCTAGAAATCTCCTATGAATGATTTTGTGATATGATAATCTAATAATGTGACTGCAAATATTTGTTGTCCCCTTTTTCCATATGTTTTTACTTTGCCAAACCACTACTGCTCATTTTAATTTATGACCCGGGAGTATATGCGTTCTTGGAAGGAGGTATGTTGTACCCCGGAATCGAATGAAGTGAGCAGGGAGAAAAATATGTAAAAGAGGTGACGGTAACTCCTCACCCTAAAGACAAGTGATTCATATCACGCCTTTCTCACACAAATGCTCTTCCTGCCATGGCACCGAGGAGGGAAGCACCCATTTCCCTCACAACCTCCCCGCCCCCAAACATGCACCCGTTCCAAATCGAAAAAAAATCCCTTTTTCCCACAGAAATCCTCAAGACCTTCCCACTCGCTCACTATTCCACCGCCGGCTTTACCCCTCCCCAAACACACACGGCACTTTCTTCACCGACTCACCCTGACCCCTCTCGACCATTCTCTCCCTATCTCCTTCCCGTTTGCGCTCATTCCCCCCTAACACTTCCTAAAAACCTTAACCGACCAATTTCATCAGTCACGCTCAGATACCGAAGCAAAGAGGGGGAGGAGCGGAGAGCCGTTAAAGTGACTCGATGCACAGTAAAAGGGGAATAAGTGGGAGGGGGTGCATTGAAGGAAAACAGTGGAGAGAGGGGGGAGGATGTGACGGAGGGGGCGTGAAAATGGGAGAAATTGGAGGCAAAGCGGAGAAAATGCGCCGAGGGAAGGCGTTGAATTCCGGGGAAGGTCCGTGCAAACGATCGGATGGATCGAGTCTCCCCGCGTGGCAACCGTTTCCAAGCCATATTGATAGATCAACCTAAGTACTCGAATTCAACAAGAGAACGAAGAGCAATAGCGACGGTATATCTATTCCAAAAGCACGAGCTAATAATTAATTAATTTTAGCAATATAATGCGGAGTAAAGCTTAAAACCCTAAGCGTAACTATTATGATTAAAATGTTTCACATCTGTACGTGTCGCTAGTTTTTTATCATGCATAGCAAAGTAATATTTACGGTGAATTTTTTTCAATGGGAAGCGGTGTTTTATGTAACTAAACACGTTTTCAGACTCTCGATAAGCATTACTTGGTAGCCAAGAGCAAAATGATTTTGACTGAACATTTTACCTGGGACACCCATCCATTTCAGTTCATCCTTCTCAGTTTTTGTTAAAAGAATGAAGTCACTAAGCACCATTAAAAAGTAGCATACCTCGCTGAAAACTAAAATTACTACATACACAAGAAAACACTCATTTTCAAAATAGTAAACCATACAGAATTCCTGATTCCTTATTGTAACGGGTATGTTACAGAAAATTGTAACGCCCATGAAGCTCAGTGGATCAAATAACACATCCATTTTTGACAGAGATTATTGTTATTTTTTATAAACTCTCTTGAGACATTTCTGAGTGTGCTGCGTTAAAATTGATCTAATTACCCAACAAACTTAAAGACATTGACAAAGGATTCACTAATTCTCCCAGCAGTTAATGGAAATTTGGGCTGCCTCTCGATTTAATGTGAGTTCAAGTGCAACGAAGCGAAACATTAGCAGACGGATGGCGACCACCCACTGGAAAATCAAACGCAAAACCCAATGGAAACAGACAGGATGTAAAGAACGAGAAAGTTGGAGTGCAAAAGGAGAGAGATTGGTGGGAGGAAGGAGTGGGAGATAACAGGGGGGAAATTCAGGAATTGAGAAGAAGGAAATTGGAAAGGGACGGTTTAGAGAGAGGAAGGTTAGTCGCTAAAATTGAAGGAACAATTGTGGAAGAGTCAAAAGTAATACGATCAGTTCAGCTTCATCTGGGCAGATTTAACCGTTTGCAAGGTTTGATGAGTTATACTGCTTCGAAATAATTGGTAAAATCAACCTGATCAGACCCTCTTAAAAATTACCTGCCTATAATTATTTTTCAACCCCTACCCAGCGGAACATTTACAGGGCAGTCGTTTTAGATTCACAAACACTCAAGTTTGCAGTAGGGGAAAACCCTCAAGGCGGGAATCGAACTCGAGACTACGGAGGCAGAATTGAGGAAGCTACCACGTCGATACCGAGAACAATAATGAATCCTAATAGAGACGCGCAATGATAGTCACTATCTCCATTTACTCAAGATCGTTTTCCTTTACATGGATGCAAAAATCGGTGTTGCAATCAAAATAAATTTATATTTTACACACCTCCATAGACTCAAGGTTTATCAAAGGAAATAATGGTTTCATCCCTAGTTACGTATTTTTTAATTATCTAAGAGTATGACCCTCTTCAAAGGAAATGAGCTCTCATAGTGGAGATTGATACCAATTCTTCTTTCATGTTCCTTTAACATAAAGATTACTTAGTGACCTGATTCCCCAAAATAAATTCCTTGAGCCTCTTGAGTCCGAGAGTTACTTGACACGATGGGAAACCAACCAAATCATAAGTTAAGATGCTAGAACTGATCAGACGGGTGGACGGGAGATGTGGCGAAGACATGCAATCCGTCTCATGAGGAGAAATTACCTTCTGTGCCTGATCAAGATGGTCGTAAAAAGCGTGAGGAGAAGAGAAAATTGTCGATACTGGACAAAATGGGCAAAATCTTTCTTTACACAACCGGGACGTCGGGAGAGAAGGAATAACGCAGGAAGGAATAACGCAGAAAGGAACAAACGCCGCGTGATGCGCGTGCAATTAGAAGGCTAATCGAGTTTGAAAGCTGGGATGAGCGAGAGAAGATGGTGACGGGTGGGATTGGAAAAGAGAGAGGCGCGGAGATGAGCTGTAGCAGGAGGGGAATGAGGCGAAAAATCATGCCGGGGAAGTGACGGAGGAGGAATGGAAAGGCCAGACGTAAATGCGAGGCTGAAAAGGGATTGAGAAGGGTGGAGAGTGAGATAGGAGGAAAGGGGGTTTCGAGGTGATTAGAGTGTGTAGGCGAGGTAGGGATGGTGGTGAGAGGGCCGAAGGGGGTGCGATTAAAAAGCGGTGTGTGAACGTGGATGGGAGGTTAGTGTTTACATAAATGTGTAAATAGAGGGATTTCAACGACTGTGATAAACGAAATAAGGTAATTGATGCAACACTTGGAGAAAGGTGGTGTGCGGATTTGGTGGTAGGTGTGGATAAGTCGGTGAAGAGAGAAAAATATATTTTGTAAAACCGAGCGGAAAATCGCAAATTTATTAGTGATGTTTGACTAAATTACAGTTCTACTTATGTAACTACCACATAGAATACCCTTAAAAACATTTTTCCTAGATAAATTCTCATGTTTCATCGATAGATTCACTACCAAATTTTATGACATTTAAATATATTCGATTTTAACCTTTTAGTATACAGCATAGCTTTTAGCTTGAATAAATGAAGAATGTACCCTGCACATATGGCAAGAAACAGATATTACAATATTGAAAGAAAATATGCATCAAGTAACAAAGATTTAACTCTTTTCTACATAATACCCTTCTAATCTATTTTTTTAAATACCTACTGCCAGTATTAAACTACCCGTAAAAAGCAGTTCTATTTTTGAGGTAGTATACCGATTGAGTGAGGTTTTGGATGGACACACACTATCACCACTTTTATAACCACAACAATGCATAAGAAGACACAAACAAATATCCTAAACCACAATAAAAAGCTATACCAAATAGAAATATTATTAGCTACCATCCGGTAAAAACATTTAAGAATGCGATAATGACTGCATAGGCTTCTGCTGTCGTCATCACAAAAAATTCTTACAAAGTGGAGTAGATAGCAGCAGCGAAGAAGGGTTTCAAATCAGTTGAACTAGGGACTTATAATTTTAGGACGATGATGAGAACAAGGGACTTAGATAATAATACTAGGGAGATTGAGAGAGAAAATATACGTAGATATTTTAGAGATGTGCGAGGTGAGACGGAAGGATGGTGGAGATTACTGAAATGATACTTTTGGATTAATTTAGAGCCGACGGAAAGAAAGGCAGCTAAAGATGGCAATGTATGGGGAAATAATGGTGAGAGAGAGAGGCATGAGACTTGATGGAATCAAGGTGATATTAGATGGGGAATACAATAAAATCTGTTGGATTTGCGGATGATGAGGCTTTACTTAGCCAGTTAGTCATGGCGCTACAATCATTGCTAAGGGAATTCGAAAATCAGTGTGATAGTTATGTATTAAACATATTTGTAAACAAAATAAAGGTAATGAGGTTTTCGAGAAGGAAGAAGGCTAAGCTAAAAACTAAAACAAGAGAGCACAAACTAGAGCGCATGAGTTTCCCCATCTTGGCAGTGTTTTGCACCAAGACTGCCCAAGTTGCAGGGACATAAAAAAGTAGAAATTCGTTGGGCAAAGAAGCTTTTATAAGTATGAGTAAATTGATTAAGGGGACGCTAGGAAAAAAATGAAAGAGTAATACGATTGGTTGGGGAGGAGAGAAGTTAGTTGGGAGAAATCAAAATGAGGTAGAAAAGATCAATGAAGAGTATCTTCATTTAGATGTAATGTTGAAGACTGTGATTGAGAGGAGAACCTAAGGCAAGCGATGCAGGGTAAGTAAAAGGATAGGTATCCTGGAAAGCATGAAATGAAGGGTCGCAGAATGCATGCGGAATTGAAGAATTGTTTCTATAGTTTGGGGTCAGGCTTTATTTAGGCGCAGCTAAGATATACAGGTGTGTTATGTTTATGTCCTTTCAAAACCCGCTCAAAAAGAGACTACCACATACTAATATTAAGCTGAATCATTCATATATAAAGGTATGTCGCACAAGTATGCATGTATGACACACTGAAGCCAATTGAAATTTCAGCCAATAATTATTTTTTTATATAGAACATTATTTGTTCGGTCAAGTCCCTAATTATTTATTTAAGGGAATGATATAGTTTCCTTGCATAATTTAGTAGAATTTTATTCGGAGACCATTATCTCTAGGGGATTATACCTTCGTCTAGCATTTCAATCTTTATTTCAAAATATAATACAATTTCCTAAATGTTCCTTTCTACACTTTTTCCTAACAAAATGAAATTGAAAGTCCAAAAAAAATAACGAAAAGTATTTCGCCTGAGTTGCAACCTCTGCGTAGCTCAGTCAGACGATTTCATTAATAACATTTTCAATTTCTTTCCCATGGATTGTATTCCTCAAATATTCCATAACTAGTCTCAGAACAATACCTGAAAAGAACTCTATTTCATTCCTGGAGTGACATGGAATTAAAACTGATTGCTGGAGACGGAACCGTTGAAAATAATGAATCAAGGAGGATGTATAATGAGCTTTATGTCGTAAGGGCTATTCAGTTGGGTAAATTGTTTCAAAATTGCCTCCGTAATTTCCTCCGAATCGGCGAGCGCTAACTTAGGAATCGCTTGGTAGCAATGAGGCGAAGATGAATTGCATCACTGTGGAGTGCACTGCGGGTATAATAGAGCTTTTATCGATCCCAAGAGCTAGTGATCGAGTGCTGGCGGACGAAAGGAGAATTTACGATCCCCGCCACCCAGATTATGAAGAGAGAGGAGGGTGGGGTGAGACGAGGCTCGGAGGGGGGTGAAGGGTTGGCGGGAGGGGAGGGATAGTTGGGAAGAGGAAGGGAAAGAGAGGGATGGGCGTGAGGAGGGAAGGTCAGGGGGGGATGACTACGACGAGTGATGTACGGGCGCACGCAAGCACGCCCCTCGACCTCACGCATCCCCCCCTTATCACTCCAGCCGCTCCAAAAACAGCCCTGAAACGTAGGTCCGAATAAATCCATCGGCGCGACACCGAAACAAAGGGATCCCTGACGGATGGGCTGCCCTTACGTATATTATATCTTCCATCCCCGTAGACGCCACACATCGGATCTCTTTCGTGCTTTGGAGCGGGGTCGCTGGGGTTACATCTATTGAAAGATGAACGAGAAGAGCTTCCAGGCGGAGACGAGTCTGGTTACTGCTTTTGTTTTCAGGTGTTCCCGAAAAATAATGTTTGCTAGTATTCTTTTCTTCTCAATAGCCCTTGGTTTATTATGATATTTATTCAAATAGTACATCCTGTCCCAGGGTGATAAAAACGAATAGATTTCAAGTTATTGCAGGATTATTTTCCATCCGAATTACGATATTTGCTGCAAAAATCGGACAAGATCAATAGGTGTACACGGAATAAATATTGATAATAATAAAAATGGAAATCATGATGGAAAATTCGACGGAAGATATTACGTAAAGCACGTCCAATTGAATCAATTACAGCAAAAGTTCGACGTAAAATAAGAAGGATACCGCAAATACCCCATTTCAGATTTCACAAAAATATTTTCGCAACTCAATTATGGAAGGAGAGGAATTTCCGCCACAGTGTGGTATACGAGAGCATAGGAAAGAAAGTTTGATACATCCGGGAGTCGCATGTGACGTTCATGAAGAACCTGACAGTGATTCATGTATACAATCAGAGCCTAGGAGCATGGTTGTTCTTTTAGAAATGAATGTTCGTACTTGGGATTTAACGTGAACTTGATAAATGTATGGAATAAGTGCGAACGAGCGAAAAAGGATTTAAGAGAGTTTGAGAAATTTCAGCGATTTTCTTAAATAAGGGCAGGGGGATAATGTGGTAGCATTATTGAAAGCAAAAACGTGTTTATGACTGGGCATTGGATGTGATCTCTAGTGGTATCCTCGGAATAAGTAGTTAGGAAATAATAATATGATGACGTAACTCAGCAGTACATACTATCCTACTACGTTAATTTCCAGTACTAGGTAAGTACATTTATGTTGATTATGACCATATACATATTATTTCGAGAAAGAATATTCCCTTTTGACGTATATTAGATGAAAAGGGTACACGTATGTTATTATCTAAGGAAAGTGCTAACATTACGGATAAAAATGAGACTACCTGAACTAGCAATCGTCATTCTTAGCTTTTAACGATATGGAAGGAATCGTTACGGGCTTTCTGGTGCTGCTATTAATCAGTGCATATAGCTCGCAAGATTCATGATCAAAAACTGCTCTACGTAGGAAAATCAAAGCATGAATAGCGATAGCAATTACACACGAAACAATCCTAGATCGCGCCCTAAATAACAGTATTACATCATATTAGGGGCATTAATCTCTACAAAATAACGCGAGAAAACATTACTAAATATACCTATTAATAAAAAGCGAAAGAGAAATTTGCGATATAGTGAAACAAAGGAACAGATTTATCCTCCTTTAATAAAATCCGCCCTTCTCTTTTCGCAGAACGACGGGCTTCACTTTTGCGGAGAGCTTAGCAACGAAAATGAGACTGGGAGTTTCCGCCGGTTGAGCGTACCCCGTGGGCTGGGATCCGGGCCCGATGCCACGGCGTTGAAAGACCAGAAGCCCGGCAACTCCGGCATTACTGAGCGCCATTCGCCTCGCGCACAGGAAACAGGGGGGAGGCGTTGGGAGGCAAAAGGGGGAGTTAGGGGTTGCTGAATCAGGGGGAGGGGAGAAGAAGAGAGTTTAAGGCATAAGTATAGCAAACGTTGGAGCTCATTTCCGCCGAACAATGAAAGAATGGAAGGTATTGAGGGTGGGGGAGCAGGGTGGAGGGAAGGGAGGGCGAAGGGTCCATGGTTTCTAAGGGAGGAATGGAGGGATGACGTGTAAGAGGGACGATAAAGGCAGGAGAGAAAGATGGGGAGGACATCGAAAGTGAAGCTGGGAAGAAGGGAAGAAGCCTTCTCGATATTAGAGCTATGAGGACGCGGGCAAGGGACCCTGGATCTCATCAGGAGGGGAGGAGCATCTACGAAATCCCTTTTAACGAGCAAACTATTTTAGAGCACATAAATTGCCGCCAATGAAAAGCCTCATGAATTAAATGACTTGTTAAAAAAATCTACTCGGATACCTACATCACATCGAATCAGTGAAGGTAAAACTCACGCATGCAATCTACCTCTAGGCACGCGAAATGTTTTCACCTTCTATTTTGTTCAAGATTTAATCTAACTGATGAAATCTCGAATGAATTCAGAAATTTGGTTTTAGGAAAAATTCTTTGGGAAAAATGAACAGATATTTAAACTGATTTTTTAGTAATTTTGATTTGACACGCGATTTGTTTCCACGTGCAATTCAACAGTAAACGAAAAATACAAAGCATGCAGCATTCCCACCATGAAAGTCTTCATATTTGAAGACGACGACACAAAAATCTTCAACATAGGCAAAAGTATTGTTTGGTCTTATAATTAAAAACAGTAGCAGAACTCATATAATTTTAGTGTGGAAGTATGCACTTTTCTTTTAGCGCGTGTATGTGCAAGGGCCATCATCAACGTACACCTTCGTATAACGCTGTACCATTAGACTCCTGGATTATCCATAAATGTTGAATATATTCCTCATTTGCTTAAGCGTTAAGTTGTCTCCCTTATTTCCATGAATTTTAAAATAGCAAATGGAAATAAAAACACTTGGCTGAGTGGCATCCGTCACTTTCCGCGAAAAAAGTAAGAATCTCCAGAAATTTGCAAATTTCCACTTGACATGCAAATATTTTCGTCGAATTAAGCTAAAATATATCCAAAAGAAACATCGCTTATCAGCGAAATCTTACCGATTTGCAATTATATCCTATTCGCTTTTATATCTGGATCATTACAACGTTTCCAGAATGTAGTCAGTCATAAATGAATCAAAGTTTCAAAAGAGTTTCAATAAGAATCAGAGTTTCATAGTATTATTATTATAACTAATCACGCATTACCAGTGAAAGAACAATCACTCTCAACAATTAGTGATGACAAGATAAAGGATACCTCTACTTCTCGTTGATTTGATTTCGTGTTGAAAAGTCAACGAGCATTTAAAAGCAATGCCTGAAAATGTCATTTTAAAATTTTTTAAATACAGACACAAGGTGCCTAGTTCATGAAAAATTTATTAATGTAGACAATGAAACGTCGAACAATTATTTTAGCCTGGAATCTGTTGATGATTGAAGTCTCAAGAATAAACTTAACAATATTTCATAACATTCTTCAACACGTGAGTCTACTCATCAAAGAGGTAATCCACAATCTAAAGAGGCATGCAACAAAGATAAAAATATATCATAATGGAGTCTTTATGGCAAATTGCCATTGCAAATTGCAGCCTGCCAAATCTGCTAAATTTATGATACTTCCCAAATCGTTGCAGCGGCGATTTGAGAAGTATCATAAATATATGAACTATTTTTGAGCTACTGTAATCCATAAATATCGCAATTTATTTTTTTTCCGAAGGCTATGAGTTCGTAGCGCGCTTTGGCTTGAATTATCTTGCGAGAGATTGCCTGCCTTCGCCACTGTAATTTAATGCAATATTAAAAACGATGCACATAATTGGAGTAGGTATATCCGCATTAACTTAAATAAAACCATGAAAGGTATTATTAATAAGGATTAAAGAACTTATTTCAAAATTAAATATTTACGCAGTGATATATAGGGAGAGATACGACAAGTAACAAATTCTTGTACTACGGATGAGTTTTACAGGGTGAGTTCCGAAAGTAATGGAAATAAATTTCCCGCATTAGAGTTGGTGGGGGGGGGGACGCTAAGCTATGCCACGAAACCGGTCTCAGGGCTGTTCAAGCAGTGGAAGTGGCAGGACGTCAGTTATTATAAACCTCAGCGCACCGACCGTGTCACGAAAGACCAACCGAGCGGTTATTTCAAGTGAACCATTGTACGTATTGAAAATGAGCCTGATTATTTGGACAACGTCATCACTGGTGATGAAATATGGGGATTGAATACGACCCAGAAACGAAACGCCAAAGCTCTAAGTGGCACACCGACAAGTCCCCCAAGCCCAAAAAGGCAGGAATGAGCAAATCAAAAGTGAAAAGAATGCTCATTGTCTTTTTCGACAGTAAAGGAGAGGTCCATAAAAGTTCATTCCTCGAAGACATGCAGTTAACGCTACCTACAACGTGGATTTGCTGGAAAGACTCCGAAAAAGGGTAATCAGGACGGGAAAGGACATCTCCGCTACCTGGCAACTCCATTACGACAACGCGCCTTGCCACAATGCGCAAAGAGTCCGCGAGTTCCTGGCCAAACACCAGGTGTCAACGCTACCCCACCCCCCTATAGTCCTGACGTGACCCCAGCAGGGTTTGTTCCCTACGATTGAGGCAGCCCTGAAAGGAACCCGCTTTTCACCCATGGAAGAGATCCAGTCAGCCGTGACGAAGACCTTGCGAGAGATCCCCAAAGACGCCTTCCAGGGCGTGTACCGGTCATGGCAGAGTCGCTGGAAAAATGTTGAGGTGCAAGGACAGTACTTCGCAGAATTTTAAGAGTTTGTGCAAATCCGATCAATAAATAATTTTTTTTTAATTATTGCATTACTTATGGAACGCATCCTGTACGTGTCATAATATTTCTATTGCAAGAATAAAATAAAAATAAACCATAAATAAAGAAATATAAAACAATAATTGAAAAAGTTCCAATATTAAAAAATACCTCTAGAATTTATATCGTAAAAAATTTCATTAAAAGCACATTAGCTTATTAAATTACGAGCAATGGTAACACAGCAAGCACTGGGAAACACTTGCTAATGTTTGCTGAGCAAGAATACAATTTAAAAAATGCGAGGCAAAAGAGAGAGTGAGAGGCGGAGCAAACGACTGCACACGAAACGGGAATCGGGAAACCAAATGAATTAAAAGAGCGGCAGGAGATATATTTCAGGGTACCTCTGGAGTGGAGAACAGCGGGTTAGAAAGATATGGTATTAAGGGAATACGGAAATTTTGGAAATTGAACGCGGAACAGATGGAGCGGATTGCTTCTGAATAGGGGAATCCACGAAAGGAAGCATGACATGAAGGGTTGGAATGAAAATTAGGGGAAGGATGAAGCGATAAAAATGAGTATTTGGGAGAAGTGAAACAGGAGATTGGGAAAGGTAGGAGGAGTAGACGGTAGAGAAAGGATGACAAGACGAAAATGAAGCAAGGTATTCAAATTCCAGGAAGTAGGTATGTCGGTTACAAAGAAGATTTAAATATTTGATGATACTCCCAATTGAGTACCGCACACATAAAATAAAATATTTTAAGTATTGTGAAACTTAGGAAAAACATGTTGTTTAATTAAAATTTTCCGAACGAAATAGCTAATTAGGGACACGAATTTTTTCCGCTGTCAGGGGAAACTACCCAAGCACGCACAGAATTATTTTTTCTAGTAGCTCGAGTAAAACGTGAGAGCTTAACTTGGGAAACATGGGAAAAACAGTTTAATTACGAACTCAACATAAAACCAGAGCGAAGAAATGATGTTGCGACAGCATGGATAGATGAAGTAAAATTTGTAGAGTCATTTCATAATAATTTAAGGAAATATCACCAAGGATCACATTTCGACAAGAATTAATTCCCAAAAGGGAATTATGACATTATAATAAAATAAATGGAACATGAAGGAATCATAATTCTGAAGAACAACACGGATAGAACTGAATTTCATAATGGATCACAATTCTCAGTGGGCAAACTCATTTCATTTCAAAGAATCTCTGAAAATGCACTCCCGAAACTCTGTACTGAAAAAATATATGTACACAAGCAATAAAGTATTTGTGCACTATATGCATATTCTCGAGAGGATATAGCATGCATTTATAGTATCCCATGTTGGGTAAAATTAAATGGGGGTGCTGTAAATTTCAACTAATTGTGAATTACAGATACACAAATACTTGCCGAATTATGGAAAACTTAGGCCAAAATAGTGGCTTTATCTTACGTCAGTATTTATTTTCCTACTTTAGAATTGATGGTCATTGAAACCCATAGGTAATTCGATCTTAATTTCATTCGGTCATATACAAAGTTTCCACTATGCACCAATTCAGAAGTGTATGGTGCATTTAATTGATTGAGTCGTTGTATGAAAGGTCAGACGGAGAGACGGAGTAGTAACTATTCAAATGAAATAATTTCAAAGGATACTACAACACCTCCGTAAAACGATCATCACATAACACTTTAATTACTCTTTAGAAGTATTCTTTGATTTGACGAACATAAGAACTTATAACACAGAACGAATGGTCCTGCATCTGTTTTAACTATACAGCCTAATATGAACCACTTGAATGACAACCGGTTTTCATATCGGTAAGGTCATTCGCATATATGTAACCAAGGTGAAATGCAGCAATATGAAGGAGATAACTCAACAACTTCGCCGACATGATTAAAAGCACCAAACGAAATAAAATATTACTGAGTGTGAAGAATAAGTATCACTGATTGGAAGTTAAGTTGAAAAAATAAAATTCTGGGATTTTTTACAGAAGTGTAAAATACATAATTATTGAAGGTGGAGAGAGAGGAAAGCAGCATAAAAACAAAATCAGTGAAAAAATGTACTTCGGGAGGGCTCAAGTGTGAGGGAAAGAGAAAAAGGGTGCTCAGTGAGTGGGGTTGAGAAAGGGAAAGTTAATGATGCCTACAAGGAGGGGTGGAAACAAAAGATAGGGGAGTAAAGGGAGGATTAACAGAGAATAAAGTAGGGAGAAAGATGTGAGGGAGAGAGGAAGGTAGTAAAGATGGAGAATAGGGGAAGGGACTAAGGAGAAATTATAGATAGGGGTAAGATAATGGCTGTGCTGCAGGAGAAAGACGAACGGTGAAGGGAGAAAATGGAAATAAATAAGAAAGACTAAAGAAGCCAGCTTTAAGAATGATTAAAACTAAACTTCACCATTCTTTGGAGGCTACCGCCAGCGTAAATGGTAATGAAAATGTCAAACTAATAAACGCAAATGCAAAAACTAACTAAAGTATGAAGAATCTTTCGGAGCATGGAATAACTGCAAATTCGAGAGGTCTTTTAGCGGATGTACTCAAGAAATCTTCCTTTCATCGGAACTAATATGTCCATGAAACATGAGCAGGGTGATTTTAATGGCTTCAAAAAGGGCTTGGGATTTCGCGGCTTTATCAGTATGTAAAAGCTGTATCATCTAACACACTTCATTGAATTTTCCGGGTTAACAAAATGACAACGCATTCCATTTATTTCTCAGTAAGAACTGTATGTATAACACCATAAACCGGTTAATCATCTTGAAAAATACAACTATATCAATGACGAAATTCTAGAAGACTCTACCAAATTAAACTGAAAAAATGTAGAGATTCAATGAAATAAAGAATTTCAACTTTCTGTCTTCCGAGGGAAAGGAGGGTTATGAGATCTGGTTTGAAGCGAGAATTTTGGGGATGTGGGGGAAGAAACACCAACCCAGCGGAGGGCATGCAAGTGTAGTGGGGAATAGAGCTATAAGGGAAGAAAGGAGAGAAGAGGCACGATTAAAATGGGCAAGTAGTTAGGGTGGGGATGAGGAGGGGAGAGAGGAATGGGCGGTGAGATGTAGAAGGTGAGAGTTTTTTGGTAAGGCATGGGACTTTAAGGAAGCGCAGGGATGAAAGTAGTGAAACGGAGTAAAGATGGGGAAGGGAGAGCGAGGATGGAGATAGAAAGAAGCGGGAGAGGGTGGAAGAGATAGTGAGAGGGAGACCTCGTTGGCTGGCTGCTGCCGCTGCTTAACTCGATTTTTCATTCTCCAAAAGTCTCCGTCCCCGGCGTGGATATCGATCCTCCGGGGGGGAGCAGGGGGGGGGGCAAAAGGGAAGGCAGAGCGTTAGGAGAGAGTGAGAGAGGGAAGGTAGGCCGGGTTTTGGTGTGGGTTGACGGCCTCTTTCTCTCTCTCTCACCCTACCTCCAGCACACCCGAACACTCTCTGCGCCGATTTAGCTGCGCGGCCGGAGAGGCACTCATTCTCCGTGTGGGGGACCGGGAGAACGGTAAGGGAAAGGGCGGGAGCGGTACGTGGGTTGCGGGCGAGAGAGGGAAATGGAAAGAGAGAGTGGGAAAGGGAAAGAGTGAGTGTGTGGTTGAGCGAAGGATGGTGGTGGCTCCCTGTCATGGGAATATGTGGAGTGCGGGGGGTTATTCAAGAGAAAGTGGGTAGGTAGATTTGCCTAGGGAGTTCCAAGAGGTGGGGCCCAAGGATTGGAGGTAGCGGGAGCAGCAACTAGAGTCATGTATGAAAATAATTACTGTTTAATGTTTTACCACTGCTATGACACAGTAGGCAAATAGTGTTCTTAATGATGTGACACCAAAATGGAGACAGAGAGAGGACATTGCGAGCATTGATTCGTATGGTGGGCGAATATCCATCTAGGGAATAATGAGTGGTGTCCAGAGAAAACTCATAATCGGTCCATTAGGGTATACAGAGCAAACAAATAACTATTTATTCTAGTGAAAAGAATCAAGTCTTGGAGGTGGAAGCATTTTGGACCAGAATTAGTGTTTTGTATCCCAAATATTAAACATTTATTTGAATTCAATCAGTTGGACCATATTACTTATGGTATTTCAAAGCAACAATTGCATTGAAATGCACATTAGCGGATGAATCCGTTAAAAGTTACTGTTGCGGCATCTCCCGCAGTTTCTTTGGTACTTATGGTACGATGAATATTTTAGAAATATATGGGGATTAAAGAAATTAGCAAGACAGATGAAGTATTAGCGCAGGCTCACAGGAAATAACTGGTAACTCACAGGAATAACTTTTAACCATTAAGAATGGTTCAAACACAAATCTATATAAAATACTTTAATTTTATTCACATCAAAACGATTTGGATGATGCTTTATAGTCGAGTCTTTTTGGGAATTTAGAGTACCATATTTCGGACCATTTTAAATTCCTAATACATACCATATATATATATATATATATATATATATATATATATATATATATATATATATATATATATATATATATATATATATATATATATATATATATATATATATATATATATATATATGGTATGTATTAGGAATGGGGATCGCATTCTTCACACTGAACTGTTAATTTTTTTAATGTAGTGTCCATTCGTCATCTCTCAGAGGAGCAACAACTAAGTACAAGCTTAAAGTTCAGCAAATTTTATTCCAGCATTTTTTGCTAGTTGATATATGAATTAGGTACTATTTTAAACACTTCAACTGTATTAGGGTGTGAGTTTAGCACTTTTTTCGTATTTTAGTCAATTTTTTTATTACCATTTGGGCTGCGCATCCCCATTTAGTACAACAGAAAATGTCAACGACAAAACGATAACACAATCACTAAATTTCATGCATTCTTTTTTTACATTAAATGGTGAATTTCGGGCTACGATTTATGAAGTCCTCGATGAATAGCAGACAGAGAAAGTAAGACGCTATGATTAATATAAAACATTGCATTCCAGATGTTAGGTAGAATTACAGATTTAGTTTCTTCAGGATATTATTTTGTTTTTTGAAGTCAAAAGAAAATGGTTAAAATTATTACACCACACCTTGAGCGACATTGAAATTCGGCTACCGATTAAATGATCAGAATGGTCACGCCCTCACGTTCCGACCCTGAGGCCATGGGTTATTAAGCCCGCCAGGTATTACTTGTTTCTCATAGTAACCCGGCAACTCGTATTCAATTTCAGCTAATTTATGCGTATGGTAGCATCTTACGGAATATATAAATTTTAAAATAGCATAGCGATTATAAAGCAATTTATAATAAGCAAGTACACGGGAAAAAATAATTTTAAATTCGATATTTTTTATTTAGACCGCTTCGTGACATTGAATAATGTTTGAAACAAAAAATTATTCACTAAAATGCGAGATTAGTGAAAATCAGGACCGTGGATATGCGTAGAATGCGATAAACCGCCGCAAACTAGTGGGATCTCTCGAACTCAGTTTGGTAACCACCATCGCTGTTCAATCACGCATACATGTAAGCTTCACTCCTGGAATATATTTATACATATTTTAAAGATTATTTTACAACAAATATAAATTCCTATAATAACCAGATGACTACTAAGTGCTACGCTTACCTTGATTGTTAAAATATCAAACATTAGTAAGGTTTTTCTGATTTACCTCCATGCGATGAGCGCAGTTATTCACCATGGAAGGCATTGAATAAGTCCTTAAAATATTTGAAAGAATGAAGAAGAAGTCGGATATGAACAATGACAAACGTTGAACCTAAAATAGGTACAAATTATAATTGTGGGAGTACGTATCTATTGTCAAATTCGACCATCGAAATTGGAAGCTTAAGAGTACAAGGTATGTACGTTAAATGTACATTGTAAAAAATGTATGTAAAATGTACATTGTAAAAAAATATCACGAGATGAGGACAAATTGCAATGGCCTTTTGTTCTAGTTATTGGTAAGTATAAATTAGATACGTGCGTTTAGGAATCTTTCGGTGTGGGCTGAGAGACAGGGATGATTCAGATGCTGTTTAGATTGGTGAGCACAATTACACTTTTTTACGGGGACCATGAAAGTCGGGTGCGTCTAGTAATGCAAAGTGTAAGTAGCATTTGCATTCCAGATAAGAACACTTATAAGGGTGGGAACGATATAAGTGCTTCATATATGACTGATAACGTGAAATGAAGTCTTGTTAGCTGGATGTCAGCCAATCCCTAGTTATTATGGCGCATAAAAACTAGCCGGAAAGCTGACCTACGTATGGTTACTTTTAGGCGACTACACTATGTGTATGGAATAAGCCAAAAAGGATATCGCCGCGGGATTCCTCAGAAGAAATTCAGTTGAATCAGCAACTGAACCCTTAACCTTTCACTTTTAGAGTCAAGTTTTTGATACACTAAGCAGCCCAAGTTACATAATTCTGCTATATATAGACAGAACGGAGCTGAAACGGAACTAGTACTTCAGCTTCATTTGTTTTAGTTCATCTACTACTTTAAGCAATAGTTTGCTGTTTTAGGCGTAACTATATGAAATAAGCTCGTATTGAATTTAAACATATACTTCTTTATCAAGCAAAATATTTACAGAATCACGACATCCCTAAGAGCCAAGGGCAAAAACATTATTAAGTGGATTTGTTAACTTTCTGTTAAATTTCGAATTGGGAAAATGACGCTTTTTTTATATATTCCGCCGACTTTATATAAAATCATACTTAGGTTTTTCAACGGTTAGATATTGTTCAAAGCTTTTTTCTTGGTTGCTTTTGCATGTGAAAATAAGTAAAAACTACCATTTATCCAACAAGAATTTTTAAAAGTTAACATAGAAAAATACATGAGAAACCTCGTTGAAACCTGTCAAACTCATGTAAACTATATGACTCCTTTTTATAAAATATATTATATTTATAAAATATATCCTAGGGCGGTATATTTTTCAAAACGATCTTATTTAAATTTAAACCTGAATTTTTTATTAAATTGTGAAATACCTATCTTATAAAAATTTGCATTTAAAAAAATGCAAGTACTATTTATGATAAAATATTACGCTAATGTATATTGCTGGCTAGTTTTTGGTATCTAATACGTTTACGGTTTTTATAACGGCTAGCTTTTGAACTTTCTGAATGTCACTAATATCCAATAAATTGATAGATGCCTAACACCCACATCCATACACCTTCGTAAGGCTTAGAGGGTAAATATAGGAGTATACTGGTTTAAAGAGTTTAAAGTCTTAATTTACTCTAGCAAAGAACCAGAATGCCTATCTGCATTGATAATTCGCTTCTAATAATTATTTTTAGGAATTGATTAATTCCTCTTGAACGTATTTCTCTTTGATAAGCACAGAATATCAAAGATAATATTAATTTCAAGTTTAAGTGAATTAAATTTCTTTACATGTTAAACATACAATTAGAACTATTTTAAAATAACATTATCCAATACTTTTCATTACTAGTATTCATATAAATTCAGTTCGTTAAGTGATATTCACATTATTCACGGCAATAATCATCTATATTAGCCATCGAAAATGCATTTTGTGGTTTATGCTCCTAACAGGGTATTACAATCAAGTTGTAGCACCAAAGGCATCATTCGTGAATTTTCTAGAAAGGATGATTTCAAATTTTTCGACTTAAGCCACTCTCTAAACAATTCAAAAACCAACACATACCTAAAATGGGCGGAGTGCTAGAGAAACTTTCAGTATTAAGCCCATCGCTAAAAAAAACTGAGGGTCTGTTTGGTCGTCCAGTTACGCCCCGTGAAAGGTCATCTATGAATTTCCACGTATTTCACGCCACTCCAGACATTGAAACAGAACAGACGCAAACTCGACGCGTTCTGGTAAACTTCCAAAGGAACTAAACATTGCAAGTGTTCAGACGAGAAAGTTGAGATTTATAAAGCCGCGCGTGCAAAACATTCCACGTGAATTCTGGAACTTAAACATCCACTGTGACGCAATTTCCTACCAAATTTTCGAACCTCTGGAAAAGCATCTTAAATTAATCTCTTCAGAAGAAAGATAGGTAGGAGAGATGATTTTATTTCCTATGTTTACAGTAAATGAACTCATGTATATACCTCACTAAAAGCAACATCAAGTTTACCCAGCGGAGGAAAAGTGATTTTTTAGTAAGTGATAAATTAGTATCAGAAAATTTCAGGAATGCGTTATGCCAACTCAATTTTACTAGAATATGTAATATCTCCCACGAGTTTGAGGTTTTCTCAATTTTCTTTCAAATGTTTGACAGAAAGCTGCAGTAATTTCATAATTCCTTTTATACGCATGCATAGTTCATTTTCTTTTACTATATATTTTAAATCGAACAAATTTATCACGAGTTTATCAATTAAATATTTTTCTCATTGTTCTGCGGGATAACTTATGACAATCAACATATCTTTAACACATAATAGCTTAAATGAAATTCAAACATATCGATCGGTTATATTTTGTTCTCTAGTAGGAAGAGGATATAAAGATATAATGCTTCTGATCCCCGATATTCACGTCATTCGATAAGGGAAATGTAAACTTTTTAGCCGAAATATCCATGAGGTAATTCCTTAGAAATCAACAAATAGAGTAACCAACAGTTAGGATCGACGGCACAGAAAAGCCTCACGCAATTTTAGATCGGTCACGTGTTACTTACTCCACCATGTAATCGAACGAGGGGAGGATTCACCACCCTCGAAAACTCCGGCTCCTCTCAACGATCCACTCAAGTGGCCAGAGTTGAACCAACGACCCCCCGGTCAATGAGGATACCCGACCCCCACCCCTCTTCAACATTCCTACCCTTAAGGCTATGCTACGAGTTTTGGGGGAAATGGGTGGTGGGATATGGGGAGGGGGAGGGTCGGGAACGTTGTTCGAGTTTGCAAGGAGAGGGGATGTCAAAGGGGGGGATATTGAAGTGGCCAAAGGTATATACGGAAAGGGGAATGGAAAAGGGGGTGAAATATGCATTTTTAAGGGGGTGGAGGGAGAGGTTAGGGGTGGGGGGTTCGAGATTGGTGGCGCGTAAGGGTAGGAGGAGGTGAAAGGGAGTGAGCGGGAGAGGAAATGGGAGGTTGGAGGTGGGAGGACGGGAATGAAGCAAGGGTGAGGGTGAGCGATGGGGCGAGATTTTTGGGGTGAAAACGTCCGTCCCTCCCTGAGATCAATATCTTTCCTGTGAGTCTTTCCATCAGAAGAAGGAGAGAGAGAGAAAGAGAAGGGGTGGTGGAAGGGAAGATGTGAGGTGGGGATCTAGAGGAGACACGGAGGAAGGGGGAAGGCCGAAAAAGATGGTCGATGAAATTTCCACGCAACTCCTTCGATTGCTTCTTCGCTGTGTTTTCATTTCGAGGGTCGCCCTACCGCGAGAAACACGCGACTAAGACATCGGGGAAGACGCCCGTGCTCCTTGTTGCGCGGCCCCCCATTCGATGAAAAGGCTTTCCTTTTCGCCCCCGAAAAAGAGAGATAAAAAAAAAGATGCAAGTCGAAATTTATTTTATTAATGAAGGCGTGTATGTAGGTGTTCGCTGCTTTCAATAAAATTCAGAAATCCACTTTTCATGAGGAGTAATTAAAATTGGGGAAAGGTAAAGGAGTGACGTCCAAACGAAATCAAAGACGGTCGCATGCAAAGGAAAAGGGGCATTTGGAAGAGTATACGGCTGTAAACGGGAGATAAGCTAAGAAACTTTGTGTTTTCGTGGCGTAAGTTTTCTCTGACGTTAATCTCACGTTATAGCCATCAATTACGTTTAGAATTGGAAGGTGTCCAATTTTTTAATATCAGAAATATGAGTTAAATGCGAAATATTTTCCCTCAATTAAATCTGTTTCACTCAAAACAGCCTTCATAAAACATTTCCTGAGGCCTGAAGTAGTATTCAGGCAAAATTCTTTTACTTTTTTCCGTTCGTTCTTGGTTTTGATATGAGAGTAAATAGAGTTACTATCATTGTTGTTGGTGAATTCTGTAGAAGCTTTCTTCCTATTACGCCTATTTTAAACGGTAATCCATGATTTAAACCTACGTAATATTTTGAGTCATTAATATAATTCCACATGAACACAATATTATACTCGTATTCTAAGGGTAAATTTTTACTTGAATTATCGAAAGGTACTCTATCCAACTTTTTGAAATAATAATTAAAAAACCTGCACCACCATGTAGTTTTAACTCCATCCGATTTTTCTTTCCAGATGAACTGATAAATTAATGCGTGTTTTAATACCTCGTGCCCGTTTTACAAATGTCGTAACATTGTGCCATTAAATTACTACTCTAGCTTACTCAGGAAGTCATTACAAAGAGCGCAGATATCAGCTACACGATATTATTGACTTGTTTGAACATAGTTGATGAGAATATAAACGGCTCTGCCTCGGTCGATTGCTCTGCACGATAATTGCATTCGCTTTATACTCACGCATGCTGCTTTAGCACAAAAAATATTCATGACTATCGACGAAGTTTTGTGGCTAGGAAAAACAAATGTAATATAGCAGTTGTCTTCAACTTATTCTTCAATTGAATGTAAATGTGACCTTCAGGGACGTATCATTTTAACTGAAAGTGATGGGAGTTATTTTATCTGTTGCATTTATGAAAAGTGAACATTTTCATTAAAGAAGGGTAATAAAACTGCAGGATAGGTGGGGCGAAATTTATTAGTAATCTCTCTAAAAATGGTGCAATTGGAATATGTAAGTGGCATTCAATACTTACATATCCATATCGTGCAAATGCGTACTAAGGGAACTGATAATTTCGCAGGATTGAGTTCGGCTCCCAGAAACGTGCACATTTAATTTCTTCCAATATTGCTCCTTGTCGAGAAATATCCATATTTCATTTCATTCACATATGACTAGTATTGAGTACTTCATTCATCATCAATAGAGACGAATGACATCCAATCGGCAAATTTTAGTTCACGCGATTTAAACACCAGCAGGGAAAATATCAATTTTACACAATAACAGCATCACGCGGGTTTTTGCTATTTCTACACTAATCGCATACCCAAGTATACACAAGAACGACACATCCATGTGGAGGGAGCAAGCGCGAATAGTCAGCACATTCCGTTAATTTATATCTCAAATAAGCCATTCGATGTTCCATTCCAACTAAACGATTGACGATTAACACTACCACTGAAATTAGTTACATAGCAACAACTGCAAACCTTTCCTAATGAGCCAGTTAATGAAAGAGGGGGGTGGATAAAAATCCGTTTGCGCAAGCGCATAGGCTTCCTGTTTCCAACCATGCTGATAACCGACTTTTGCTCGACGCTTGAACTTTGAGAGCAAAAATACCGTAACTTGTTAAGGCGTAATTATACATCAGCTGATGTGTGAATTAAGCAATATATATTAACGGAACAAATAAATTTATGTCATAAAGACCAACCACGCTTCTAAACATGAAAAGTTGGCAGTGTATTTGCCGAATTAATCCCGGTTTTCACAGGGTCGTACCGATTACCAACATATAATCCATTGAACCAGTTTTATTGATTTTTCTACCCTCTTAAAACTGATACACCCGAAAGTTGTCAATAATTAAATAAATAAACTAGGGTAATTATCATGATCGAATAAAGAACGGAAGATATAAACACCGAAGTTATATCGACGAACTTCATTTACAACTTATGTAAAATCTTAAAATAGAGTTGATAAAATAATGCAACCAAAGGTGTATGGGAAATTAAAAACACTCACTCAATTCCATACACGTTCAAATTACTTGAAGCAGCAATTTTATCTCGCAGAGAATACATATATGTTCAGTTTTTTACTCCCTCTAATAGTAACAATTCCCATGCATCAGATCTTCTGCCCTATACCTAAGCATACAGCCCAATTTAAAACTTGTACCACAATATCAAGTAAACATTCGTTTATGGCTATGCATTATCGAAATGCTAACGTCTTATACTTCTTGCCTAATATTTCACCATTAAGAAATCTAAAAGTCCATTTGATAATTGCACCATTTTGTCGTAACAATTTTGCGACTGATGGGAGCAGGCCATAGAATTTCAGTGCTTTTAGGTCTCCAAAGGAAAGTTTAATTCACCTCTGAACACGAGTGATTAGCAGAAATCATCTCATCACAGTAGAAACGAAAATAGAATATAAAGGAAATTCAAGAGAGGTAGTCGCTTAGGAGGCAGCGGGGAGACAAAAGTAGAATACTGCTTTAGCCTTAACGACTCCTGTAACTGCCTGGAATACGAACTATGGTTTCCGTTCATCGGTAACCTCCTTTTAGACTGTCCATTCACTCACTAAAACTCTGCTGGTAATGGCCATAGTTCCAGCGGCCGCCGTCATTGGAACACAGAAACTAGGCGCTGCAACGCGATCCTTGCGCCAGATAAGGGCGACGAATGTATGCAATAGCATAGCTGCCATTTCGTTTCTGCGAAGAGCATTCATAAAATAATAGAACCCCTTTATACTTTTTCCAAATGCATACTATTAGGAGAAAAAATCCTTAATTAAAACGCTATCTATACGGGTGGAGTAACCAGTTATAAATGTTAATTATCACAGTATTTTGCCCAACATACCAAGAAACTTACACCGAAAACCTAAAAGGAAGGTGATTCATGTGATGTAACCCCAACTTGTTTACTAAGTGAACTCATATAATTTATGCTACGCACAATTGACCATAACTTTTAACTTTCTAGAGCATTATGAATAAAAGGAAGTTTGCTACATTCTGACAAAAAATTAAGGGTCACAAGTTAACATAATCACCTTTCATATTATGCCGATTAAAAAACAAAATTTTCTGATGACATTGTTTCAAAACGTTTGTTTTAGTGAAACGATATTTCCTAATTCTTTCAACGCGCGAAAATGTGCATTAGTTGCTAGCGGGGCCGATGTCAAATGTTCTGACATATTTTTCCACAACATGCTGGAGATAAGAATTTTTTTGGATGCAAAGGCTTCATGGATAATGATTGTCAATTAGTTAAAACATGAAATTGGAGAAGTTTGAAGTTTTTAAAAAATTGCAAATTTTAATATGACATTTAACACCAAAACACTACACGCCGAATTAGGCAGCATTTAAGTAGTCAGAATCGCAAAGAGAAAGCATGTAAAGAGATATGGATCATTTAGCAGGTCATAAGGCAACATGGTTTAAAAAAAATTAATTTAAAAAAGCATATCTTTTACTGTCTAGCACTTGGCCGTGAAAAATCACAAATATGCATTTAGTTGAAATATGACTGAGACAAATGGAGCACTATGACGCCCAGAACTCGCCACTTCCACCAAATATAACAAGTATCAACGAAGAATTATGCAAGTCAAAATTCTCACAATGTATTGCTCATCTCTTTAATTACAAATCGACTCAGGTTTCAACTTCACGGCGTTCTTCAAAAAGTCGAAGAAATTAGCTGATATTTGGACGCCCATTCGTATTGATAGCGTAGCTGTCAGGACCTTGATGGGGTAAAAACAACACTTTATTTTGTAAAATATTCTTTATTTACAATGCTTTTCAAGAGATAAAGTCTGATGAACTTCATTGACAATAGAATACAGGTACTATTATTTAATTTCTAGACTCTCCGACCTATTAGCATCCGTAGATTTTCCAACACTGAAACAGAAGCTCAAGTGTTTTATTACATAAAAAGGAGATTAAAGGTATCCTAAATACTTCACAATCAGGTCGCAGGGAAAAAAAAGATGCACTTAGTTATATCTAGCCAACGGCAACGCAAGCTTTTGGAGTGGCTACTATTAGAAAGAATTCTTTCTCCAAGGGTGCCGCGGGGGCTGGTTCGTTTGAATGCAATGTAATCACGTTGTATCCCTACCGGGAGAAAGGTTTTTTCCTATCGATCTCGAATTTGCATCCATTGGTATCAATGTTTTGACAAATTTCACCAACCGTTTATTAAAATATTGTTTTTCGCAGCGATCATTCAAAAATCTTCCCTCCCACTACAATTTTTCCGTATTCGTCTTTACCTAAGAAAAATATCCGACGGTTTCAGATGCAAATCTTTTCCTCAGTTAACATTCCGATTATGAACCTTCATTTTTTTCAGGAACAGGCAACCTACGCGTAACAATAACCACTTTCCGGTCGCTTTCGTCGAAAGAATATTATCTAATTGGAAATCTGGATTGGAGAGAAGAGACTTACGATATTTGAAATTTTTTTACAGGCATTCATAGTCAGGCGCACTTAGAGCTTGATCTAAAATAGATGAAAAACGACGATTCCCAAGAGGTATTGAAGGAAGAGTGAAGATATTTCCATTTTTATACCATAATCTTCTTTACCATGATCAAAATGTGGTTAATATGTTTACAACATGGTAAATAATTGCAATGACATATTTCTAGTAGTCCCACAAATACGTGTGTGTCAGCATCGTAAATACATGATTAATACCATACAGATGCTGTCGCATTACCAACGAAATAAGCTTTCTTACGTCTATAGGCATGCTGTATGTATTCTATTTCTTTGGGATAACTTCGGAAAATATGAAAGCTTAATGTGATACTTTTCCTAGTTTTTGAAAAAAATTAGTGAAAACGGCTGTATGAGTGAAAGGTCTAATTCAAGATGTACATTCAGCTGACTATTAACATACATTATTGTATCTGCATGCCAACACCATTCCTACGATCGTGTAATATTTGTTCAACTGCAGATTCAAGGCGAAGCCAGAAGAGGGCTAGACATGACGTATGTGGGCGCTGAGGACCATTTCCCGATAGATGAAGACTGACTTCGGCCAGAGGCAAGCACCATTGTAGTGGACTTAGGTACCAGCGTGTTTTCAGACAAAGAGCACTTGATGTGGGATGATGAATGCATCAATGATTGGTAAAGTGTAAGGTGTACGGATGAAAGACAGGCAAAATGCTACTACGTTGGATGTTGATGAAGCCGAAAGTGAAAAAGACTTTTAGAGGGCTTCCCATAATTAGAAATCACTGGTGAACTCGTATAAGGTCATGCTTTCGCCTATATTTAAGAATTATTGCTACATGTGAAGAAAACCAGAGTGGTTTTGCTGTCAAAATAGAAATGAATGTCGAGTTGTAAGAAGATGTGGAAATGGGATGAAAACATAGACGAGATAACAGCAGTATTGCACTGTAATAACAAAAAGTTCTTTGATACCATGAAATGTCCTCAAAATTGTGTTTTTACTCATTTTTCGAAATTACTGATTTTAAATTGAATTTCTTATGTATATTTTTCACGCATTCATATTTTCCTGAACCACCGACATAAACGTTGGAATGAGATTTCACCGTATAAGGATGAGGAAGGAAGGTAGCACTCTTTCGGGGGTTTGACTGCGGTTCGGAAAGGTCTCCGCTTGGCATTTGGAACGGCTCTTCCCCCAAACAATACCTCCCCAATGCTAACCCCCGCCGCTCCAAACATCCTCCACCTTCCAATCCACGTCCCCACGATTTTTAATTCCCCACGCGGTTTGACCTTAGGTGGTGACCTCTTTCGGTCGAACTTCTCCCGTCTGAACCCCCACAAACCCTTCTGCTAACCCACCCTTATCCCTAGATACCATGCTGCGACTTTATGAAGACAACTCACCAAAGGCATCGCATTTACGAAAATATGCTTGGAAGCCATATATTTTTCGCCAAGCCTTTCAATATCCTTATCATATTTCTCTACTACATTAAGATTGCACTGTCTAAATACCTCAGATAATTATTTTTTTAGAGTTATTTCAATTGCAGCAGAACTGAAATAATTTAGTTGAAGAGATAATGCCTTGTCGATTAGAAAAGTAACCTGGGGGAATGTGAATGAGTATTAATTTATACGCTTTAGCTCAGTCACAAAACATGAATTTTGAATTACCCATAGAGCAAGATTTATTGAAACCGAATGCATTAAATATTTTGGGAGATACGTAGCAGGATGTACTGGGACCTTAAAAATAGAATGCCGCGAAATGTGAAATTAACGCGGTGAGCAAATATTCATTGCTATCACTGAGTGTAGTAAAGATACCGTATGATATAGTTCATTTTAACACACATTAGTGATTAAAATCTAAGGTTCCAAAATCATCAAACTTTAATTTAAAACAGATATTTATTTATAGTTCTTCGAGCGACTCGGTTTAAAAATATTTCCCGAAAAAAATCTCTCACACACTATTTGAGAGCGCGGAGATAAATAAAGTAGTTTTGATGAAGACATGGAATAAAAAGAGATGTTTGCAGGTAAAGGTGAATACACATTTTGAATGAATGGAGGTTTGAAACATTACTTTATTTCTTGCAAGCCATAAATGTACCCTTAAGGGTAACGTAAGCAGCTACAATAAGCCAGATGTTGGAAATGTGCAACTAAAAAGCTTTCCCATAAATTACAAAGCATCATAGACCTCGTTAAATCTGAGAGGATAGAAAACCAGGTTTTTAAAAATAAACCATGGTTAATTCGGAAGCTATGAGTAGTGATTTAGGTGATATACTTAAAAAAGACGTTATTCTCTCTCTGGGAATTTTTAAAAGGCAAAGAATTCAAAGAAGTATGACTATAGACAGGTAACTTGAAAAATTAACCCATCTTAATAGTTCCTCCGCTTTTTCATGCCTTATTCTGAACTACTGGATTCCGCAGGAGATATGGTGGTTCTCTAATCGCACATGATTTAGCTAGTATTGATTGGGGTGCTATTTCCAACTGATGATGTTTACGTCCAAATTATGAATTTGTATGCAGCAGGGCATTTTATAACCTCAACGAGTTCTACAGCTCACATACTCCCAAGTAAAACGAGCAGTACTCTTTACAGCCTATTTCTTCGCACTGCGCCAACCACACATGAAACACACAACAGTCCACGCAAATGACGCAACGTGAATATGGCAAAACAACGGACAAATCTCTCACCCACAAAAAAAATTCCTTCTAGAAGCTCTTGGCCATATTTTCCAATACAATGTACAAAATGGGGTAAAACTGACGCGAAACGCAACGCGCGAAAATAATGTTCGCGTAATAAGTACTCCGGGAAGTGAGTTAGTACGCAGAGGCGGAAAAAAAGCGGACCCAGAAGAAAGGCGGTCCCGGGCGCGGTGTGGCGGGAGGAAGAAGGGCGGGGCGGGAGACAACGTAAGGAATGCGCCCAAGATATATCGCCTCCCGACCCCCCCGCCACGACCTCTCACTCCCCGACGCCCTCAGAAACCATCCCCCGCGTAATTATTCCGCCGCTCTCCAGAAAGGCCGATAAAGGAGGGAGGAGTCACCAGTCTCCCCCTTCCCCACACGGGGAGGAGAGGGGAGGGAACCTCCGCTTCTTACCCGCGGCGGAATCCGCCAAAGAAAACACGGCGCACCTCGAGTGGCCTTCGGGGCTTAAGGGACAGGGAGAGTGAGAGTGGAGGGGAGGGTTGGTTAGCGGAAGAGAGTAGACGGGCAGAGAGAGCGGGCCTTGCAAGCAAGCGGGGAGAGCGGACGGGGGTGGCGGTGAGCCTAAGGGAAAGAGAGAGTAAGAAAGCCAGAATGGATGGAGAAAGAAAGGGGGAGGAAGGGAGAAAAAAGGGCAGGGGGAGGGTTAAAGGGTGGGAGCATCTGTTTAGTTCGCAGGCGAGGAGGAAGATGGAGGTGGGAGAGAAAAAAGGACGAGGAGGACCTTAAAGCCATCATTGAGTTCGCATCGGGTGCAATTTTCCCTTCTTCCATTGTTGGGATTTCGCGCGAAGAATAATTTTCACGGGACCTGGGCAAGGAAGAGAGAAAGCGTCGAATTACAAGTCTTGCCTCTCCCTCTTTGTCTCGCCTCTCACAGCAACCCACGTATTCCACTGTCTTCGCAGTACGGTTTCCCCATTTTTTTCCTTTCCAACGAAGAAATATACAGGCACATTATTGTTTTGCTTTTTATAGCTACGACCCTAAAGGCGGGTAATTAAAATATTTCTTGGCGAATGTTAATATGAACTACATACATATCTCCATAAATGAAAAATCAGACACATGTAAACTAAAATGAAAATAATAAAAGAACACACTATGGTAAAATTAATTTATCTCCCCCTAAATTAAAAATTCAATGAAGCTCTTGATACATTTCAAAACTTTTATAACCTAAGGTTAAAAAAAATCTGCCAATGATGAACTCATAGCTTCGCTTTCCTTGCTAGATCCACCACAATTGTCAATACGAAGGTTGATAGGTGAGGGCAGAGCTTACCTAGTACTAACCCAGAATATAATATTCATTTTGCCTAAACAAGCATAAATAAAGGCCAATGTGAATAGTGGAGAACATTGAAAATATAAGTTGAATAAGAAGAAATTATTGCTTATAGCAACTAAATTCATACCCATATATTACTTAGATACAGAGATGAGCAGATGAGTTCGTTTTCAAGAAAGCCTTCCTAAGTTCTACTCAACAGTACACTATTGAATATAGAATATATATTTTAAGGGGAATTGAACAAGCAAAAAGAAAACTTGTAGAATTAAACTGTTAAGGGTAGGGTATTCGCTGAAATGACTGAATAGGCTGAATTCCAAGATTTTAAATTCTGAGGGTATCTTTTTACAGAATCTTGCAAGGCGATGACGTGTAACGCATAGGGAATTGAATTTAACTCTTAAGTGGTGCGTTATAACATACCTACGTAATTTTTGGATACTTGTTGTTCCAAGAAATCATCAATTTATTCCAAAAGGTAAAGCAGTCGCATCGCGCATATATTAGGATGAACAAATGTAGAGAAGATGAATAATGAGACATCCGAGGAGGCATTTTCATGGAGGGGCAAATGCAGCCGACCTAAAAGGGATATCCACTGAATACTCGTGGATAAGAGCATGATTGAGGTTGAGCGCGAAGAGAGGATTTACGGAATAGGACGTATTAAAGCTTGCGAGAGCCCATTTTTCAAGAAAAATTAAATATAAAATTTTAGAAAAAGAGAGGTAACTCGAGCAAATCCCCGGTTCAATTCGTTTTTAAAATTCCGATTGTACATCAAATGAGAAAAAATATAAGGCATTGGCCAACGGTCTCCGGTCCACGTAAGAGATTTGAATCTGAACAATATCAGCTTAACCGAAGTTGCGTACTATTTTGAGTCCCACATCTTCTGGTTGGAACGGTGGTTGTGCGGGGTTAAATAAGGATCAATGGATAGATAGGTATATAATTAAGATAGAAAGGCATATATTTAAGTATTAAAGAATTAAATTCACCTTTCAGTCATTAGTTATCACTTGATATTTGAGAATTGACCACACAGAGAAGGAAAAATATTTGAACTGGTTCACAAAGGTTTCCGTGGAGATAGAGCTCGCTTTTATTTACTGTTAATTTTCCAAGAGAGAATTTTCCACTTAAGAGAACGAATTCATTTTTCATCCGCGTCTAATTATCCATTCGCCATGCTTAGCGCTGGTTGTTCGTGGTTTGGTTGAGCAGACGCTTTCAAAAATACGTACTCTTAAGACCTAATTAATTACGGGAAAAGGGAGAAATTTTAAGGAAAAAATTCTTTTCCTCATGAACCACCCTATCAGTTTTTACTTTCATGTTCAGCATTGAAAATCTATCCACATTACCTTCTGATTATCATTCATCAACACTGCCCAGTCTAGAACATCACAATACATGGGTACGTGAATAGTAGTACGTCAACTACTGAGGACTAACAAACGTTACTGTTAATTGGCTTAAGCAAATACATTTTGCGTAAATGAGACAAATAATATTCTTGGTAATTTCCTCTATCATAATTTATAATAAATTTGCACTTTCTGATAAAATATTAAGGTAATCTCGTAGTAAAACAGCTTAATTCAATAAGTTGATTTTCCTCAGAAGTAGACTAAACAGGCCCGCAGAGGTTTTCCGTAGAGGGCTCAAAAATAAAAACGCATATTCGATTTGACTAAACTACGCTCACAAAGAAGCATTCAGAAAGTACCAGATTAAGGCACAGAAAGAGGAACGAACTTCGAGATACTGCAAGAAAGAGATCACTGACTTTGTTCTGATTGAACCCATTCTGAAAAAGATAAATCTTTTAGAAGAACTTTAAAGTCGTGCGAGCAAAAGCCTTTGCTGCATTTTACCACTGCTCCAGTGATTAGATTGAATTCTGGGAGGTAAAGATTAGGACTTGTTTTTTATGTGGAGCTATGTGGGTACGCACGCTATAAGGGCTTGAGTGAAGGAAAAAAGAAGCTGAGTTCTAAGCGAGGTGTTCTCGGGAAACTGCGGGAGAAGAGACTAAGGTACGGTTGGGTTTGGGATTACGGGGGAGGAAGGGGTTGAGAAAGAGGTGAAGGGGACCGGGAAGGGGGTTTAGGGTCCCAACGAATCGTGTGGTAAGAGGTGGAAGGGTTTGGGAATGGGGTGGAATTGGGAGGAAAAGGAGAGGGTGGAAATCGATCCACCTTGTGCGGGTTGTTTAAATTGAACTCCTTAGCGAGGGCGTATTAAAGCAGAGAGAGAGAGAAGATAGAGGAAGGAAAGGAAAGGATTGCCCATGGGTGTCTAGGGTAACGTGGAACAGAGCTGGAGAGAGGGGAGGGCTGCAATACATCGCGCTTTGACGGTATTTGGTGACATCTCCCATTGAATGTGGCGGTACTTCAAAATCTTTCATGGAGGAATTGGGAAGATGGAAAGAGAATTTTCAAAGAGCATTGGCGGAGCTCTGGTTGCCCCAACCTCATCCTCTAGGTTATGCTTACTTACAGGTGAACGTTGCCAGAGGCTAGGAGAATACACACCAGCATTCACGTTAAGACGACATCCGATAGGGCACCTAAGGTCATCACACCTGTTTTTGACCGATTTGATACGAATAGGGTATAGTCACCCAAAAACGTCTGCACAGTAAAACGAAAAAAAAATATAAAATGAATAAATGCTAAACTATAACAAAATTTAGACCTCATAGGATATATAATCGTCGGTGTTACTTCAAAGAGGTCCTTTTAAATACTAGTACGTAAATTCTTGGCACAAATTAATGCAATTTTAAATATAAAATAATAACAGGATGAAGGCTGAGAAAGCTATGCTATCGTGTATTATTTTTCCTTAAAAATGTCAATAATTAAAACTAGAAAACGTTAAGGTTTTTTCATCTACTATGGACGTGTAACGGAATATTTATTAACACTCAAGATATACACATGGTTTCCTCAATAGAAAAGCTAGGTAATTTAACTAAATGCTCACAAAATTCTGAATCAGTACCTTTAATTTCGTCTAAAATACGTTTACTGGGCACTATGTAATCATATTTCCTATTTAAACTAACAATGCGGGTTGAATCAACTTTTGATTCCATCAAAGCCAAAATTAGTTAGAGAAATAGAGCAAATTCATTCAAAGTAGAAAGAGGAGTGTATTGATTTCATCTCACTGGTCAATAAATACGAGCCTTTTGTTAATAGCAATGGCATATTTTCTATAAAAATTAATCATATGCTATTAAATATGTTTATCAATTAATCTTGCGCCAAGACTGTTAAGTAGCGAAAACACAGATTCTTTTTTGCTTTAGTTGTAACACATTCAACAATCATCAAGGGTTAAACTTTAGTAATTGACGTTTTTAATTTAATATTATTAGCAGTATGATGCCGATTAAGGTATATTTAGATTGAAAAACAGACTATTGACCGCTATAACAATACATTTCTAAACCTCTCCTATAAAATACTACCTGCCATCCGATACTAAATTAAGCCTCTCTTGAAATCAACATTCTTTCTTACTCCCCAACCGATGTGAAATGATATCGTTCGATTATTCGTTATTATACTTCCTTTGGGATATGCTTGCAAAAAAGCAATGGTCAAAAATTGGAATGAACATTAATTAGAGATGAAAACTAAGGGGCGAAAATTTGTTCCAAACTCTTTCTGGTATATAAAGAATATAGGATTTTATTCTCATTGTGATACAAGAAAGAATAATAAGTAATTTAAATGGAACGGAGAAGGATTAACATATGCTTTTTAAAAGGAATGATGTGAAATTAGACTTCTTCTTGAAAATAATATATCATGACCTCATGAATTATGGAAAACATTTTATGTAACAAGTGCAATAATACATGTAGTAGCTTAAAAGTAAATATAAAATGAGATGCAACAACATTTCCTGTATTATCTGATATTCACTTAGTAATTTCACGTTAATTAGTTTTATGGCTTTCTGTCTTCCAAAATCCCGAAAATTGCCAACAAACCTTGCTTTTCATTTGAAACTCAATACACCTGCATACTAATCGATCGTGAAAATCGTTTCAGAAATTGGCAAAAAATAATTTTACTGAATAAAATTTCGGCTGACGATTTTTTTTCATCTTGTAATCACAATTGTGCTCTTCTTTAGGTTTTCGATACTTCAGAGTCTTCTTGAATAGGAAAATAAAATTTGGAAAAATCAATCACGCATTCGCGACAACGAAACCTATTTAGATTCTCTTTAAACGTCGTCCGTTCTTGTGTCAAATGGGTTCGGATATTATTTTTCCCTTTTGTAAAATGAAAGGAATAAATTTGTAAATAGCTTCAAGAAAACCTAGGATATAGTTATAACATTTTTATATGTCAATTAATTCAAAATGAAAATAATTTTCTAGCTAAAAGAATTGTTCATTGCCAACAATAAAGCAATATGTGCTAAGGTTAATATGGAATAACTACAAAAAGTCCGTGTTTTACAATAATAGTGGTGTATAATGAATGCTAAGTGTTTCTTAGGTTGCATAATATTCTATAACATGGAGTCGAAGTTTTAATCTTCATTGAATGAAAGTATGGGATAAGGAAACATCATCATAAATGACCTTTTTGTGCTTCCAAGTTTTCAAAGATTGGTCATTCCTAATTCTTTGGTGAAAAAGAGCAGGCAAATCTTTTAAATGGCTTTCGGAAACCAACAGATTCAAAAATGGTTATTAATGTTAATGTGTACATTTCATGTTCTACAATTAAGACAAAAGCAAAGGATAAAATCAAATTAATTGGGAGACGGATCATAATGAGCGACAAGAAGTGTTAACTTGAAGTGGTTTCGACCGCATAACGCTCATTATTCTAGCTCATTTACGAGAAACCCCGTAATTACGAGAAAGAACTTAATTTTAATACTTTAGACGCATGGCAACTTCACCATGAAATGAATGCAAAAAAAATATGGTTTACTATCATATTCTTCTCTATCAATTAAAAATTCTAACGTTAAAATTGTAAAACTCAAGCTCTAACATACGACAACCAAATCTATGCCAAAATAGTGTCTTTTAATAATTTAAAGAGTTATGTATAACTATGTTTAGCCGTTAGGTCCCAAATGTCACATCATGAAAATCAAATTGACGACGCATGACCACCTTTTGATCAGGATAGAGTGTAATATTCCAGAATAAAATCATCAATTAACACAAAAATCAGTAAGAAATAGGAGAAATACGCTCAATAGCAAATATATTTTAAGCGTACTATTATTCCTTTATTTTGAAACCAACATGTATCCTTTCGGGTAGGAAACACTATTGGGACGAATATGTTACTTTTTGTGGTTTCACTCTTCTTCTGAAAGATGATATTAGGGAAAAATAAACCCTCTTTTGAACCAAAATTCCACTTTCGCCTTTCCAGAAATTCCGATACACCGGTGGAATCGCGGCGGGTGGCGGAGAGCAACCTCCCGCGTTTCAGGCAGCTAAGACCTTCAAGTTGGCACCACTAGACGACTTTCCCCACTGCCTCTGGGGTTTCGAGCCAGATGAGTGGTTAGAAACATTACAACCGGAAATAAAATCGACCGCAAACGACGGATCGGAATTAACTTGGAGGCTTGACGCAAAGGAACCGCGCATCAAAAAAGTTAATGGCTCTGACACACCAACAGTAAAGAGCAAACATCCTTGCCTGTTTATTCTTCTTAAATCACTTATTTTCTACTGCAGAACTATAATTTCAGGCCAGACGAGTGAATCAAAAACTTCTTTCAATAAGTTATATTTTTGGACATTGATCTTCCGGACCGTTCATTCAAGAAAAAATTGGAAACAAATATCATAATTATTAATAATCTGCTTCAGCCTAAAATCTATGAAAAAAGATAAAACTATGGTTGGAGACTGAAGAAAGGAAAAAATGAAGGAGGGATATAAAGTCTTCTCTGGGTTTCAAGTCTATTGCTAATAAAATTCAGTGCCTGATGAGAACCGTTGATACGGCATGAACCTAAAAAAAGAGCCAGGAATGGACCACATTAGATTCGCTCCGTAATGAGGCATTGGATCCGGCAATGCTTCAAGCCAGTATGAGATGAAAGACTATTTTTGAGCAGTCTCATTCCTTATACCTAGCATCACACGATTAACGAATCTTAACGAAGGGTGCGACGGTCCCGTTTGTCCTGAACGCCATCCGAGGGAACTACGCCAAGATAATGAGGTAGCCTTTCTTATGCGATGGGGTAGGAGTAGAGGGAACGAGGTGGATTGTGCCCAGGCAAACCAACACTTGCACGAAACTTTTGCAGTCAAACTGAGCGAGATGGTCTCCACTTTTTTAAGCCCACTTCCACACCTTCCATCCCCAATTCTCTCCTAGATTTTTCCATTTTCTCACCCTCTGCCTCTCCATATTCCAGTTTTCCCTCAACACACTCCCTCAGCCAACATGCTCCAAGATGGCACTTGCCGAAGAGCGAAGAAAAGGCATTCCACTTCGCCACAACTTTTGTTTATGGCTTAGCCGAGGAGATAATCTCACCTAAGCAGTTTTCGGGTCGTTGGGAATGGAGAGAAAGGAATGAGGACAAAAAGCAAGTTAATGCAGTCGGAGGAATTAATATTTCAAACGTTGGTCGATGGTATTAAAGGTGGAAAGTCACTCCCAAGGCATTATGCACCTACCGTCGCGATGAGGATTTGCTAGATTTCCTTGCCACCGCCTTTCTCAAGAAATAAATCCACAGATGTGATTTTCAATAAGTGCAATCACTACACATTTATAAATGAAATCATCGTGTGATCCCAGTTTAAACTATAAACATGGCCGTCATAGATAAAAAATCCACAAAATCTTTAGTGCTGATTTTTAATGGGAAATAAATGCATGGAATTACGTCGGATAGTTAATATTCCCAAAATCAGTGCATCATCATATACTTTTAGTAGCACTGTGCTCCAATACTTTTCAAATCAAAATACAAGCCCTGTACGTGTTGTAAGTTAAGGTACATATGTCTATAGTTGCAATGTAGAGAGAAATAAAATGATGAGGCTGACTTATTAAATGCAGCATAACGTATAACTATTGCCAAAGATCACAAGCTGCAAATCTGAACGGTGCTTATTAGTTCAAACTTGAAAATTTCACCGGTTAAATTAGACATGCTCTGCATAGTAATTGATTAGCAGTGTCGTCAACACAAGTCATTGGAAACGTTAATTTATCCGTGGATGTCATATCTTACGTGAATGAATGTAGAAAATACTTGATCATTTAAATATCAAAAAGTCACTGAAGAGACAATTTTAATTGTGCAAACCGGCAGTTTAAGCCTAATACTTGGAAATCTCCCACCATAGGTTCATAATTCACAAAAGGCAATCTAAAAGTAAAGACAGTTTTTTGGATTCAACATAGATTTAAACACATATGAAGTCATTTATGTGTAAATTAAAGCCTAATGTAAAAATGAGACTGAACGCTCATATAAATTTGAAGGGAGAGATAAAAGTTACAGATTTTCGTACGAAATTCCAAGCATATGCTCGGGACTTATGTACATTTACCGAGACTCTGGGTAAACATCAAGAGCTGCCTGAACAAAATTAACTTTCCAGCCGCTACTGTCATTTAGGAAAGGATTTTTAGATCAACACGGTATAAAAATCAATGTAACAAGAACTTGTACAGGGAATAAATGTAAAAGAGCCATTCCTTACTGGGTTCTTTCCAGTTACACTTGCACAAGTAAAAAGAAATAATTTGGTGTTTACAATAAGATTTTAATGCACCTTATTCACATTCCACCTTAACGCGAATTTTTCTCATTTACCGAAATGCGTTACCAGCTTATAATTCTATGTTATGGGTGGAATGATAACGAAGAAAAAGAAATAGCAGGGGCTCGGCGCGTGATATCCTTGAAAGACCAGGGAAACCATGACTTAAAGCGATTGAGGAGATCGTGGGCAGAGGAATAAGCGCCACCTGGGCGATACTTGGAACATAATGCACATGACCTTCCGTACGTAAATAAAGGCGGGAATTTCGGAAAGGATTAAGAACTCAAGAGCCAAAAAGGAATATATATAAACAAACCTGGCGAGAAGTCGCTTAGCTCCGTGGACGATTGCGGCTCACTCTTGTAGGGGCGTCGCGGTGCCCTGAGCGCGGGCTGGTTCGGCGTCGGTACGGGAGACGGCGGAGTAGTGGGTGGTTGCCGCTCTGGTGAGCCGGACAGAGCGCCAAAGGGGGGCGTAGTCTGGGCGACGAAGCTAGATTCAACTAGGTGCCGCTCTTCCCAAGGGTAAATGCACTCTTCCTCCGTTATGAAGGCTTTTCGTTACACGGTTTCTCCACTAAACAATATCATCCTCCGGGGTGCAGAAACAGAACAACACAAACAGAAACTATTAACAAAAAAGAACCTTCTCTTGGAAAATATGGAAAGATGCTTTACTTTACCCTAGGGCCACACAAACAATTTCAACCTTCGTATTATTCACTCCCCCAACCCTTCTTTTCTCACACAAAAGACTGGTAGTAGCGAAGAAACCCTTTCTCTCACGGATGGGCACGACAAAGAACACGCAAGCTTAAACTGTAGAAGAGCCCTATTTTGTGAAGACACACGAAATAAATTTCCGTCACAGTTATATCTATAGATATTTAGTTTTTCTACGAACCTTTCAATTGGCTTTCGGTAAGTTTTGAAAGAAAACTTTGGAAAAAATGCCTTTTCTTAGCGTTGAGATGAACTTTATTTTCCTTCAGCTATTCCTCGCCCAGGGGCAACACGTCTGCAGTCTAAGGTAATAATGTTCTCTTTGGATTCTCCAAAATGTCTTTTCTTTCTCCGTCTCCAGTGTCAAATCCTTTGAACGGATTCCAGTTGTGCCCTCCAAGTTCTTCTGTTAAGTTCAATCTGGATAGCCTCGAGGTTCTTCCCTCACTCCAAAGGGGACTCTATATTCCGATGGCACTGGCGATGCCCCCCCTTTTTCAGCGGCGATGGTTCATAAGGACTGCGCGCTAACGAAACTCTCGTCAAAATCCTATCTACGAGATTCGAATTCGTCTTCGATTCGGGACGAACCGGCAGGTTCCTTATCTAAAAAGCGAAGGGGACATTGAATGATGCCCGCTCTCTCTCTTTCCCTCTCTCCCCGCCAATGGACTGATTATTCAAGTCAAAGCGATTTCAAGGGGTGGTTATTCTTTCCTATTCAAAAAGAGTTGAATGTTTGACTGCGAGCCGATCCCTCCGCTCTACTGGCTTCCTACTCTGCCGAGTCCGCTGGTCGCACTGGCAACCGGAGCGCCGCTTCGATCCGAACGGGAGGGGAGGAAAGCCTGCGCGCGCGGATGGTTCGGCGAACCTCCGCCGGGCGGCGCCATCGCAGCCTATTCCCCCGATTCTTTTGGCCATGCGCTCTATATCGCTCTCTCTCTGGGACCCTTTTTCTCCCCGTCACTCTCTCTCCCTCATGGTGGGGTTGCGAGCGAACGGAAACCCTTCCTCCGACGCAAACCCCTGTCACCCGCCACCCCCCCCCCCCGCTCTCTCCCAGTAGCCCCGCTCCCCTGTCCGCCGAATTCCCCTCCGCCCGCGTAGCCGCTTACGGACACGCGTGCGCTCCGTGTGCCGCGGTGGTAGGGGAATCACATCGCGCGAGGCAGGACCCGGGAGATGCCGGAAAAAATTATCCTCGATCGGTCTGTTCCGCGCTTTGGGAGTTAAGCGCTGCGGTTTTCTCCAGACCCAAGTAAACCTACTTCGGTATAAATTACGTTTCAATAATGTATTGGACGAGGAGGTATGGAAAATTTCATTCATCTACATCTACATCTACATAATACCCCGCAAGCCGCCGCAAGGGCGTGTGGCGGGGGGTGTTAGGTCACCAACCGTAAAAACGAAAAATACCACATGCAAAAAACAACACGGAAAATTACACCCCAGCAGCGCACACACTCATGCAAAACTCCCTCCATCCAATACTCATGCAAACACATACACCGCAAAACAACAAAAAACTGCACCCCAGGATACAGCACGAAAGCCATCCTAAAACACGCAAGCCAGGACACAACAAGCAAGAATGTGAAACATCACTACCACATGAAAATGCACCACAAAACACTCAACCCCCCAAAGAGACAGTAAAAGGAAGGGAATTCGACCCAACGTTGCAGGTAGCAGGAATTTCCCCCCGCCGGGAGGGAAGAGGGACTGAAAGGGAAACTTAAAAACAGATGAACAGAACACGAATGATATCATGCGGAAAGAATGGGTTATTATAACAAAACACATAAGGTTAGTGGAGGAGCATGCATTTAAGTAGAACTAATTATTTTTTAGACACTGAGGGTGGCAAGTGGAATTTTTACTATCTATAATCCTACAGTTGCTATCCCGTATTGTCCGTGGGAAGAAGGAGTCCTTGAGTCGGCTAGTCCTGGCATCTATTTCCCGAATTTTATATGCATGATCCGAGCGACCAATGTATGTAGGAGTACGAATAATCTGCGAGACCTCGGTGCTGAAACATGCGGATCTGAATTTATTTAATAATTTCAGTCTTGCATTGAATCGTCTCTCTTCTAATGATTCCCACCCCAAATCCATGAGCATTTCGGTAACGCTTTGCGTTTTATCGTAGGAATTTTTTACAAAACGGGCTGCCCGGCGTTGAACCTTCTCAATTTCCCGAATGAGACCTTTTTCACTCGGGTCCCACACGCTGCATGCGTATTCTAAATGAGGCCTTACAAGAGCGTGGTAACAACGTTCCTTGACCTTTGAGTCACTTTTGCCGACAATGCGTCTAATGAATCCCAATTTTTTATTTGCTTGACCGCAGACTTTACGTATGTGAGTCCCCCAAGTTAAGTCTTTAGTGAATGTGACACCTAGGTATTTTACCGTATCAACTACTGCTAGGTCACCTCCAGCTAATTTGTAAGCAAATCCCGTTGATCTTTTAAAGAAATTTACCACTGAACATTTATTATAATTTAGAGTCAATCCCCAGTTAGAACACCATTTAGTAATGCAATCTAAATCCTGCGCTAGAATAAAACGATCCTCATCCCCAGATATCTCCCGATAGATCACCGTGTCATCCGCAAACATCCTAATGTTACTTTTCACTTCGCGGTTCAAATCGTTAACAAAAATCAAGAAAAGTAACGGCCCGATCACACTTCCCTGAGGTACCCCCGACGTGACTCGAACGCTGTCGGAACTAGCGCCATCAAGGACTACCCTCTGTTCCCGCTCTGAAAGAAAATCTTTAACCCAACTTATAGCGCCCTTGTTTATACCCGCGACCTTTAATTTATGAATGAGTTTACCATGTGGGACCTTATCAAATGCCTTTTGAAAATCTAAGAAGATGGCATCCACTTGCCTACCTCTCTCACCAGATACAAGTAAATCATGTGTAAATAATCCTAATTGGGTTTCGCAGGAGCGGGTTTTCCTGAATCCGTGTTGATTGTCACTTAAAAAGTTAATGTTGTCAAGGTGTCTCATTATTGAACTGACAATTATGTGCTCTAATATTTTACAACAGATAGAAGTGAGAGATATAGGTCTGTAATTACTGGGATCCTCCCTGTCACCACTTTTAAAAATAGGCGTTATTTGCGCGGTTTTCCAAATCTTAGGTACTTTGCACTCTGTGAGGGATTTGTTAAATATAAATTCAAGGTACGGGGCAATGTTTGGAGCTAAATGTTTTATCACCCTAGCTGGTATATTTTCGGGACCCGGGGATTTGTTGGGTTTAATCTCATTAAGTAATTTTAGAATTCCTTGTTGGTCCACTGTTATTTTTTCCATGGGTGGAGTATGTATTGTTTCTTGGAGATATGCGGTGGCAACATCATTCGAGAAAACGCTTTGGAAGAATGAATTTAAGATGTTAGCTTTAACCTCGCTGTCTGTATGAATTACATTGCTACAATCCCTTAAGCAAGCCACGGTTTGTTTACTCCCATTTACTTCCCTAACATATGACCAGAAAGCTTTGGGGTCAGTGTCCAAGTGCTCGCAAAGTACTTTGCGTTTAAATTCCAGTAAGGCGCTACGTAATTGTTTTTTGGTTTCAATTTTAGAGGATCTATATGTGTCCCATAATTGTGTATTCTCAGGAGATGATGTGTTCACGCCTGCCCTCTTTACCCTAGAGTGTAGCATTCTCTGCTTTCGAAGGGCTTTTCTAACGTCTTTATTGTACCACCTGGGGTCGCGATTTGCTTTAACGTATTTTATAGGTATGAAATCTACGATTCCTTTTTGCATGATATTGACAAATTCTGTCCAAGTTTCTTCCACGTTGGCATGACTTAAGCGGGTTTTGAACTCGGGTAGTGAAGAGTTTAATTGATTGGCAAAAGATTCAAAGTCTGCTTTATGGTAATTATAAATTTTTCTTTTTGGTTTAACAATCTTTTTTATTGCTATGTCCAAATGGACATTAATTGCTTTATGGTCACTCAAGCCCTCATCAGTTGATACACTAATAATACGTTCCGGCGTGTTTGTAAGAAATAGATCCAATATGTTTTTTCCACGGGTGGGCATGCGTACTGCTTGATGGAGGGAGTTTCTTTGAACCAATTTTATCATGGAATTGCAAGATTCGCGATCGCGGGTCCCAGATTTAACGATATTGCTGTCCCAATCTATACCAGGGAGGTTAAAGTCGCCACCAATTATGTTTATGCTGTTATTATATTTACGTGTAAACTTGTGAATTTGATCGTTGAGGGTGTGAAGTGTTTTCAAATCTGAGTCTGGAGGTCTGTAGAAAGAGCATAAATTTATGTTGGGTTGATTGGTCCGTAGTAAGGTGCACCAAACACTTTCTATGTTATTATTTTCAAATGAAACTTGCCTGCTTTCAAAATGACTTTTAACTGCCACGAAAACCCCTCCTCCGGGTCTTGTATCTCTATCGTGTCGGTAAACTTTGAAATCTATTGGGAAAATTTCTTGGTCATTAATATCATTGCACAGCCAACTCTCTGTGCCTAATACTATATCAGCGGAATGAGTTTGGATTATGTGTTCTAGATCCGCTGATTTGTTCTTGAGGCTTCTGCAATTTATAACAAGTATAGTTAAATTATTTTGATGTTGAATAACGTCCTTATTAGTGTCTGACTGTAATTTAGGACGCCTTTGTGGGGAAGTGCGTGTCACATGTCTTTCTAAATCATTGCCAGTGTTGTCAATGACTTTTATATTTTTATTAATAATATTATACGCGCTATCCCCAGATGTTATTGACCCACTAAGTGACCTGCTCTCTATCCTAAAAAAGGCCTACAGTGGTCGAGTATCCTATCCGCTACCTTACTCGCCGCTTCCGCCGTGTAATGGACCCCAGATCGGTTAAGGGGAGTCCTGCAAGATCGGAGGGTTGGTCTGAGGTCGACGAAGGAGGCTCCTATGTCCGAGCAGAATCTCGATAGTCTCTGGTTTATGCCTTCCACTCGGCTCCAAACCAGAGACCCGCGATCCTCCCTCGGAACGATGCTGCAGACCGTTAGTCCCAGCCGAACCCCCTCGACGCCCTGGACGCGCTTCACCTCGGAGCTCAGTTCCCTAAGGGAACGGAGGACCTCCTCGGATCCACGGTCCGTGACGTCGTTGGTGCCCACATGGGCCACGACCTGCAGCCTAGAGCACTTCGTGCCTTTGACCGCCGCCTCGATCGCCTTCGTCACCTGAGGGACTCCTCCGCCTGGTATACACCAGGCGGTCACCCGTTGATCGGCGCCTACGTGGCGCGCCCTCTCCCTCAATGGGACCATTACACGACGGACATTCGAGCTACCTATTACTACAATTCCCTCCCTTCCCGTTCCCTGACGTCTTACCCTAGGCAGTGCCCTCGGAGTAGGGGTAGGGGCTGCAGGTACGGTGGTGCTGTCATCCGACAACACCTGGTACCTGTTGGAGACGGGGATGGTATCTGCCTCCGCAGAGTCCAATCCACGCCGCAGCGTTACCTTCCCCTTGCCCCGAGAGACAACCCTCCAATCGTCTGACCTACGGACGTGAGACACTCCCTCGTTGGGAGATGGGACACGGGGTAGGTCTCTAATCGCCCAGCCACGTGTAGCATTCGGACGAATCCGTGCACCCATATGGGCGTGGCGGGTTTTCGTATTCCCACCCCGAGCACCATCTCTCCTGAGGGGAGTCCTCCGGCCAGCGATCACCGATCGAAGCTCCCGCACCATTCTCTCCAGCATGACAATACGGGCCCTTAAAGCCGCGCATTCGCCAGTGCCTTCGAGCATGGCAACAGGGGACCTAGATGAAGCCATCCTAATTAAACTACTGAGTTCCCAATAAAAGCTAACCTGTATACACTATGCTAAAATTTCTAAGAGGGGTTAGTTAAATTTAGCTCAATCAATAAGTTACGCTTTGTAAGTAAGTAAAGAAAGGAAAGAAAAAAGATGGTAAAGAAAATAAAACACTCACCGATAACCAATTAGATTCGACGGACAAAAACCACCGCAAGCCACTAAGAGTACCCACAAGGAATACCACCAAACTATTAAAAACTAATAACAAACAGCACAAAAACTAAATAAACTAACTATTTCACAAAATTAAAGCTAACACTAAACTACACTTCACTAGGGAAGAACAAACACAGAAGTAACAGCAGGCACGCAGGTAGTCTCAGGTAGGGTCGAACCGGTTCTAGGGAGCGAGCTCGAGCACGTCTGTTCTCGGCAGAAGCCAGGCAGAGAATGATTCCTGTTATACAAGCTCCTTCGTGACTTTTCATCACACAAAATGATAGATATTGTCGGAAAGTTCTTCAATATAAGCATTGATGAAACGGGCCGTGAGTTGGCAGATAAAGTGTGCATACTTGTGCGACTTTAATGTGGAGGGTTAAGATGAAAGGCTCAGAAGCTTAACTCGATAAGAAAGGAAGGTAAGAATAGGTTGAAGGAAGAAATAATTTTATTCGAAAAAATTACTCGCCTTGAGCGGGATACGAACCCGGGTCCCTCGATGTCCGGCGAGTTCTTTAGACAAATAAGCTACCGAGGCATACCCTTACGCTCAGAAATTTCGGGGGTTCTTAAAGGAACAAGATCCTGGTCAAAATTAATTCTACACTCTGGAATTTTTGCATTATAATGCGAATTTAACTGATGACTCCGTTAAAAGTCACTGTTACGGAATCTCCCACAGTTACTCAGAATATATTTGAGGCTTTGAGGTTTTGGTATGCAGAATAATAGAAAAAGTAGAATGGACAAATAGGAAAACAAGTGAGGTAGCAATAGGCATGGGAGGAAAGAGGAGAATAAAGCAGGGGGAAGTCAGGGTATAATGAATGAAATGGTATGTTGAAGATTTTACTGAGGAGAGAATTTAGGCAGTCGAGGTAGCCATCGGGATTGAAATGATTGGACAAGTTGGGAGGAATGAAGGGAGGAAATTAGGACGTGAAATTGAAGAGGTTCACTTCAGTGACTGCTGCGTTAATCACGTTGTTAGGGTCGTATTAGGTGAGGCTTACATCAGTAACCGTGGTTTGCGTCGATCTAAAACCTATCTGTAAAATACCTTTGAAAAAAATAGAGAAATTACCTTGCCTAATTCACGCTTTCACATCTGGACTTCACAGGTCATATGTCACAGGAATAAGGTCAGAAAATTCATCATTAGTAACATATATGACTTCAGCTTATCCCAGAATTTAACCATATAAAATAATGCAATAATAAAATAGTGGGTATTTTTATAACAAGAGATAATTAAAGCATTAGCCTTGTATCATTGTCGAATAGTAAGTTCTTGTTACTAGTCGTCTAAGCAACTAGTTATCCTGAATTTTTGCCACGAATTCTAGGCAGAAGCTTCCGAAAGAAACTATGAGGTTGAGAGGCCGTGTAAGCTTTTATTCTCCATTAATAGTTACTTTTCATTTCTCAGTCACAAAGGGTCTTTTGGTTTTCACAAGTAATTGAGGAACACAGATATTTAACCGATTCAAATATAATATGAAGACTAAATTTTTCTAAGACTTAACTGTACGTGCATCTAGGTGTATGTACTGTTAGCGCAAGTGAAATGTTCTCAACGGTATGATGATAAAAATGCAAAAATACCACCACACTCATCTCAATTTTGTAACTCAATGATTAAACTGCCTAAGACTACAAAATATTTCAGAAAATATTTTAAAGTTGAATGAATGTATCAGTTATAAGAATTGCATAGCTTTAGGGGTGGTGTAGAAGTCAATTTAATCTTCATGAATGTACCAGTGGAGTACATTTGATGGAGACAAGCCCACCTGCAAATTCGAAAACGTGTGGGTCATATTAGAACGCCAAGCCTTGATCGCCCTATGGAAAATTAAGGGCATAAGAGCATAGCGAAGGATTCGGCTTAGTAAGAGAAATACAAAACACTTGAAGTAGGAGGTATTCGTACATCCTTTTACACTTCCAATCACAAAAAAAATGAAATTAAGTTACATTTAATAATAAATTACCAATTGCGCGAACATAGTGTATTTCGTTAATGAGTACAACGTGGTTTGGCAATATAGTAGATACAGCTTTCGGCTTATGATCTCACAATTCCAGGTTCAAAGCCCAAATAATATCTTTGGGTAACTGAATTAAAAATATAAATCTTGTTGTTAAAATCCCGAGGGAGAGTTGCTCTTACTCTGCATTAGTGAATTCCACTTGCCATTCTGGCTTAATTAGGAATGAAGTCTTTCAAGACCATTCAAAACGAACCTCCAGCTAGATTACGATAAATGAATACACAGAAGTAAAGACCAACGATTCAATAACTTTATTTACCTAATTTCCAATGCATTACCAATGAGACGAAAACAACATACCCTTCCGATGGCTGATAAATTTTGACTTCCCATTCAAACGTTTGCCTATTCGTAATGGAAAACAATAATTACCAGAGTCTGTCCACATTTTCTCTTAATTTACCATATCCTATCCTAATAATTACATACTCTGCCAAAATATCACATATTTTTCTAATATGTCATTATTTATTATAATATATTTCCTAATTCTTCCACTAAGAATTTATCTTAGCATAATCAAAGTAAAATAAAATAAATAGTAAAAAAAAATCTTGGACGATTTACATCCGCTTACTAAATGCATTTATTACTGGCTGTGTTTTTGCAGATTTGCGTTCAAACATGAGTCTATTCTGGGGAGTCCTTGGAGTGCCCTCTAGTAAAAATAAACTCCGTTACCAGTCCAGTAGCTTGTATTTAAAGCAATTGGCATCTTAGTACTCGGTTTTTTTTAATCCAGACAGAATTAAGGCATCATTATATCAATTTAAATCTTTGAAATCAGTCACAATTATAATCCTTGATCTTCGGTTACGACATGAACATTTCCTGAACACCACCAAATCACAATGTACCACTAAATGTACACGAAACACCAAGCATGCTGGTGACGTAGGAACATAAAGTAATCAGTAATGAAACCGTTGGTTGCGTATAATTTCAAAGTCTATACCTGCACTGTATTTTAGCACGCGTGAATCTAATGAATAAAATGACAAAAACGTATACGAAGGATCTCGAAAACGTACAGACAATTAGGTACTAACTTCTAAATCCCGAAACCTAAATTTCCATTTTCGCGATATAATTATCGTCCATAGTATAGTATGACCAAAGTGAATTGTATATCGTTGTAAATGAGTTGAGTAGTTTCAGGTGCGATGTGGTGGAATTCGAGCATAATAAAGAAAAGATAGTGACAATTTTTCACTAGATATCTATCTATCTTTTTATAACTGTTGTTGATGTTTTGATTCAGATGTTTCTAAGAAATAAATAAGTGAATTTACCGTAATTATTTACAAACGACTCTTGAGCGGTTAAATTTATTACAAATGACCAGAGACATAGAAAAGTTAATTCATTTTTGCACTGAATATACGCTATAGGTACATACAAAGCATGCAGGATAAACTCAGTAGTTACAGCTAGAATACACCAATAAATATAATGCGGATAATGATATACAATGCACTTGTCATATACCTAAGTTCCTTCACACGAACTAAAGATTAGCAAGCAAGGTTTTAGAATACCCTACCTATCTCCAGCTATCTCATCGGATGAAAATCATTTCTATCCGCCTCAAGACAAATATTTAGTAGAAAAACGTCAGAAAAATGAGCAATAAATGTGCATATTCCAAAGAACTCATGTCAACAGTCGCCGCCAATGCGTGGCAGACCACATACAAAGATTTGCGAATGTTTTCTCAGTTCGCAAGTGAGATTTAGAGGTAAATGCGACGGCAAGTGAAGCAGTGGTGCGAGGCAAATGGATTGTTGCCTTGTAACTCATAACTGCTTACCTCCAGGGAGAATGCTCTCACGCCCTCTCGCCCTCCTCTCACTCTTTAACCCTACCCAACCTCACTCCGACACCCTCTCCCCATAATCCTTTCCCTAACGAGGGACACGTTTCCATCCTACGAACATCACCTCACCACCACCCACATTGGAACATTCACTCACTCACCTCCAGACAGGAATACGGAACACGAGTTTACTACGCCCGCATCCATTCACACGGCAAAGTGACCTACTGAGGAATAAAACTGAACGTTAACTTTGTGGAAAAAAGTGTTCCTACTAGCATGTGACAATACCTCTCTATTTCCCCATTGAAAAAATACCCCATTCCTCTCAGGGCATTTATTACTACTAACCTCTCTTTCTCTTGGCGGCATGCATACTTCTTTTGCTTTTTCCGCGCGCATTTATGAACGTTAGAAAAATGATTGCTTAGCATATTTAATCCCAGAGGGTACTTAACTGATTATTTCCACACTAAGAGGCTTTATGAATTGCGATTCCAAAAATCCGAAAGAGTATTTTTTCGATTTCTCGATTGCCGCTCCTCTCCATGGCGTCTTGTATGCATAACTAGTAGCACAATTTCAAAATTGAGCCAATTAAAAACGGAAATTTAATAGGTCACTACAAAATGTTGTCAGAAATTCATTCCATGCGTGAAATTAAATCATATTTACCAAAACTATGATATCGCTCCTGTGCCTCCCAGTATTATTTTCTTCGAGGCGTAACAACACATGTAAAAACTTTAGTCATCAAACGAAATACATCTTACCTGGCTATAAAGAAATTTAATGAGAAATATGTCTTACTGAATAATTTCCCATAACCCACACATTTTTATGTACAAAATCAAGTTCCTACCTGTCCTCTGCATAAATTATTGGTTTCAACTGATTCATTTGTGTTATTACACTGCTTCAGAATGGCATACTAATATGTGTTTTACATTAATACTCACCGAATACGCCCATGCGTCAAAAGTGCTCGTGCGCTCATTAAATAATCATGCGTGCGTATGCTCACATGAAGATATGCGCCAACAAATATATTTGCTCGATGAGAGGAGCATTAAATTCTTTCAGAAATTCTTGAGTTTTGCCAGGCAAATTTCGACCTTAACATTTGAATATACTTAGTAATTTGACTGAGATTAAAAATACTACCGTCGTGGTACAAGCAAAGGTTTTCCAGAACAAGGATATGTGTCAGTGTGACTTCCACTCAATCAATTAAAAATATAATTGCGCTAATTTGCCAAAGAGTTGACTGAATTAATTGTCAATTACCAACCTTAGTTTGAAAAGATATGTTATATAATAGTCCCTATAATTGTAAATGGGCACCCATTTTTTAAAGAAACTACGTTCGAATTAAAAAGTTGACCATGAATTTAAGTTCATACTAAGAAATATGCGAATTAACGGACCGTCCCAGAGAGGAGGCATTCAGTGATTCGATGCGCAGAGCACTAAGCAGGCAACCGCGGTATTCGATGGAAATTAATTCCCACCATGCTTCGCGCCAATCGCCTGAGAAGTCTTTCTAACGGCGCCCCTTTATCTCGCGTCTCTATCTTTTCATCTTATTCTCATTCACCCGCCATCTCATCTCGGATTTCCTCCCTTCCCGTCCTCATTCTCTTTCACATCCACGAGAAGGGGGGGGGGTCAGAAAAAGAGAGGGAAAGTAAGACGCAATACCCATCCCATTCTATTCCCGGGTCCCTACCCTTCAGACTTCATCTCCCGTTCTTAATTCACGTAAGACCCTCACCCCACAAAACCAATCCACTTCCCTCTTTTTTTATACTATGTATGCATCTCCCCCATTTCCTGCCCGCTCACTCACCATCCACTCCCAAAGCCTCTCACCCCTCACCCTTACCGCCAACCATCCGCCCTCTGGCTCCCTCATTCCGACGTCGCGACCCCCTCCAACCCTTACCCCTACGAACCACACGCCTCTCCCGAATGATTCAGGCAAGCCTCCCCACACCCCTTCCCATTTCCGATTTTCTCTTCTTATCCCACCCCCGCATTTCACCCCTCAATCTTTTACCCCCCATTCTCCCTCCATGTCATGTTTCCCCTTCTCCCTTTACCGCCATGAAAGAATAAGGAAAGACTCTTAAAATTCTTTGCTGAGGAATAAGTGAATCCGGGAGAACCCGAAGTTTATTTTTTGGTGCGGGGTTGGGGGGATTATCTGTTGCATGATAAAGCTACGCTAACGCAGGGACTTTGAAATGATTTATCTGAAGTAAAGAGCTTTAGACACTTTGTTTACTGCTCAGAGTCCCTCATGCCCCTATAATTAGAGATATCATATACGATTCATTCGATGACTTGAAAATATCTGTTTTTTGGTACACGTATTGGTGCTAAAATTCTGAAGGTCATTAGTTTAATAATACCTTTATCTCGATCTGTTTATTCCTTTGACTTGAGTATCTTGAGTATTTGTATGTATGTATTCCTTTGACTTGAGTATCTTGAGTATTGAGTATGACTTGAGCAATGAGTTCCTTCGTTGTTAGTTTTACGAAATAAAAACATAAATATACATGCATATATTTATATATATATATATATATATATATATATATATATATATATATATATATATATATATATATATATATATACACACACACAAGTATATCGTCTATTTCTCCTATCGTGGCTGAAACAGTTCCCTGTCGCCATCTCTTGGCCAAAGAATTGGGGCACTTGGTTGCATACACCCCCCGCAGATTTCAGGGTAAATTATATTTGTTCGGTAGCTCAAGTGGTAAGAGTATCGGCCCGGCAAGTCGAAATATCCGTGGTACGAACAAGTTCCTGTTGAGGGAATATTTTTGCATTTATAATCTGCTCCATTCTGCCTTGCCCACCTATCTTGTGTTCCTCTTTTATGAGTGTTCCTACCCCTTTTATGCATATAACACGCCGTTTTGTAGTCCGCCGGTAAAAAATTACTATCATCGAAGTATCGAAAATTAATATGAATGGTGAGGAAGCCCTAAAAGAGGTTATGGAAGAGGAGAGAGTAGGCGGGTGAAATTTGGGCTAGAATGAAAGTTCTGAGAAGAGATATTCCCAGTGGAGATATTTTGAATGATATTTTATAATGAATATAGAGGATGGTAAGAGAGGGAGTAAATAATGGAAAATAATGGAAAAATCCTCTTATGTTGATATAAATACTCTAACTTGCCGGCAATAACATTCAATGAATGTTTCATGTGACAAGGGAAATGATTTTTGTGCCCTTTAATAATTTTGGAGCATAATATTTTTGTAATCATTTTCGGAAATTATCGGGTGAATCAAATGAAACGCAAATCGTCGATGCTCTGTGCGTTTGTCCACTAAAATCAAAATAATTTTAGGTGTGCGTTCTTATTCCGAATTTTTGTGTATGAAATGCTAATCCTAGAATAAAAAAGACTCCTAGATCATGGATTTAATACCATCTTTCATGGTATCGTCGAAAAGTTAATGATACCATTTATTGATTTTTATATATATGTGCCCTGAAACACTGCTTGAAACATGATTTATATAAGTACTTGTGTGAACCAGAAATATTTAAAGCGTACATTTAATATTTTTCTATTGCTTTACAAGAAGAAAAATAGAAAAAAATAATTTTCTTAATCAGCTAGATAGAAAAATCAACGAGTAAACCTGCTTGAAATAGGAAAAAATCTTATATGGATGACAAAAGGGTAACGGCTCGAAAGTGAGAGAGTGATAGCAGGGTGACAAGAGGACCAATGAAAAAATAAGGAGGAATGGGAAGAGGGTGTGGTGTGGATGCTACTGAGTTAAAGCGGAGGGGAACTGAGGGAGGTTTGGCGGAAAATGGAAGGAATGAGGGAACCTGGGAATGATGATTTAATTTGGTCCACGAATGGGAATTAGGACGAATAAGAGGGATGCAGCGGGAGAGCTGAGTCCTCTTTCCCCATGGTTCCTGAGGGGGCATCGGATCTCCGAGAGGGCGTTGGAAAAAGATAGGATTTTAAGAGGGATCAGGGGCGGGGATGGAAAGAATTGTGCGTAGAGGGGAGGGCTGATGGAAACCCTACGCTCGTATAAATCCCGAAACCTTAACCAAAGAATTATCACGATTCCAACCCTCCGATCGATGGTATGGAAGTCGAAGAGGTCAGAAGGAAAATGTATCGATCCTCAAAAGCCTCATCGATATGCGCTGGGGTCGAGCTCGTCCTGAGTTCTTTTTAGGGTGCCCGGCTAATGTGCGCGTTGGCATTGAAAGCGAGACTATACCAGGAGTAAGGTAGGTTGTATGCTTTCATTCTATAATGAAGATTCTACGCATTCAAAATAATGATTGTGCACTCCTGGACTTCCCAACGATAGTCAGTTTCAAATTCATGACAATGAACGCAACTAATCCAGCGGCAATATTTCAGCAGAAAAGTTTGTGGCAGGAAGTAGTTACTCATTTCAAAATGAAAAACCGCATCGGTTTGTGTGCTATTTTTAATCCGGCTTGCCTGAGAAAGTAATCCAAATGCATGTAAAGAGTGAGCGATATCAATTACGTAGCAGCATGAGCTTCCACTCCGAGCTCTGTGGCACTCCAAATGTTTTTTTTCCTGGCTTACCGCTCCTTTGAATTAGAATTTCAAATGGAGCGAGTACTTCATGTTTCACATGATTTATCAATCTCGAGTTCCGGCGATTACCAAAATAATTGGATAGCATAACCTCAAAATAAAAGGTTATTTATGCCCAAAACCTTGTTTTAGCTTAAAATTCTCATTCCCCACCCCCTCAAGCGCGAAACTATCATTTTTTGTTTCACGGATGAATTTGATGGAAATGAATTCATCGGATTTTTTGTTTTCCTTTTACCTTTATTTTGGAACTCTCACCGATCAAGCTCCCCTTCTCACTATCTCTCGCTTCCTATACGGAGAAGGATATAGGTTTCCTGAATATTCTCATGGACTGGGAAGAGCAGTTCGATCTCGATCGAGATGTATAGAGATCGAAGAGTAGACCGAATGGATGGGTGGGGTTCTCACAGAAAATTGGTGGGGAAGACCTGAAGGGCCGCTTGGGGAAGGGAGGGATGTAACTCTGGCAAGCACACTTGACCTCAATGTCGATGAACATAGAATGCCTGAAAAAAAAGAAAAGTCGGGAAATGCAAGCGAGTATTGGCGAGTGCTTCTATTAAGGCAAAAAACACTTTGGAGGCATCCTCACATATTTCATGGGAAATAACGAAAACATCAATAAAAACCTATTTTCCTCGAATAAATAAAATAAAAAAAAAGTTCCACCATAGCTTGTTGGGAGGCCTAGCAAAAAAAACATGCCGTGAGTAATAAGGGATGGGAGGTCTGAGAACGAACTGGTGGGAGGACATCGGAGGGCGGCAAAGAGGGAGAGCATAAAATTCAAACCCCAGACTTAAAAACCTCAATTCTGTGGAAACAGAATTATTCATAGACGTGACGTGGATATCACGTAAAAAAATGCATCTCTTGACGTAGACAAATGGGAGGCCCTTATGGAGGAATTGGGTTGTGGGGAAAGATTCTCTCGGCTCTAAACCAAAAACCCTCTCTTTTGTAACGGATGACAATCCTTCTCGCTCGTTCCACCGCACCCTTGCCACCGCCGCTGCGCGCCTCCCCTTCCTGACCGACGCCACCCCCAGAGACACCCAGATCATTACCTCGAATTCGAACATCATTGGCTGAAACTCCTCCAACCTTATTTGCTCACCCACTTCTTCGGCCAACGCCTTTTAGCCATTAATTCTCTTCCCGCCCCTCGATCTAAAGTGCACCCTAGCTCCACCTATCTACCCCGCACCAATTGCCCGCCACTATTCCGTCGCATCTATCCAACTAAAAGCACTCATTATTCCACTTTTTCGGGCGCAGCAACCTAGTCTGAACTCTCTCAGCTACGGAAACAGGTGAAGAAAGGTATGCATTCAAACGGTTCATTCTGACATTACATCATGGAAGTGAGATTGACAGCCAGACCCTATGCAGGCGGAGATATACCTAATAAGCATAGTTTCTGTCAACGGTTAGCAATTAATAGGTGAAATAGATGTGATTATTAAGTGTCCCAAGCTCCCTTGAAAAGTTTGTGGGTTAGCCAACGTACTCTCTGAATGGACCTTCTCGCTGATATCCTTAGATTTATTATCTTACATTTTTAACTTCTTCTGGAAGAAGAAAAGAGCACATAAACTCAATATTCTTCACCTAAATAATTAAATGGCATTTATTTGCTCCAAAGCCTTAGTTTCTAGATCTACTTTCTTTAATAGATACACTACATATAATTTTTACAATGTTCCAATCCAGTAAGTACAGCAATTTGATGGACATTTACCAGGACGTTTCCTAGAACAAGACCACTCAAATGTCCGTTAAATATAATGAATCTACGCTACCTTCTAACGGCAAGAAAAAATATTTCAGCAAATGCTCGAATTATTTGATTTTTCATAAGTTATTTGAGCGAAAGTTACAAATATACGAGCATCCGGGCAAGCTTAACCTATATTCTAAAAATATTTCCTGAGGAACTAGAGTGTAGTTAACATACGTACACTCTATCCAGTCAGCAAACAGTGGGCTTATTTATACTTATAATAAATATTAATGGATATTCTGGTATTGTTACAGCAGATGATAAATTTAGAATATTTATAAAAGAATCATTCTGGTTTTCACCACATCACTGACCTTCGTTTAGTAATACCTCAATATTTACCTCATTAGAATTGCAGTATTAGTATTATTAATCAATTGGGGTAACGTGCCGTACAGTTAAACAAATCTTAGAGTTAAAGCAAGCAACCTCCCACAAAACCTTTGTGAGTAAATTAAAAAGATTTTTTAATATGAATTCATTTGTTATTTTAAATGATAGTTTTAAGTAGCTCAGATAAAGTTTGCAGAGAATTATTACAGCCAGACTTTCGATATAACTACTTGTTGAGAGTCGGGATTCAAGTTCGGTTTGGGCACACTAACAAGAGCTGCCACAGACTAATTTAAACATATAAGTTGAAGAAGATGCAAATATCGGATTATTTTAAGGATAAGAGTTGAAGAAGTTGCTGTCCGTCTAAAAGAACCATAAGTGACGTTTAGAAAAATTTAGAAAATCGTCTACAGTCATCCGGACATGGCGTCCTCATGGCCCACTGAATGATCTGGAAGCATAGCCTGGCGGAACAATAGGAAAAAATGGGGGTAAGTAAGTCATTTGCTATTCAAAGAGGTATCCTAAGCCTCAACTAAACTAATTAATTTCGAGAAGATGGATGGAAATGTGACGGTCGGTAAAGGAAATCCGGAGTCTTCCATTCTCTCTCTCTCATTCTCCTTCTCTCGCAAACCTTCACTTCCACTCGCTCAAAGGCATAAGGATAGGAAGTGATTAAAAGATGGTCGATAAGAATGGTTTTTCACCTGCTCTCGATAAGGTTCTCCTCACGCAGATTTGAGTCGGGAAGTGGCTGGGGGGCAGGACGGAGAGCTGGGACATGAAGGGTATGAGAGCCTCGAGAGGTTAAAGATAAGGAGGCGAGGAGGTAAGAGGGTTGGATGGATTGGGAGACAGTGAGGAGGGAGGTGTTAAGAGGAAGAGGTAGAGGGAGAAAGGGAGAGAAAAATGACCATGGAGTTTCGAGGAAAGGAAAAAGGAAAAGCTTCCGTCGCCTCGAGAGATCGATCGATCTATCGACCAGGGCTAATTCCGACCATTTTCGCGGCTCAGCAATTGATCGAGGGAGCGCCGCGTGAGGCTTCTGTTTCCACATATTTTTTCTTCCGCCTCGCGGTAAGTCAGATGAACTTTACAGATTTTTTTGCTTCCCCCTCCCGATTCTTCTTACCCTAAGCTCATTTATCTCCTAGGTGGAGGAAAGCGATAGCTTTCGATGATTACGGAAACTTTTATTTTGTGTGATTGCACATGGCGGCAGTTCTGGTAGATTATATTGCGTATAATTAAACGAAAGTTGAAGTGTGAAATTATTTTCCTGGAAAACAACGCTATGGAGGCTAATATACGGACTGTATTTACTTTTCTGCTGGATCTTGTGGAAATTTAAATAAAAAAAATTGTTTTAACTTCCAGGAATTTCTTCTTTACCAGATTTTCAGTAATTAATACGCTCTCCCCTTGAGAATTCTTGGAAATGGTAACCTTGAAGAACTTCGCAAATTAAATTGGATCCTTGAGACGCCACCCCAATAATAAAAACGCAGCCTCTGATTGGCTATAAGCTATTGACGCATTAATTCAAAATCGACGAATTGATTGCAATTCTTTGCCATTTTAATTAAATAAGGGTGCTCAGGGAGAAAAGGCCCACCTAAAGAACGCATTTGTCTTATTGGGAATGTGACAACAAGCACCGCCACACCAATTGCTTAGTTAGGCTAACTTACTCCTTAAATAAGGAGATGACCTTTAAAAAAATTTTCATAGAACGCACTAACCAATGAATTTCTATCCCAACGATAAGGTGTTATTTTAAACTGACCCAAAAACAGTAATTAACTTGAACCTTCGTTTTGATACGCAGCTTAGGGGGAGATCTCTACCTAAACGAAGCCCTTTGTCGCATAAAATTTGCACTTGGTGGTACGGAAGGAGGGAAGCGCTGGCAGTTCTTTTCTTCCCATTGCCTGCGGTTTCCCACAAAGTTCTGGGATCCAGAAAATCATATCGTTTATATTAGGTTAAATTTTAACCAGATTCTCTCTGGTCGGTAGTCGTTTTCTCTGGTCAGTCCATACATCTCTTGAAAGCTATAATTTTCTTATTGAGTCTAACACGATTAGAGGAAACGTAAATATAACAGGTTTCATTTCACACAATATTTTATTAAATTAAACATCCATTCCAAAAACAATATAGCTTGGTAACCTTTATTCCAGAGACATTCTTCTTACGCCGAGGACATCTTATTTTCATACATCGTAGTTAAATCACTCACTCATGCAATAATTGCCTTAAATTTCTATACTAATAAGGCAAAAGTAGACATAAATGTAATAAATAACTTCATCAACGTGCGTGATTATGTTCTTAAATGAAAACTTGATGAGAATCATCAAAGAAAAATGAAAGGCACCGATGAAATGTGGAAAAGAATTTTTATTGAACGTTTGTTGGATTAATAAAATAACCAAATATATTTTTTTTCTTTAAAGATATTCTCAAATTTCTTGGTTTAAAGGTTTCAGAAGTATATTCCATTAAAATTTAACCACTGTAGCAAGAACCGCGAAAATGCGCAACAAGATTGACTATCTCCGACTACCTTAAATAGACTATCAGACTGCAAATTTTTAGTTCTACACTAAATTCAAAATTTTTGAAATAATTATGAGAAAAATAAGACATCTTTGCTAGTGAAGCTAGTAATATGCCAAACAAATAAGAAAAGGAATAAAAGCTAGGATTTTCTTATTGACCGAAGTAATATACTTTTTCAAATTAGATAGGAGAATTCATAATCATTTTTGTCATGCAATAAAAATATTTTTCATAAACATCCAAAGGTAGAGTTCTTAGAGGAATTAAATTGGAAAATATGCTGGCTAAAGTAGGAATAAAGCTAAGAATTTATTTGTGCCCAAATCACAAATAATTGCTCACCAGCTGTGAGAAGTGCCACTTTATAATTGAACAAAATGGCAAAGAATTCTGGAATTATAAAGTAAACACAGATTCAGACTTAACTCAATATACTTTTTAGTGCTTAAACAGGTGGTGATAGACATTGCAATTTACTTCGAAGGGGCATTCCTTTCGTCTGAAATAGAAGATTCGATTCGCCAAGAAATAAGTTATTATGACTTCCATTTACCAAAGTAGGAGCAAAGAAGACCCGAGAGTCATAGAAAAATATTTCACTGGATATTTACAAAACGGT